>NW_025335268.1:18242876-18726457 GCF_004798865.1 Varanus komodoensis | reverse complement strand
ACAGCCTTGCCAAATTCCTTTCTCAATTTTGAACCAATCAGTGGTTCCATGTCCAGTTCTCACTGTTGCTTCTTGACCCACATATAAGTTTCTCAAGAGACAAATAAGATGGTCTGGTACTCCCATCTCTTTAAGAACTTGCCACAATTGTTGTGATCCACACAATCAAAGGCTTTAGCATAGTCAATGAAGCAGAAGTAGATGTTTTTCTGGAACTCCCTAGCTTTCTCCATGATCCAGCGTATGTTGGCATTTTGATCTCTAGTTCCTCTGCCTCTTCGAAATCCTGCCTGTACTTCTGGTAGTTCTCAGTCCACATACTGCTGGAGCCTAGCTTGTAGGATTTTGAGCATCACTTTGCTAGCATGTGAAATGAGTGCAATAGTGCGGTAGTTTGAACATTCTTTGGCATTGCCCTTCTTTGGGATCGGAATGTAAACTGACCTTTTCCAATCCTGTGGTCACTGTTGAGTTTTCCAAATTTGCTGGCATATTGAGTGTAGCACTGTTATTGCATCATCTTTTAAGATTTTGAATAGCTCAGCTGGAATACTGTCAGCTCCACTAGTTTTGTTGTTGCTCAGACTTCCTAAGGACCATTTGACTTCACATTCCAGGATGTCTGGCTTGAGGTTAGTGACCACCCCATTGTGGTTATCAGGGACATTATGAATTTAGCCCCAGTAATTACCACACAGATCTCTGGTCCTCCCTATTCTATTGTTTTCTTCTGTTTCTTTGCACTGTTCATTTAAGAAGGCATTCTTATCTCTTCTAGCTATTCTCTGGAATGCTGCATTCAGTTGGGTGTATCTTTCTCTTTATCCCTTGCCTTTCGCTTCCCTTCTTTCCTCAGCTATTTGTAAAGCTTCCTCAGACAGCCATTTTGCTTTCTTGCATTACTTTTTCTTTGAGATGGTTTTAGTTGGTACTTCTTGTACAATGTTGCGAACCTCCAACCATAGTTCTTCAGGCACTCTGTCTATCAGATCTAATTCCTTAAATCTATTTGTCACCTCTACTGTATATTCATCAGGGATATGATTTAGGTCATACCTGAGTGGCCTAGTGCTTTTCCCTACTTTCTTCAATTTAAGCCTAAATTTTGCAACGAGAAGCTCATGATCTGAGCCACAGTCGGCTCCTGGTCTAGTTCCCTTACTGACTGTATAGAGCTTCTCCATCTTTGGCTGCAGAGCACATAGTCAATCTGACTTTTGTGCTGACTGTCTGGTGATGTCCATGTGTAGAGTCGTCTCTTGGGTTGTTGGAAAAGAGTGTTTGCTATGACCAGTGCTTTTTTTGTAAAAAAAAAAAAGGTACCGGAACTCACGTCACCAGCAGTAAGCGCGCGACCGCACACACCAATCCCAAGCCGAGCAGTGAGAGCAGCGCCCTCAGTATCTCACTATCAGATAGCAGACACAAAAGCAGCCTGCAGGCACTATGTTAATGATATTTGCTGCTGACCTGCTACGATTCAAAATCACTTCATAAAATCCATTGGAAAAAAAGGTGCCGGAACGCCGTTCCAGTGCGTTCTATCACAAAAAAAGCCCTGGCTATGGCCATCGTATTGTCTTGACAAAATTCTACCAGCCTGTGTCCTGCTTCATTTTGTACTCCAAGGCCAAACTTGCCTGTTATTCCAGTTATCTTTTGGCTTCCTACTTTAGCATTCCAATCCCCCATGATGATAAGGACTTCATTTTTTGGTGTTAATTCTAGAAGGTGTTGTAGGCCTTCATAGAACCGGTCAACTTCAGCCTCTTCAGCACCAGTGGTTGGGGCGTAGACTTGGACTATTTTGATGTTGAATGGTTTGCCTTGGATTCGAACTGAGATCATTCTGTCATTTTGGAGATTGTATCCCAGTACTGCTTTTCCTACTCTTTAATTGACTATGAAGGCTACTCCATTTCTTCTGAGGGATTCTTGCCCGCAGTAGTATACCTGATGATCATCTGAATCCAATTCACCCATTCCTGTCCATTTTAGTTCATTGATTCCTAAGATGTCGATGTTCAGTCTTGTTATCTCTTGTTTGACCACATCCAGCTTGCCTTGATTCATGGATCTTACATTCCAGGTTCCTATGGAGTGTAGATGTTTGCAGCATCGGACTTTCCTTTCACCACCAGACACATCTGCAACTGAGTGTCCTTTCGGCTTTGACCCAGTCGCTTCATTCTTTCTGGCGCTACTAGTACTAGCCCTCCGCTCTTCCCCAGTAGCATATTGGACACCTTCCGACCTGAGGGGCTCATCTTCCAGCGTCATCTCTTTTTGCCTTTTGGTACTGTCCATGGGGTTTTCATGGCAAAGATACTGGAGTGGGTTGCCATTTCCTTCTCCAGTGGATCACGTTTTGTCAGAGCTCTCTGCTATGACCTGTCTGTCTTGGGTGGCCCTGCACGGCATAGCTCATAGCTTCATTGAGCTACACAAGCCCCTTCACCACGACAAGGCAGTGATCCATGAAGGAGTATTTCTTGGTAGGGATGGGTAAAATAAAGGAGATAAGTGGCTAGGTAGGAAGGATTAATCCCCCCCTCCCCCACATGCACACAGTGGTCCAGTTCAGGATTCTGTGTGCTTATGCTAAACGTTTTTAAAATGCTGAGTAGATATTCAGTGCACCATGTAGTTTAGCCATTGGGCATACATTAATATTCTCAAATCAGTGGGGAAGTTCACATGACATGACACACACCCCCAGTGTATAAACTGTGCAGCTAGGGTTTATGAACAACTCATGATACACCCAAAAGAAAATCAGTTTTACCATGGGTTGTTCTTTCACTCCCAGTTTCCCAGGGTCTTCTTGAAGGGATATATATATATATATATATATATATATATATATATCCCATGCCCTTTTTAGAAACACTTGCTTTTGGCACCTGTTAAAGGGTTCTGTACAAGAAAAATCTGGAAAATTTAAGGATTTTGTAGGTCAGAGAATAGGGAAATATGTAACCATGAAATCTGGGTAAAGGCTGTCAAAAGTATGTACAAAATATGAGTGGAATCTGGATCTTACTTTCTGGAGTATATAGAGCAGGGAGGGCCAACCTTTTGTACCTCAAAGGCCACATAATGACACACAACACAGTGGCTGCAAAATGAATTACATTTCCATATTGTGTTAAAGTATATGCAATATGTTTATTTAATATCCCCAATTAAAATATTTAACCATTAACTGAGGGAGAAACCACTGCTTAATTTTAAGATGATTTTAGGACTAAATGAATGACAGCTTCTTCTCCAGGCACAGGTACAATGCCCACTTCTCTGGTCTGTTCCTTTCTTCCCTGTTTCTTCCACCCAGAAACCTTCCCATATGACCCACTTGATTCACTGAGCCTTATGTACATGAGCTGACAAACTCTCCAGCATGCAGTGGAGCAAGGCCTTGGGGGCCACCCTTAGGCCATGTGTTGGACCACCCCAACCTAGAGGTTCAGGGAAGTGTGGAGAAGGTGGAGCACACTGACAGGATAGTACTTGAAAACAAGGAAATCACACTACTAATTGAGGGAGAGATTCACCACTGCTGTTTGGGGCAAAAGCCTCTTCATTACTGATTTGTTTTAAAATTTTGCATTGTAAACATTTTATTCTATTTTACTATGGTGTGTTTTATATTGGATTTTTAATGTGCTGTTGTGAGCTGCCCAGAGAGCTTTGGCTATTGGACAGTATAGAAAATAAATTAGTTAGTTAGCTAATCAATCTACGTGCACTCTCATTTTGTTAGTGTCCGTGGGACCTGCCTGCTGCACTTTGAGAGCAGGCGCTTATCAGGGTACTGGCCAGGCAAGGCTCCACATTTCAGGCAGTCATAATTGCACACCTCCAAAGGATGCCCCTCTCCCAAAAAGGTTAAAAACCGTCTCAAGTGCATACATTTGTAGCTTTCTTTCAAAGTAAGAGATAGCAAGCCAGTATCTCAAAATTTCAGCTTGGGCATTGGTGGAATGACTGTCACTACTGGTGGCACAGAAAAGATTGCCAAGAGCAGTTTGTGGGGTTGGTTGCTCTTCTTACTGAACAACTTGCTTGCCACAACCCACAGTTGGATCAGTCTTCTGGATTCAGACAAAACTGCAACGCATCATTGGTTTAACCCCTACAACAAACCATTTCTTGGGTTGAGCCCCAAACCTTCAAGAACAGTTCTAAGTTAATACGACACTGCAGCCCACTGTGACTAGTTGCCAATGATGGGTTGCCATTTCATGCAAACACAGTCACCCAGGCTAATTTCTACCATTTAGTTTTAAACAGTCAGGAGAGGCCAAGTACATGTATGATTAGCCAAACCACTCTGGGCTCCCTGTCTGTATCCAAAGATAACCATAATAATTAAAACTTCCACACAGTTATGTTAAAGATAAACCCTCTCTCCTGCATGTGCTAAAATATGTTTTCACCAATGATAGGTATAAGCTGCTTAGTAAGAATTAAAGCCAGAATGAAGGCACTGATTCTCAACTAGGGAAAACATTATTGAAATGTCCCTTCATCATTCATAAAGGTTTGGAACCACAGTGCTATGTAAAGAGCTAATGGTGTCATTTTCCACAGACTAGCTGAAACTTGAGTCCTAATTCAGTGATGGACTTTCTGACTCTATCTGCTAATTAATTTCTTTAGAGCACTAGTTTCTTAGCTGTTGCATGAGTGTAATTTCAGTGCAAAACAGTTGACAGTTCTTGGACTAAAGAACCAAATATTACATTTATGCCACTCATAAATACAAATGAAGCTTGGGTTCTGCTCTTTTTTATAGAAGTTGTGCATTGTTTCACTCCTCTGTATGGTGAACTTTTAATTATAAATTAGCCTCACTTTCTTTAAAATCAATCTGAAAGAAAATCAGGGAAACCTACAGCAACTGCTGTGGACAATTTTGCAGCAGCTTAGTTCTTCCACTTGAAATGCACCTGTACATGTTACACAGTCTTTAAAAAGCAGTTTCTTGTGATTGGGTATCACAATTCAAGCAGAATTCAACAGTGGTACTTTCCATAACAAAATATTACTCCATTTTTGATTTTGGAAACAGTATCCTTTTTGGTAGTTTTTTAAATACTAACTACTGTATGGGGGAATATGTTCTATCGTTTGATTAGACACAGTAACCATGCTTAGAGTTAGGCTTATATTTGGTTTACAATTGGAGGATTAGTTCAACAATAAATCCAAAAGCTTATGCTCTTCGCCAGATTTTCCAAATTTTGCAAATTCTTAAAGCACATTTTTTATGTTCTTCAAGCCACACAAATGCATCTGATCCCAAATACCTCTTCCTTTTTTGGACATTGGAGCTGTTGTGTACTGAAGTCATTACTGAATTTGCTGTGGGAGGAGTGTTTCATAGACATGAATTAAAACCATGTAGGCATAAATGTTTTTCACATTCCAAGAGTTCCTTCCTGGAGTAATGCCAATGGCTTTCAAGAAATGAAAGTGAATCATAGCTACTTTTATAGAAATTTCATAGACATAATCTTGCAGGCATCCCTAGAACTTTAGTTCTTCTTTAGGAGCATAATAAGTAGACAAGTTATTCTGTACTTCTTTTCCCAACTGTGTTTTCTTATTGAGTGAAAATTATAATGATGGATTTAAGCTGAATTGTCTTCTATTTAGTATTTAAAAAGCAAGTCCAAGAAGTTTCATTTGGATAAAATTTCTTCTAGGAAATTTTCTCATCTCACTCCTTCCTTCATTAAATAATGCAGATACGATTTTGGACACTGTTCAGATACATGAATGAGATGCACACCCCCATCTTGCTCTTCTGCATTGAAACTGTTCAATGTATTGATTTATTGAACTTAAAATTATATATTCAGAAAAGAGAAGTAGTAAAAATACCCTCATCAAAATACAGGTGAACAACTTAAATGGTTACCTGTGTCTATTTGAATCTAAGCCTGTTGCAGACAGGAGCTGCTTTGAACATGATTGTATAGTGCTTGTTTTGGAAGTGCTTTAAAAATAATAATTAGATTATTTAGAGGATGAAGCAGCTAGAAAGAGACCTAGCATCTACCCCTCCAGTCTTGCTGGCCACAAATAGTGATACTACAGTCTCCTGCTTCTGGGACCCAGACAGGAGCCAGTCAGACCTACGGGGGATATAGCTTTCACCTCTTCTCTTTAATGTGGCCAGAGGCCACATTTGTGCCAAAGAATAGCAGCTAAGGGCATCTTTAGTTTAAGAAGGAAGACCGCCCTTGTTAAACAGTACCCTCCAAATATTTTGGACATCAGATCCTGTAAGCCTCAGCCAACATGGCTGGTCAGGAATGCTGGAAGTTATCCAAAGCATGTGGAAACTGAAGAAGGATCAGCCAAGCCATACCTGGGCAGTGCTTTATATATAACAATTAAATATTATACATGTAACAAATACATAAACATACAATGCTTTTTATATCTAATCTTCTGACATTTACACAATTTGTTTTGGAAATCTTAGAGGCATCATTCAGAGCCATTACAAATGTGAGAAATAATGCAGTTTCTTGGCCTTTCATTCAGACTGTCAGTTTTGATTTTATTTGCAAATAGGATTATGTAATATTTAAAGAGACTATAATTATTGTAATGCTGTTTATATTCAGTTGGTGCCTTTCTAGGAAATTGAATTAAAGTTTGAGTATCCACCAGTTTTACTATGCTGCTGGATCAATCTGGTTTACAACGTAACTGTCAAAGTGGAAGGGCACCTGTGATGTCCATGACATTTTATCTCTAGCTTTTCCTTCACTGCATTACCAGATTTTAGGACAGGTTGGAATGCTCCATAGGACAAAATTAATTAATGACTAAAGATATCCCCAGTGCAGTGAAGAATCAACAAATTCAGGATGAAGGGATTGTGGAGAAATTTTCTCTTATAAATAATTTTGATACCTCAGTGCTATGAAAATATATACCAGCTCCTTACATTACTATCAGAAGGTCCAGACTACATTTAGATGAGAAGCCTTGAAGTATGAAGGAGCTTCTGCAGTTTGATTCTCTATCATGGTTCATGACTTCCGTGACTTGTTTGATATTCTTCATTCAGGTGCTCTCCATACACTCAGTGGCAAAGGGCTGGAAGATCAACTTTGAGAACCTAATACTAGTTGGCTCCTGGTTTCTTCCAGTAGCCTTTGCATCTGTTCTGCCTCCAAGGATTGCTTGCTTATTTACTTAGTTGTGTTGATGTTCAGCCTAACCTGTCAAAGCAACCACTAAAAGGGATATGCATGTGCTGCTTTAGAGCTTTCTCTATCCTAGGTTCCACTTGAGTCCCCTGCTACACAAGGAATAGATATACCCAATGAATGTCAATTATCTTGTTGAATCAGTTCATGGACCATATGGTATTTTAAGGTATCATTTCCACTTGCTTGGCTGCTGTTAGTTATTAAAATACTGAGATTAAAAATGTGTATTATCAATATGTATAATTGTTTTATGGTACTTTATGTTTTAATTATGACCACTATGACTGCTTATTGTTTCTGCTTATCAGAAATAGGGATTTGGGGTGGGGGATCTTTTTCTTTTTCTTGGATAAAATTAGGGGAAAGTGGTGTGCAGAATTCCCTTTAATACAGCTGCTCTAAATTGCATGTTCATATGGAAAGTAATTATCTAAACAGCTGCTCTTTCACTGATCGTCTCCACAGTTCTTCATGCAATGAAAGAAGACAGTGAAAAAGTGCCAAGCTTATTAACAGATTACATTTTGAAAGGTGAGTGCACATGTTGTCAGGCATACATTAACTTTTCAAACAGTCAGAGTATACAATATACTCTGAGTATACAGAGTATACAATGTTTATATATAGACATTGTTTATACATTGTATATTATACAATGTTTATATATAGACTCTGTATACAATATACAGAGTATACAATGTTTACTTTAAAACACTGGTTTTGACAGTTAAGTTCTTGAACTGAGCAGCACTGATTTTTATCTCAAATTCAGGCCCTTACCTGTAAATATAATCTAGAATATCCATAAGAAAACTGCAGTAGTGATTTATTTGGTGAGAGTAGCACAATAATTGTGAAATATATATTACTAATGTTACGATATTTGGCTTAATTTATACAATACATACTTAACTTTCATAGAATGGGATTTAAAGATATCTAATCATGACTGGGTTATGCCAGAGTCTTCCGGGCAAAACAGGTCTCAAGCCTGCTACAAAAATTTTTTCACATGACCTCCAGCATATCTCCTATCCAAGCTTCTACTCTTTCCATCCACCCATTATGCATGTCAGTCAATTTCTCCTGCATGGGCTGAAACGTAGACCAAGAACTGCTTTCTCCAGAATTAACAGTAACCAGATTTCTGTCATTCTCCATGGACCCCCAAGACACCTAAGAGTCAAGAGTTCTGAGAGAACCTCTGTTGCTGACCATGCTAGAGATTTGTGAAGAATCCAAGGAAGGAGTGAAAGTCTAATGGCTTTTCACAATTTGTCTCCCCAAGTTCTGGTTTGCCAGCCACACATTGACACCAACTTAGTGTGGTGCAGGTCCAGCCAGCTCACAAATGTCAATTTCTAAGATGGGCCATGATTTGTACATTTAAAAATGTCAAGACAATACATTCAGTTTGTGCAAATTGAAAGTTGAAAAATACACCATTCTAGTGTGATTTGCACAAATTAGAATCCAAAAACCTGGCATGATTTAGGTAATTTTTTATCAGTTTGGCATCATTTGTGTAAATAATATTAGAAAGATTTAGTTTTCCATGTCCAGTGTGTGCAAATCACACAAAGGTGTTTTTAATGCACAAATCGTGGCATGTCTTAGAGGTGGAGGTCCTAAAAGAAAATCAGGCTCATTAACTTCTGATCTGGAAGTGGGTAGGAACTTACTGAACTCAAGCTTGATTTCTTGGTGTTAGACACATCCCTAATTCATAAAGGATGCAAGCCATTTGCATGCATTTTGGAGATTACTCAGAGTTAAGACCCCTTCATTAATGCTGCTGGGGGGAAACACATCTGCCTGCCAGCAGCATGCATGACAGTTCTAAACAGCTTGCCATATGTTTGAAGCTGCCAATACTAAAGGCTATTTGCTTCTGTCTCATCTCAGTGAGGCCCATGTAACTTTTTTGAAGGTCGAAAAGAGACTTTATACCTCACTAGCTCTGTTTGAAGAGCATCTTCATAAAAACCAAAAGCAATATTTTGTTTTAACTGTACAGTGTTTTAAATTGTGGCATATTGTAGTATTAACTTTCATTGCTAAAGTATCTAGAATGCCTTCTGTCAATATGTCTATTGTATTTTATCTGTTGGTGTGAGTAGCCCAGAGAGCTTTAGGTATTGGACACTATAGAAACAATAAAAATAATTGTAAGAGGAAGATGAAAGAATATTTTATGACTTTTTGTATAGATTTAGGCCTTGAGTTTTTTGCTTGCTAGTTTGTTTTTCTTGTACTAATTTAAATTATATAATCAGTGTTCAATGCCCATTTATTTTTTATTACTAAAAAGATACAGATTTATTTTTAAATAAATTACACTCTTTAAGGTTAGCAAATTGATAATAAGGAAATATATGTGCTTATTTCGATACTTTAAATGAAATCTGACTTCTTCATTTGCTTTTGTGTTGTGCTAGCATTGGTTTGAAAGCTGGATTGCTCTGAGGTTTGTGTTTTCTAGATGTGAAACAGGAATGAGGAATATGTAAAGGACATGTCTTGACTCACTCTGTACATAATCTATAGGCTCTACATGTCAGGAGAGAAAATACACTTTGCCCCTGAGTCTTTAAAATGCTCTTTCATTAGTGCTACATGAAGTACCAGAGAATTCTTCAGAGAATTCTGTATACATCTTCCTTGTTAAAAGAAATTAATCCCAGTGTTAAAGACATGATCTTCTATTTAACTCATTTCTGTAAGCAAGTAGTTGATGGTAGTATGTGTGTGTTCCTTTATGGATTTGTTTTGTTTGTGTGATGGGGATGATGTTCATATTCATTATGTATAACAATTACTTTTAATTTGGTAAAGCTTCTAGAATATAGAACTAAGGTTGCAATCCTATTCATGTTTAGACTGAAAAAAGTCATACAACTCCCAGTTTGATGACAATGTGCTTGGAAGTTGTAGGATTTTCTTCTGTCCCAACATGCACAGGATTGTGCCCTAAGTGTTCCAGTTTGATTAGTTTGTACCTAACACTGCTTTGAGATGAGCCAATACAGTAATACTCATGCATAGGTATCTTCTTTTACAGTTTTGTGTCCTACATGAAGAGAACTGTGAAAGACAGCCATGCTAATTCTTGTGAAAAGATGGTTTCCATGACTTGTTCAGATCTTTCAGTTTGTTTGGCAGTGTGTTGAATTCCAGCATATTTACTACTTCCCTTGCCTGCTTGGACTTTTGAATCCTTGAAAAAAAAACCTCTGGAGCATGTAGAACTCAACTATTTTTGTTCACTTAAGTGTGATGTAATTGAACAAAAACAGATGCTGTACAGTTTTAATTCATACACATTGTTTCAGTGTTTTAAACACTATATTTTTACACTATATGACATCTAATTATTCTCCACAGCTATCTGCTTTTGTGGAGAAAAAATAAACTTTAGCATAGGTAAGGAAACTGATTAGTAATAAATGCAATAGGTTCTTGTATTAAATGTTTAAAATGAATTGAAAGCTGAACCTGCACTGTAAAAATTCCATTGAAGTTCGTTGGGTACTCTAGAAAGGTAATATGGAAATTAACACTGATTTTTCTTAAGAGTAAAAACAGTATTGATGTATCATTGTTTACTGATTCTTCTGAATTTTTTAATGCCCTTCAGAAGTCAAAAGTGATAATCATCTTCCATTACTGGTTAGTTCATTTAACAAGAACACAATTCATGTGGAAGCCCCACTGGAATCATTGGGAACTGTGAAAGGGCGCAGATCTCGCACCAGTAACCATCTGAGAGACTGACCTCCAAATCACTGTCTTGTTACTTTCATTCTCTGTATTTTAATTATTTTAAAGTAATGTAGTTAGATATTAATACCTTGCTGCTATTGTGCTTTTTGTTCTCCCTGTTAAATATTTTGTCATAGTATGTAACATTTTATATGCTGCAGAATGTTAATGAATACTTTTAAAAAGATTTGTAGTCCTGTAATTACCTATTTTTGAGATGGATGGATGGATGGATGACAACATGCTTAGGTGGAATCGGAGCCCAACTTCTAGAGCCACAAAGACAAGAAGCCACTGTACTCTATAGAACTTTCTATGATGAACATCAAATATGACAAAATATCTCCATGTTGGAGGTAAAATTAGTAAAAGTAGGAAGTATAGTTGAATAGCAGATTGAAGAAAATTGTTAAGAATATTTATTTATTTATTTATTTATTTTTCTATTTATATCCTGCCTTTTCCTACAAAGGGCTCAAGGCAGCTTACATCTTCTCCATCTTATCCCCACAACAACAACCCTGTGAGGTAGGTTGGGCTGAGAGTCGTGACTGGCCCAAAGTCACCCAGTTGGCTCCATGGCTGAGCGGGGACTAGAACCCGGATCGCCTGAGTCCCAGTCCCATGCTCTTAACCACTACACCACACTGGCTCTCATATCATAGCATTATAGCAGGGTGTGGGCACCTTGTAGACCAGAACATCTAGAAGGGGATAACTCCCCTCCCTTTTCATGGTTAAGGATGATGGGAGTTGTAAACCAAAACAACTGGAGGGTCACAAATTGCCTAGCCCTGCTTTATGGGCTCTGACATATGCCCATTTCCTTTAAAAGCTGAAGCAATAATGCATCTCTTTGTCAATTCCAGATCAGATGACCTTCGTGTGCACACTGATTTCATGACAGCTAGAAATAGTAGCTAGCAGCAGCTCATATACTTAGCAACACCCTTTGTGATGCACAAATTTCTATCTGTGCTTCATGAGTTGCACTGACTTGTAGCTTACATATTCAGTCTCAATGGACATAGCACATACGGAATTTGTTTCTCAAAATTTGTTTCTCAAAACTGAACCTTTTTAAAACAGTCCATCATGTTCTATGACATTGGTTGGGGGGGGGGACTGGAATGACCATTGTGGTGGGCTGACAATTGTTTGTTAAAAATATGCATCTGGATGTTAAGGCATGCTAAGAAAGCCAATAGCTATTCACCAACTATGCTGTTAAGGTAAGTGACACTAACTCTGAAACATTTAATGTCAGAAGTTTTGTTTGTTTAAACACTGGATATAGGAAAATGTGCTGTTTTTAAAATCGAACACTCCATTGTTTAAATTGAACTGAATATTTTGGCTTTCATGATAGGTTCCAAAAATCTTTTCTTCAGAGGTCTGCACCAACATATGCAAAGTACTTGGCAGTACCAGTTTGCCTAAACATTTGGTATACCAACATCCATTGTAAAGAACAAGTCACTCTCTCCAGAAGATGGAAAACTGAGGCTATAAAAAAAAATCAGTGGCAGCTGGACTTGTGCTAACTTCAAACAAAGAACAGCTCAATGCATCCACCTACCTCACTTGCCCAGCTCTGCCTATCAAAATTTCCTCTCAATTTTTCGAGACCATTACCTTGCTTATTCTAAAGGCATTATGAAGAGTTGGAGGAAATCTTCCTTTCAGCAAGCATAGTTACAGTAGCTGAGGTGGTGGGCACAAGATTTAAGAAAGATGCAGGTAAATTTAGAAAGGGTCTAGCGGAGGGCAACAAAAATGATCCAGGGTTTGGAAATGCTGCCCTATGAGGAGAGACTGAGAGAACTGGGCATGTTCAGCCTTGAGAAGAGAAGACTAAGGGAGGACATGATATCCCTCTATAAGTACCTCAAAGGCTGTCACAAAGAGGAAGGATGAGATCTCTTCTTGCTGATGCCGGAGTGTAGGACACGGAATAATCAGTTCAAGTTGCAACAACCCAGATTCAGGCTGGACATCAGGAAAAGCTTCCTCACTGTCCGAGCAATGTGACAGCGGAACCAGGTGCCTAGAGAGGTGGTGGGTTCTCCCACACTAGAGACATTCAAAAAGAAACTGGGCAGCCATCTGAGTAGGATATTGTAACATGGTATCCTGCAACAGCAGCGGGGTGGACCCAATGGCCTTCATGGCCCCTTCCAACTCTACTATTCTATGATTCTATGACATAAAACATTTCCTTCCCAATATCATTTTTCTTCCCAATTCTTAAGTCTCTTTTGAGCACCTTCCCTGCCTCACAGTGAGTGACATTGCTGAGTGATTGCACTGCTAATGCAGTTTCCTGGATAGAAGCTGCGTGACACAGTAATGCTTCTGTTTAAGTATGCATGGATTTACCCTGCACAAAGCAGGTATTTTCAAGTTCCGTTTATATAGAGTTTTGTATCTTTGTTTTGGTCAGGTGACTAGCAACCTGTCTTTCTTGTTTTCACTGAAAGGAGTGCCTGTTCTGGGAAAAATATGAAAATTGGAAGTCTGAAGTGCAGTTCTATATACATGTCATAAGTCTGCATGCAAAATTGTCTGATACTTATGAAGAAAGTTCTTGAGGTTCTAGAGTCCAGTAAGCCCAAACAGCATAGAAGAAATATGTAGCTTTCACTGGGTTTGTTGAGCAAATAGTCCAATTCCTTTGGGGTCATGAAACAGATGATGATGATGATGATGATGATGATGATACATACATATTTCTAGAAGGCAAAAACATTACAGGAACTTCCTAATAATACCCAAAAATGTAAGGAGTCAGAGAAATACTGCCCTCAACATTTTAACTGAAAAAACTAGTGAAACACAATTATTACTAACATGAAATAGTGACATTTGAAGTTACTAAGATTCTCTTGAACAATACTGTGAAGACAATTAAATCACTATAGTAGCATCCATGTCATACAATATAAAATTCCAACTTCAAATAAAAGTTGATGGGATCTTAGCTACTGGTGAGTAACCAAGAAAGAAATAATTGAGGTTGTGATGGACTGCTTGATGAGAATATCAACTGCAGTGTATGGCTTCTAAGAACAGTAAAGCCCATACTAGGTATAATTAGGAAAGGAATTGATGATAAAACTGATAAAATAGTATGAACAATTACACTGTATACTGTTCTGGTCAGTAGACCTAAAAATGACATTGCAGAGTTGGAGAAAGTGCCCAAAAGGATAACTTAAAAGCCATATGCCGGAGCAACTCGCTTAAGGGGAAAGATTACAGCATCTGAAATTGTTTAGCTTAGGAAAAAAGTGAGTAAAGGAAGACAGAGGTGTGCAAAATTACACATAGTGCAGAAAAGGTGGATAAGAGACTTTTTTTTCTCTACTATAATACTAGATTGGAATTCACTTAGAATTATGGAATTCACAATTCTAAGAGGAAATTATGGCATGGATTCAAAATGCAAATGAGTCATATGGCAATGTTCTTTTTACCTGCTGCATTTCTCAAATGCCTTAACATCAGCATCCTTCTAGGCTAAGATTAAAACAAAAGAAGTCCCCACAATAAATGGATTACTGACTTAGTCAAGCTTAATGTGGATCAGCCTTTTCCAAATGGCTGCCCTCTTGGTGTATGAGACTACTTCCCCAGGCAGTATGGCTTTGCTGAGTGAAATTGTAGGAGATGTAGGCCTATAACAAAGTTGAGGGCAGGTTGAGGAAGACTAGCCAGCTGTAGATCTCATGACTAACTCATCATTTCAGTGAGTCTACTCCAGGTCTTCTCCACATGAGATGTTTAACCTGGTGGTTCACTGGGACTTCTTCTGTTTTCTTTGCAGGACTAAGATCATTATTTGCATGTGCTTTCTTCCCAGGGGTTTTCTTTCTCCGCCTTCCTATATGTTCTGTTACACAACCATGAGGCAGCATTGTGATACAGTGCAATTCCAGAAATCCACAGTCTTTTAACATGCAATAGGGACTAAAAGAAATTCTAAAAGAAAATGGATTAGTCTTCTTCTAAAAGGCTGTAGAAGAATGGCAGTCGACATGGGAAAGGAAAATGACATCCTGTAAAAAATCATGAGTGCATATTAAATGTCTGGGGTAGAGAAGCCCTAGGTAGATATCTACCTCTGTTAAAAGTTTCAGGTAATAGAAATTGGACATCAGACAACATACAAATGAGCTCATTTAAACTACTTTACCTCTGGAAAAATGCTTTATCGGGAATCCCTGAGGAAGAAAAGGGAAATGCTTTATCTTTGCTCCACATCACATCTCAACCAAGGAAGTAAGATATTACCAAGCATCTTAGCTAACAATTGGAGGTACTTTCATCTGGATCTGACTATACAGAGAAATCCTTCAGTATTAGAAAATTTGTTAATACAACTGAACACAAAAGAAAAGATTCTTATTTCTCTTTCCAACTGTAAGGGCTTTGAGGTAAGAACTAATTTCATTCATTGGTCCAAAATAAAATAATAGAAGTACAATTATTTGTGAAAAAGGCAATGGCTGAAAACTTTTCATGGAAAGGTGAAACTAAGCAGAAGTGTCTACTATCCCCTTAGAATTTTAGTAAAAAAGCTAGAATAGAGACTAGACATTTGACTAAGCCAAAATAATAACTAATTTGGTGTCTGATTCAGGTATATAGTTCACATATATTACTTCTGGCAGTTAATTTTTAATTTAATTTAATTTATTAATTTATTGTCAATTGACAATTGATAATAAACTGTCCAATATTGGATACTAGCCTCTTTTTCCTTTAAACATAATACTAATTGATTAATTCTGAAGAACTGCCTTTGGATGAAAGTTCAAACTTCAGATCCAGGGCTGTCATTCTGCTGACAGAAGCAGTTTCATCCACAGAACTGGGGGGCTGAGATTACACCTCTACCCTGTGGCTCCCTTCCATGTACCATCAACATCTTCTCTGGAAGGCTGGGGAACCCTCCAAACCAGACATCTTCCCGATGCTCCATGCTGCAGCAGGGAAGAAAGAGGAAGAGAGTCCCACTGCCCTAGCAAACATCCGCTAGCGCAATGAGCCTTCAGTCCCTGCCATGCACAGAAAGTGCATTAAATACAAGCTGACTATCTTTAATATTCTTGTTTATGAACGGCTCTGACCCTGAGGAATGAAAGCTCCTGCCTTTGTAATTTTCATTTTCAACAATGTTTTCTGACAACATTTAACAATATCCACATGATGGCACTATCCACTTGGAGAGTTTGTTCCAGGCACACACAGATGAATTGGAAAAAATATGATTCTTACCAGATGGAGTTACTTTGCTTTATTCTGGACTTATGTCATTGAAATAGCATGATTAAGACACCTCATATTTGTCTCTCCTTTTGCTATAATGAATTAACAGCAATCTTTTTGTACTTTTTGAAAATAAAGTTTATTTGGTCATGAGCCATAACAAACCTAAAAAACCCAATATTAAGTAAAATCAAAAGACATTACTTATTCAATCACAGGCCATGACAAAAAGTATAATTGCAAAAGAAAATACACACTGCTAAAAGACACAGTGCGGTATATTGGTTAGTGTGTGGGACCCAGACTTGGGAGATCCCACTGCACTGTGAAGATTGCTGAGTGGTTTCAGGCCAAACACTGGCTCAGCCAAAACTACTCCAGAGGGTTGCTATTGTGGGGATAAAATGAAGAGGAAGACTATGTAAGCCATTCCAAGTTGCTTGCAGGAAAAAGGATGGGATATAAATAGAGAAAAAATCATTGGAACATCCTGTTCCAAACATATATTTCAATCTCTCCTCCAAGTGATACTTAATGTTCTGTGTATCCTGGGATGTTTAGATCTTACCATGTGGGGTGGTAATGGCCACTTTTTATTGTATTTTGACAGGCATCAAGCTTTCAAGAAGCTTCTGGTACCCTATTCTTATTTCTCAGAGAGCCCAAATTGGCTGTATTGCCATTGGCACTCACTGTGCTGGACTTTTCAGTTAGAAGAATTAATATTTCTGTTGAGTTAACCATAAGAAAGGAAAAGGCTTTGGGTAGAATCTGTTCCAAATATTTGCCTATAAATAAGTCATCTCAACAAGTAATGGGTTGATCTTCTTCTAATAACAAAATGTGCTTTGTGGCTAATAGGATGGGATAAAGGTTCAATAAATATAGCAATAAATAATCCGGTTATAATGTAGTTATAATGGAAGGACACTATACCC
Organism: Varanus komodoensis; assembly: GCF_004798865.1. Lineage (NCBI taxonomy): Eukaryota > Metazoa > Chordata > Lepidosauria > Squamata > Varanidae > Varanus > Varanus komodoensis. Next base: position 18,709,251 of record NW_025335268.1, on the reverse strand, counting down.
TCCAAGACTGCATTTGGCATCTGTCGGGACTACAAAGAAACTTCGCAAGGTGGTTTTCATAGTTGTGCTTGTTGAAGTATCTTCTTGCGTGCCTTTGTTCCCGGAAGGAGCATAAAGCCATCAAGACTTCTTTGTATCATACTATTTCTAAGCATGTCTGCCTTTCAGGGATGGAAACCTGGCATCTGTTCATTTTTTCCCACTTCAGAAATGCTTTCTGAAAATACATAAAAACATAACCACATGGTGGCAGTGTTGCCATGACATAACATAAAGCCATTGTGAAATTGAAATATGTCAGAGCCAAAATAATTTCAAGAGTGCAATTAGAGACTCTATTTTTTCCAGTGCAAACAGCAGCTATGGGGAGGGTGAGCTAGGGACTGTGGCCTACCATAATCCTCCCATGCCATATTCCTGATTAAAATTACCCCTGTCCCTGAAATGCTGTTAGGCTGAGTCGAGATAGTCCTCTATTAAAGTCTCTAAAGGTTTAATGTATCCATTTTAAAGAGAGCTAACTTGTTATGAAGGCCAATCTTGTGTATGTTTATTTGTAAGTGGAAGTTCTTCCCCTTTTGCTTGCCAAAATGTCTGGCTCTGAGGGAGGACTTGTTCAGAGCCAAGCGTGAGATGGCTGTCCAGAAAGATGGCTTGTGCAGTGACCTCAGAAACCCTTCCCACAATGCCAACGTGGAGCTGTGGACTGGCTAACTTTCTGAAGACCTCCTGGAGCCCCCTCAGCCAATGTGTCTCCTCAGGAAGATACAGGCAGGCCCCCTTCCCATTAGTCTTGAATCTTTATTCTGAATAATTTGGGTTCACCGCTCTGTTCAAAAACACTGCACAAAATACTGAAAGCTGAAATATGTTTTAAACCAGGAATTAAGAAAAACAGAGAACATTAACTATTAAAATCTTGTGCAAGTCTCAGCACCCTCTGTTTATCAACAGCTCCCCTTGTACATTCTTTCATTTCTGATGTATGTGAAGGAATTGTGCAGGTGAATGGTGGGAGGGAAGTGCTGCCACATGCCCCCTTGAGCCAGGTGGCTATTCAGTGCCCAGTCGTGCAATTAACTTCCTTGTTTTTGTTTATTTATTAATTAAAAGCTGGTCTCTTCTGAAGGAGCAAAGATATGAGGCAAAACGTTCAGTTTTGAAAGTTTTCTGCCCTAATATTTTGTGCTTGATGGATATGGCTGATGTTCAAGAAAGCTGTGTTAGCCCTATGGTTAAAAAAAAACAAAACTGTTAAAGTGGGACACTTTTGGTCTGGAGAAAGGACTTCATTCCTTCTGAATCAATTTTCCCTTTCTAACAGATACTACTCATAAGAAACAGTTGAGAAGTCCAGGATTTTCATGTAGCTCTGACTGAACTGCAGAGTACCAGCTCCAAAACATAAGGAACTAACAAAGCTCAGGTCTTATTTAGTGTGTGTGTGTGGGGAGGTGGTTCTTGTTATTGTCATATGTGTATCCGCAGGTTAAGGCATAGGATACACAGGATATCCTGCATGACATAGGACTATGGCTTCCAGTCTGGAGGGCATTTCGCTCCCTCCAGATCAGAGACAGAGTGCCTATGCACCCAGTTGCTGGGGAAAGTGGGCAGGAGGGCCCTGTGGTACTCATACCCTGCTGGAAGGATCTTGTGGGCAGGCAGTTGGCCACTGCATGAACAGAATACTGGACTAGATGGACCCTTGGTCTAATCCTTGGTCTGATAGCCCTTTTCATTTTTGAGTTTGGAAGCATTAAAAAAAAAACCTGCCAGAGCAATTAAAGTCCATTAAATGATATTGTGTGCAGAGCAGGGGCAGTTCCTGATACTTGGAAATAACAAGCTACATCAACCATGCAAAGCAGTCCAGGATTGCTGGGAAGAGTGACTCAGAAAAAGCAGTCTGGTGTCATTAGGCATGGATATGCACCTTCCACACATTTGCATTTGGCCTCTGCTTTGGTAATTTAGTAAGCTGCCTCATTTGATTCAGACGTCAAGGAGACACTATTCAACTCAGACCGGAATCAAAACTCATTTTGGGAAAACTAAAGTTTTGTGCCGCCTCATCAGCTATCACTGAGAAATCAACAAGTGCTTAGAATTAGTTTGCTTTTTTTTTTTTTTTTTTGGACATTTTTAATTAAGATTTTAAACTAAAAACTAAAAAAAAAATAATCATCAAATACATCAGACGTACTGGGTCAGCCCCCTATAACTTATCTTTTAAACATTCTATAATCATATTCAAATCGATTTATAAAAATTTAAAGACATCTTTAAATCTAAGCCAAGTCCTGTTTCTCCAGCCACTCGTAAAAAAGGTCCTAAGTTTGATAGAAGTCAGTATCTTCTTTCTCCTTCAATAATAGTCAATCTGTCCATTTCTGCACAGTCCAGAATCTTTTTTAAAATCAGTTCCTCAGTGGGTAGTTCCTCACTCTTCCAGTATTGAGCAAGTGCAATTTTGACATAATTTATATTTCCATTGCCATTTTAGTTCTGTAAACTGCCTGCATACTGCTCCTCGTATATTGTACGTAGGTGATTAAAAATATTTTTTTAAAAAAAAGAAATAAAACAGTCTTTCTGATCTTTTCAAAATGTCTCCATACCAGTAAAATTACTTGAGCATTAATCATAAAGATGTGGTTATCAAGGAGGCAAAAATAACCTGCTGGATAATGCTGGAACGTACTTCTTTCAAATATTAGTAATACCTACAAGCTTATTGATTACATTGCTACTATAAACTCTGTTGCCTTGTCACTATAGAAATGAACAGTATCAGAGATTGCAGCATAAGTGAACGGAAACTGGAAGTATGCTTCCTGCCAAGAGTGAAATGTATTCTGTGACCATGCAGTGTTGGGAACCCTGCAGTGCAATGTATTCAGCTATGCAGTGAGCAACCCAACTTGGACTTGACTTGGCGAGAGCAAATGCGCAAGTGACTTGACTTGAGATTTTACATTTTTTACGACTGAGTCGTGGTCTACATTTTTTTTACCATAGTGGCCTTACCCTGCAGTTGGATGTCCTGGAAGGCAGGCATGAGTTGCAACGGGGGAGGCAAGGCTTCGGCCATTCTTTTTGTCATGAGAGAGGAAGGGAGGGAGGGACAAGGAGGCAGGGACATGGGGAAGGGAGGTTCTTCAGCTCTTCTTTCCGGCATGGAGGAGTTTATAATTCTCCCCTACACACACACACACACACACACACACCATCACCACCACCACCCTTTTTCTGTTAAAGTTGGTTCTTGAGACTTGAGAAGAGACTTGAGATTCAACTCAACAATTTCTTGCAATGACTTGAGACTCGACTTGGGCTTGAATAAAGGACTTGAACACATCACTGCTACCACATGAAATTGATTTCAAGTGGCAATACAAACTTCCTAAGAATCTGTTTTCATTTAAACAGAACACCCAAGTTACTAGTCCCTTTAGACAAGTTTCTGACTCAATCCCTGTTACAAGCGGAATTAGACAGGGTTGTATTTTGGTCCTCTTTAACATAGAAACATAGAAACAGAGTGAGTCAGAAGGGGTCTCCCGGGCCATCTAGTCTGACCTCCGGCACCAGCCGGCTCCACTCACGACATGCTCACCATGTGGACGTCCAGCCTATCCTTGAACATCTGTACCGATGGGGCCTCAACGACCGCTCGTGGAAGCCCATTCCACACCCTCGGGGTCCTGACTGTCAGGAAGTGCTTCCTGGCATCCAAATGGAACCTTGGCTCCCTGAGCTTTGCTCTGTTCGAGCGCATCCTGCCTTCCTCTGCAGGGGAGAACAGGTCTCTTTCTTAATGATTTGGATTTCCATTTCTGTAACATCAATTCCCATGGTCCAAGGTTGTGTAATAGTAAGATACCTCTATTTCTGTATGCTGATGAAGCTGCATTGCTGTCACTTTCCAGAATTAAGTTAACTCATTTACTAACTGCATTTGGAGCTTATTACTCTATGAATAGTCTGATCATTAATTATAATAAGTCTAAAGTCCTGGTGTTCCCTAAAGCTAGAAAACAATTTAAATGGACTTTAAATGGCAAGATCATTAAGCAAGTTTCCCAGATGAAATATCCAGGAATTAAAATGCAGAGCACTGGGATTCAGTCTGAACAACACAGACAAGCAAGAAAATTAGCCATCTTTAGTTAGCAGCAGATTTTAAAATTCTTTTTCAGCCAAGCTGAACGTCATATTCCCTCTTTGATACAAAGTTATAAAGCAAAGAAATTGGCCCATAGGCATTCCTATTTGGATTTTAGGATTTCATTCCAGATGTAAAAAGTTCAATCTGTTTTTCTTAGGAAGTTTTTGGGCCTTCCCTTTGTGTGTTTGATGCAGCCATTTACCTAGAAGTAGCAATTCGATCTGCTGAGTGCAAGGCATGGGTTGAAACCTTTAAATGGTGGCTATATTTACATTTTCTAGCAGTTCCTGATAGCTACCTGTCTCTAATGCTTTTAAATATGCATGTTAGCTGATGGATGAGAAAAATGAACAAGAAGCTATATAGGCTAGGTTTCTCTGCAGAAGTGCTGGGCAATTATGGGTTGAAGAAGTCCCAATTTCTTGTTGTTTGTAGATTAACAGATCTGGACCGTCAATATTTGAGAACTGCTGCTAATACAATGTGTTTCTCACTATTTCATCTTAACTGCAGCAACTGCTATGATGTCGGATTTACTGTAGCCCCATATCTGTGCACACTAAATATCGCAAAGTACAGAACAGCATTTACTCTTGCCCATTTTAATGTGCTACCATCAGCACTATTAAAAGGACAATTGAAAAAGACTCCAGACAATGAACAGATGTGTTCCTCTGGTGTTGGGGCAGTAGTAACAGTGGGACACATGGTCTTATATTGTAGCTTTTATAGGGAATGTGAAAGATTAAACCATTAATAACAGATTTTATGGAAATAATTCCTCCATGCTGGTATCTATTTGTTTCAGGGATGTATCATCTTAAATTACTGGAAATGTTGCCAATTTTTTATGACTGCAATGCAGATTAGGAAAATGCCACCCACTTGAGTGAAAATATTGTATGAATTGAACTTGCTTTAACAGTGTTTTAATTTTTCTCTTGCTATTTTATGTTTTTAATCTTCCTTGTCTGTGACTGTAAAATGAACACTTACTTCCTTACTAGTCCCTTTAGTCTGGAAAGATAGATTTGGAATTTGTAGGCAAAGTTTTTTTCCCTGCTGGGGAGTATGATTTCTAAAAGTTAGGAGGCAGGGCTTCACTCTTTGTCTCTCTCCATGGTCAGCAGAGGCGGAATAAAAAGTCAAAACAGTGCAGATCTGCTTATGTCACATAATTTATGCAGGTTGCAAATTCCATTTTTGTTGAGACAAAATACAAGTTAGTGCACCACAGAAGTTTAGTTTATTTAAAACTTCACCGAGGTCAATATATACACAGCTCTGTTCTTCAGATCTCCTCCTAACAAGGGTAATTAAGTTCACTATCTAGGTTGATATAACAACTTCTGCAAGATTATTACAATCACCTTCCAAAACAAGAGAAGTCTGATCTCTTTCTTTGTAACCTTAATGGCAAGCCCATTACACAAATATGTATGTGCAAGAGAATACTGAAGCTTGCCTGATGTGCTTGGAAGCATACTACCTGTTCGCAGGTGGAGTGGGAAATAAACTGTAAGGGATAGAGGCTGATGTAAAGGAACTGCCCCTCTGCTCCTTGTAAGCCTGGTGGATCCTGCTCCTCCAAAGCAAGTTGAAGAGAAATGAAACTTCATCAAAAGGAACATATATTTTGTGACATTTACAAGGCTGTTCAGTAAGATGGGCAGGTTGCTTGCCTGTAAATGTCATTCTTCAAGTGGTCACCTGGGGCTTCTACACCTGTGCAAGGCCTAGACTGGGAAATCTTCAATTGCTCAGTGTGCTGGAGTGGGCAAGATCCCCTCCTTTTCCAGTTCCCACGTACATGAGGGAGGGGTTTCAACCCAGTCCCTCAGTTGCATTAGAGACCACATGAGTCCTTTGTATATTGTATATATAGGTGATTGATTAAAAAAAAAAAAGAAATAAGACTTTGTTTCTGATATTTTGGAAATGTCTCTATACCAGTAAAATTACTTGAGCATTAATCATAAAGAATTGGTTATCAAGGAGGCAAAAATAACCTGCTGGATCATGCTAGAACATGCCATCTTCTTTCAAATACTAGTAATACATACAAGCTGGTCCCCAATCCCACCCTGAAGCAGAAGTGGCAAATAGGTCTATCTCAGACATGTATAATGAACCTGTTGATACCTATGAGATTGAGGATTGGTCAGAGGTCTCTGTCTTGCTTTGGCACGATGAAGTAGCAGAAAAAGACCCGCCTGTGGAGGTCCTTAGAAACCTTTCCTGGGGCCCTTTTAGATAATGGAGCCTCCACCTCCACACGTAGTGCCAAGGAGGGCAGGGTGGTCCTATCCAGCTGAGGGGTGGGAGAGTATTGATCCTGTAGACCCATTCCATTATAGACAGGATCCAAGAGCCAAGTGGGGAGGAACTGGGCTAGCTGCCCAGCACCTAGGTGATCAAGGTGGAAGGGACTGGTGGGCTGCCTGGACACGGCTATCAGTGTCTGTGCCTAGGCTCTTGGTGCTTAGGCTAGAACCTTTGGCATGGGTGTGTGTCACATCTGAAGGAGGGTACTGCCTGTGCTCTGAGAAGGGACATCGATGGGAGGTGGATGGGGCCACTGGCCACTTACACTCTCTCATCTGGTGGCCAAAGCCCGTTCTTCTCGTGGTGTTCCTTCCCATCGAAGGGCATGTCCTCTACGCACACCCACATCTCCTTGGGGAGTACCACTGAGTTCAGGGGTGGCGGCAGATGGCCACTGCTCCCATCATGGCCTTTTCATTGCAATTGACATGGTACCTGGATGCCTTTGTCTGGTGCCTGGCCAGTTTCGCCACTGCTGAGTAAACTAGGTGTGCAGCCTCTCAGAAGTCATCTGGGAGGTACTTGGCCACAGTCTTCATCTCTTCCCAAAGGAAGAGCTGGTACTGGGATATGGTTGCCCTATAGTTCAAGACCTGGAGACCTAGCAAAGCAGCAATGTAGACCGGTCTGGTGAGGCCATCGAAACACTGGCCTTCCTTGTCAACTGGTGTGGCATGCCCTCTCTGCGATGTCCCCTGCGCTGATTCCACTATCGTGGGGTCTGGTTTGGGAAGTTGGGGGAGGAATGGCACATCGTGGCCATCACCCTGTAGGTGGATTCAATTTTTCGCAAAATGAACAGGGTGGCAGCAGGGAACTTCCAGGATTGCTAGGCCATCCTGAGCAAGGCAGGCAGGAAGGGGATGGCAACTGGGGTGGTCACCTCAAAGCCCAGAGCATCAAAGACAGGGTCGGTCTCTGGTACTGTCAGTGGAGTTGGCCTGAGCCATGGGTGCCCTGTCATGTGCAGCACCGTGTTGACAAATCTACCCCTCTCCTCTTTTGGCAACATCAGGTCCTGTTGATAGCCCATGGCATCAGGGGATGACTCCAGTGGGAGAGGGGAGAGTTTGAATCTGACACAGTCATGGTGTGATGAGGTGGACAGTGACTGGCAGCATCTGGATGGCAGGAGCTCACATTGGGTGGCTGGTGAGTGGCAAGATGCCCATGTGCATGGGTCAGGTTCTCGGGTGGCTGAGGGCTTCACGAGCGACAGCCGTCAGGGTCAGTGCCAACTGCTAATGGCAGGTCAGCATCAGGAAGGCTTGAGGTTCGAGCGCTTGCCCTCAGGGAGATCTTAGTATCGAGGGGACTCTGTGTTGGAGATTTGGCAATGGGTCTCCAATCGGTGGCTGCCATCAATCCTCAGTGTTGACGCTGGAGTGGCATCATGCGGAGTCAGTGTGGTCCTGGCATTGTTGTCACAGTACTGGTGTCACTGGGTACGCAGCAGCAGTCACTGTCCAAGTCCCCAGTGGAGGAGTTAGAGTCTCACGCATCCTCTCAGCAGTTCTCATGGCAGGAGCTGACGGCGGAGGGTAGCTCAGCCAAGTGGACCGAGTACTCCGAGAGCTTGTCCAGGTGGGAGGAGGGGTGGAGGCCATGGTGTGTCGCAGTCCCACTCAAGCCAGGGAGAGTGGGAAAGTTTCTGATGTCCCCGGGGCCCTGGGTGTGTGCCGAGAGTGAAATTGTCAAGCGCTCAAGTGAGATGTCACTTAGTGGACTTAGGGTGCGCTGCTGGGAGGTCAAATGTGGGGGAAGGTATTTTCTTGGTCACAGTAGTCATCTTCTTGGGCCTCTTCCCCAGCCTCATGGCCTCAGTGCTCATATAGGCAGAGGGCCTCTCTGTGTGCTGCTTAGACGAGTTGGCCACACAGAGGCCCTCTTCCAGAGCTCAGCTTTCTGCTGCTGGTGTGTCTGTTGTGTGAAAGCCTGGCAGGTCTCAACTATGTGCTCTTCCCCCAGGCAGGGGAGGCGCAATGGGTCTCTCTCTGTTGATGCCAGACAGGCTTCACACAAAGTGCAACTGTGAAAGGTGCCATCACACAGAAGGGAAGGTGGCAAGAAATGAAAGAGGAAGGGCAATAGGGAAAGCTGGGCAGGAAAATATATTTTTTGGTAAGAAGTGCCCCTCTTTTTTTTCCCTTTTTTTTTAGAAAGAGTGAATGAAGGAGCAGCTGGTAAGAGAAGGCACAAGGAGAAGCAAGGAAAAAGAACAGTGAGGTACTTAGCCGTATAACTGAGGAGCGAAGGAGTTCCAATCTATGAGATGTGTGGTCAAAAAGGAACTGAGGGACTGAGCAAGAACCCCTCCTTTGTATACCCAGAAACCAGAAGTGGAGGGGCTCCTGCCCACTACAGCACACTGGGCTACCAAAATGTTTCCCGACGCAGGCACAGTCGGCTCGTGTGTGTGCTGCGCAGATCATGAAAAACTGTATTTCGTTCAGAGAGCTGGGAAGGAAAATAAATCAGGCAACACACATTACCATACTACGTGTCAAACAGAGAGAGACAGATGAGGGCATATACTTCCAGTGCCATCAGCCTAGGGCCACTGCAACCATGGCGATTCTTTCTTGATGCAGTATTTACATTCAGTATTTGCAAAAAGAATGCCAACTGTTTCATAACTGAGAGCCACTTCATGACAGCAGAATGCATTTGCCTTGGCCAAATGAAATCCATTAGCAGGCTAAGAAAAAAGACGAGTCAAAAAGCATTATACTTTGACTATTGCTTATTCTTATGCTTTATTTAAAACCAGCAGATGCCTTGCCAAACCGAGCCTCTTGGCTGCAGTCTGGACAATCAGAACAGGAAAAAATCTGCATCAAATCAATACAGTTTAGGACAAGCTTTGACACCTGATAAATTCTAGTATTAACCATCTATATTTCTTGGCTACAATGCTAAAACACAGTATTTTGGGGGAAATGTAAAACAAATGCTTAAATATGGAATGAAACATTACAAGGACCATGAAACTATCGCTAAAACAGCATCTATGTTTCAAGTTCTCTTCAGCTCTATATTCTGCAGTTCATCTTATTTCACATCTGGTCATCATTACTCCACCTCCACTCCTTATCACTGCTTGAAGGTGGAAAGGAAACTAACATGTAAGGCCACAGACAAGTTGTATTAGGAGGCCCATGTTTCTTAAAAAGTCGAGCTGTGTCCTAAGATGCTGTGCGGACATGTGTCCTTTTCTTTCCCTTCAGTGCAACACATATTGTAGGTTTTAAAAATCTACTGTAGTCACTGAATGCAGACAGAAGCATTTTAAGATAGCTGATCCATTTTAGGAATCTCTTTATATTGAAAAGGCTAATGCAGTTATAAATGGTAGATAATTCAGAAAAATATGCCTGGCTTGCTTTAACCTAGCATTATAAAGTTTGGGAATAGAAGGAAGAAAGGGGGAGCATCAAGCATGAATGAGGATCAATCCATTGCACTAATTTGCTTCTGGTACATATGGTGCAAATGCTTTTCACTGTTATTATAGTTACAAAAGATGCACATTAGTTTTTGTATATCAAATACTAGACCCATGATACCTGTAAAAGATATTCCAAATATACTTATAGCCAGAGTGATATATTTTCAAATCTTCAAATTAAATCACAAAGGTGAATGAGTGTATAGACATATGTTAAAAAAAAAAACTCAGTGTCAACGCTAGTTCACTTCTTCTAAAAACAGACTGGTATGCTTCATATTCCAACACATGCACCTACCAACACATAATCATGCATTTCTTCCTGCCTTTTGCAGGTAAAAGTCTGAATATACAAAATTGTACATTATTTAAATTTGTTAAGAAATGATCAGGGAGATGAATCTTATGCATATGCTATCGAAAGCAAAATTTGCTGTGCACTTTAAAAGTATGTATACACATGGTAGGAAGGGTAGCTTCATCTAATTGATAAAAACACTGAAGACTGTAAGGGTTATCTAAGAATCAAAACCATTTCTTCAGCAAGTAAAAAATGGGGTTTCTGTTGATCAACATAACGATTGCATAGAACTGGCTATGGTCATGGACAAGAGGGTCCTTCTGAGGCATGCTGCTTTCACAACAGTGTTGATCTGTTATGGAGATTAGACACACTGTGATCGCCTACAAAAGTTCAAGAGATCACTCAAACTTGTTCTTCCCATAGTAGAGGTTGTTGATAGCCACCTGGAGGACATCAGGAAGGTAAGCATCTTTTTGGTGGTCAATCTGGTCAAGAGAAGCCTTTCCCATTGGACTGTATAGTTTGTACAGATACCTACAATACAAATGTGGCGATTTGAGTTAAGAGTCAGAACAAAATCCCTCAAAAGAATGCATGGAATTTTATGGGAACTGCATACTGTATGCTGACCACACTTGCCTCTTTTAAAAAGCCCAGGGGTGGTGGTGGTAGTGGTGGTGGTTGTTATCACTTCTATGAAAATAACGTTTATCTGCCAAAGGCTCCATAGCCAAAGCTCTCACATAGTAATAATAAGATGCTATGACAGAAAAACTATTGCATGTGTCTAGGAAATAAAAGGCACCCAAGGCACAAAATGCCTTAAAGGCTTTAATTTAAGGCAGGGATGCATGGCCCTCTCTCTGTGTGCAAGTTAAAGTTGGTTTGAGTACACACTTATTCAGGCAGACAGCAGAGTGGCCATGTTATCTGATAGTTCTATTACTTACACAACTCACCTGTCTACATTCAGTCTGGTTTTAAAACTGGTAAACAAACTTTATTTTATGCTATCTGAAACTGAGTGAGAAAAAGACCAAGCAGCTATTTTCTTGAAAGCTTAAATGAAGATGGACTAAACCATTCACCTAGCTTGAAGTTAGACAGGTAGATAGTCACCCATCCCATTCACATCTGCTTCAGAATGGAACTATTCAAATATGATCAAACCATTGACCCATAAACACCCAAAATTAATCCTATTCTGAATCAGCAAGATTTCTGGCTGCATAGCACTTCCTATGATTCCACAGGATGAATCACAGAACCCAGCAGCCTGTGCTTGTGGAGATCTTTTCCCGTCAGCTCCTTTCCCTACCTTACTCAGGTGAGCATCAGTGAGTAGAACCCCCAGGATGCTTCCAGAAATGGGGAAGCATTTAATGTGCTATTACCTTGCGTCAAAGAATTTTATGGGGAGCTCAGACATCATCATTAACTGGTAATCCTCCTGCATATTCCCACTACCTCATTTGCATTTTTCCTTCCCTTTTAAAAAATCCTTAAGAAAGAAAAGACAGAATAGCTTCACTATGCCTTCTGATAGTGCTAGGAACCCCCAGTCAGGAAACACAGCTGACAATTAGGAATGCTTGAAGGACTATTTCCCATAAGGCTTGATATTCCTGGATTCTACTTCATAGCACCAACCAAGCCCTCCTTGCTGCCCTGCCCCTTCCCAAACTTACCCAAACAGAGCCTTCCTGCTCTCAGCCCTGCCACACATTTGGTGGTGATGCAAGTGGGGGTCTTCTTGATGGCTGCTGCAGGCTCTGAACATCTTCTTGTGGAGGCTCAGTTGCCTCTCTTTTTGCTGTCCTCTGCAGGCAAAGACATGACCATTCAAGCAGGTCATTGGCAGATAAGATGGTATGTTTGTGAAGCAGGGTTTTGAACAGGGTTTATTGAGGTGGGTGAGATTTTTAACACTTCCATTGTTGCGCATTTCCAGTATGTTTTTGGTCATTTTTTTAAATGGCTTTAACTAACCTGATTTTAATCTTGGTTTTATTACTGTTAACTGCCTGGATCACCTGTTTTGGTAGAAAGGCAGGCTATAAATTGAATAAATAAAAGCTCAATCATAAATCCTGGAAAGTGCTGCAGGCCAAAATGGATCTGCAGCACTTTTAACCCAGGCTTTGAGAAGGTACGGTTCAAAGATATAGAGGGCCTTAAACTTCCAATTTTTCACACTGTGTCTGATCAATATTCATAAAAGCAAACCTTAAATTTATTGAAAGTTTACTTCCTCTTCAGTTCTGCAGTTTTGTAGTCAATCACTCAAGTGCTGGAAACACAAAGTACATAACCAAAATAAAAATTGCATAGTTCAATTGTACTTACCTCCATAGATCTCACAAGAGATCCTTTTGCAATGTTTCAAGTAGGCACATGACACTGTTTTTTCCAGCTTTTTAGATTATGATGTCATGTAATCCAATATGTCTACAGAGCACTATATCAGGAAAGGAATAACAGACAGCGATGTGGGAGAAAGGAGGGGCAGAATGCATAAATTCATACGGCTGACTCCCAAGTTACAAACCATAGTTTGCAGGGAGTCAATATTATGCCAACACCAGGACACAGACTGAAGTAAAAGTCATGTTATCAAATTTATGTCCAGCAAGTAACACCGGACACAAGAGTCTAGAAAAACAAACTTCAGCTGACAAGTTAGTAAATCCTCAATATACAGGGAGAGAAATTCTGATACAGTTCACAATACCTCTGTAGTTAGCATGTATTCATGCACCTTATTCAGCCCACTTCAGGCAGGTAGCTCATGTTACTTTCCAGCTGACTCTGAATAGACTCAGATGAGCTGAGCAGACTAAGACCAGCCAGCCAACGGCCACTTATGAATTATAGGTGGAAGCCAGGGTTATCCTCGCCCTCAGTGAAACACCCATTATTATCATTTACTTGCAGTGTTAAGATTCTGGGTGCATTACTTGGTTGGGTTTTTTTGGACAATGTTTCCTTGTATTTCTCAAACACCAGATCAGCAGCTAAGAAAATGTGGTTTCTCCTCATTTCATATATCTTTGCTTTCTTTTCTGCCTTGGTGGGCAAACTCTCATCATCTAGAGAGCAACAGTAATGCTCTGGTAGGTCCATTCTGAGGTGGAGAAATCTGCAGACCACTGCTGCACCTTGCTCAGCATAGCCCTATTCTCAAAGGCAATTGTATTGCTCTTGTGCATTTTATTTATCTCCTGATAATGCTGAAAAGGAACCAAGAAAAAAAATCCACCCTGTTAGGCTACAGCAAACTTACAAGCCCTTCAAACAAGTTTTCTTCCCCACTTTGAACTTCTTGTCATCAAATTCCAAAGTTTGGAATTATTGGCTGATTGATGAATCTGGAACTTATTTTTAGTAAACACTTTACAAGCCAGTGATTATGGCATGAACCACTGCAATTCCGAAGACAATGGCCGTGTTTTGAATGTGCACCGTATGGATGTGCGGCTGTTACACACTGGGTCACCTGAAAGGTTTTCCACTGCACGTCTATCATTGGCCCACAGTAGCTCTCCAATAAAGCTTGTCTCAGCATGTTCAAGAGTCTCCTGAGCACACTACAAGAGGATTCAAGCAGTAGCAAGAGACTATTAAGCCAATAGAATGTATAGGCCCTACACTGTATTTTAGGACCTGGGAAGCAGACTATCAGCCAGTCTGACATAGAGCACTAGTGCGGCCAAGTGGTTAGCAAATTAGCTTGGACCCAGAAAATCCAAGATCCAATTTCCTCTTAAGATTCTTTATGCAACCAATTGCACTGTGAACTTCAGCTCATCCACTATAAAATGGGAAGAACAATGATTTTATTGACAGGGTGGTCGCAGGGACACACCCAATAAAGCTTGTAAAGGACTTTGCAAAGTATTCAATTAAATTAAAAGTACTAGCCAGCTTTTAAAAAGTATCCTAGCAAAGTATTCTATGCGCCTGGCACCTACTTTGTATTCCTTCTGGTGCCAGGTGAAGGCCAACATTTTTACAGTTTAAATTTTTACCTTTATTTTTAATATTGCATTTTATTCTGTACTGTTGCTATGATTTTATGCTCATAGAACTGCAATTCCTATTGCAATTTTTTAAAAATGTTAACCTAATTTTATATTGTGTGTTTCAAATCTTTTTTAAAAAAAACTTTTGTTAATCACCCAGAGAACCTCAGCTATTGGGCGGTATATAAACAAAATAATTAAATGAATGAATGAATGTCCAGAAATAAAGTAAAATATATCCAGAATAGTCCAAACAAGAACGAACTTGACTTTCCCAAGAATATATTCTTCTTTTCACCTATGCTTTGTTTGCTCAAATTGTTGTTTATAGATCTGTCATGTTTATTTGTTAATTGCTATCATGGATACTGAAGTTCATAGTTAGGTATGTACACGGGGAGATGGGATATCGTTCAAATTTAACCAAAGTACTCTATTTCTTTAGAGAATCTCAGCTTCTCCTTTATCTCTCTTTTCAAATGATTTTCTTTTCTTCTGTGGGACACTAGAATTCTATGTCCTTCTCTTGTATTGAACTACTGGTGGTGGTGGCAGCTCGCTCTCTCTCTCTCTCTCTCTCTCTCTCTCTCTCTGTGTGTGTGAGAGAGAGAGAGAGAGAGCGAGAGAGAGAGAGAGAGAGAGAGAGAGAGAGAGAGAGCGAGAGAGTGTGTGTGAGAGAGAGAGAGAGAGAGCGAGAGAGAGCGCTCTATCTTCCACAGTGTGAAATAGTTTCCATTTGCCTGGGGCAAACACAGGGGGTGTCCTTTTGCTGCACTGACACTTTCTGACATGTCCTAGACCAGATCAGAAGCACAATGCAAAAGTAAACATTATGCAACCAATCTACCTCTCCTGTCCTTTCTTGTCTTTCCTTCGTTTGCCTTTTATGCCATTCTCAAATGCACAAACAATTCCAAATAGGTTAAAATAAATAATATCATTCTGAAGTATGGCAGTGACTAAAAATAATAGGCAATGACATTCACCAAGGAAATGCTATGTTTTAATGAAGATGAATTTTTTTAATGGAACTGCAGAAGGCAGATCTCAGATAGCAGCAGCTTTTTCTGATTTACATGCAGCACAATCACTGAGCTGTACAGCGTTTTGAATACACACCACAAAATTGTTACTTCGGAGCACAACAATAGGAAGCTTGTGCACTCTTGTACATTCCCACCCAATTACACTCCCTCACTGAACAAATTAAAAGTCAAATGTATGAAAAATGTGCTGTCAATTCCCTCTGTCATTGTTTAGGAAAACGTCACTGAGGCTTCTCTTAAATAAGATGATTTGTCACTAAGATGATTACTGGCCTACATTCTAATCGGAAGAAAAGCTAGCCAGATGTTCAAATAACCCTTTGAAAACATGCAACATTTTGCAAACATACTCAATGTCTTCAAATGAGAATAATATGACAATTGTGTTTAAAATGAAAACTCAACATAAATCTACCTTTTGCAGAGGAATGTTGTTGTCATAAGTATTTTGGTCCAAATGTAAAGTGAAAACAGTAAGGTGGAGAAAGGGCTTCCAGTTCTGAAAATACTGTTCCTTCAAAGAAAGGAAAGTAATCAGCTTCTCAACCAGGCCAGCTCTTGGAATCCTTTTAGATTAACTTTGCAACTTTTTTCAAAGTGAAATGGAAAAGCAGTTTCCTTTAACATCATCTGAGCTGCTAGTTCCAATGTGATTTTGGCATACAGAAGATGGTTTGGAATCCTTCAGTCCCCAACTCTCTAATTTTATATCTTCTTAATTTTTTATGAAAACAATTTGACATATAGAACCTTTGGGATTATATAGTAGAACCAAATTTTAAACCTTGCCAAAGCAGCCTATGTACTTGAGCTTTAACAATAGCCAGTTTTAGCTGGCTTTAATGAATGAAGCTGGCCTTTTCTAAAGTATTATTCTTTTACAGGAACATGATAGGAACCATTCTCCAAAATGGATTCTTTCTTTCTTTCAAACTGAAAATGAAAAGAGACATTTTCAGTGGCAGCTCCACCTCTCTCTTTTGTCACAATACAAGTCTGAATCATTTCAGATAGTGTGTAGGTTCACATGACACAGGGAGCCATGGTGCAATCCTACTGTTCTGGGAATGTGGTCCAGGTCCTCTCAGAACTCCTGGATCATTCAGAACTCCAGAATGGCAGAATTATTTTTTTGAAACCACAGAGAATCAACAGTCTGTTGTAAGGTTTCCATGCTGCACCATGGCTTCTCTGGACCCAGGATCACTGTTTAACCATTGTTGGTATGGTAACACCATAGAGTACCCTGGCAAGAGTGGCCACAGCTCCCTAGCAACAGACACATTCTTGCTTGGTTTATTTGTATTGGCCAAATGATGTCTCCATCTCCCTGTCTGCTTTTGGAAACAGAGACAGTACAAAAATATATGGAGGAACGGGGGGATCATGGTGAAAAAGTTTATTTTCATTTACAAAATATATATCTCTGAGAGCTGAAGTGGCTATGAAGTACCATAGACAGGTAGGTATACTCAGAAGGAAGAACCTGCCTCTGGAAGACAGCTGACCAATCAGGAAGAGGCTGCTGCAGTCGGTGGGCAAGAAGAGGGAAAGGGTGACTGCCGGGATGTGTGGAAGGAAAGACAGAGTGGGGAAGTGCAAAAACGGTTGCTTTCTGAACCACACAATCATCTGAACATCAGTTTTGGCAAGAAAAAAAAAAAAAAAAACACATGCTGTGGAAAGAGCGAAGAATGGTTTGCTGTGTCATCTGAACCTGGTCAGGGCTTGTGAAACATCTTGTTTATACAATGATTATAGTGATCAAGGATAGACATGGTTATTTCTAATAGAAACTGCTTGCCTTAATGACAGTAAATACTTGCTGAAGTCTGTCCATCTGCTGTGGACCCCTGAGTATAGGAGAGAATGCTAAGACATATTTTATCTTGTATCTGCTCTGAAATAAATGGTTTACTCAAACAGACAGTGCCCATCTAACCCATTCTGTTCTCACCATGCTCAGTCAGGTGCCTCTGGGAAGCCCACAAACAACACGAGCACCACAGGTTTTCGGCAACTACATTGAGAAGTATAGGGAACACATAATCACCCTGGTCAATTGCCCTGATAGTAATATATAGCTGTTGTGATTAGTGTCCATTAAGAGCCTTATCCTCCATGACTTTGTCTAATTCCCTTTGAAAACCTTCCAGATGAGTGAGCTTTAAATCACTAGCAGTAGTGAATTTCAGAGTTTAACTACACAATGTGTAAACAAATACCCCCATCTGTTCTCCTTCTTTCACCATTCAGTTTCATTGGATAACCCTTAGTTCTAGAATGATAAGGAAGCAAATCTTTTTTCAATCCACTTTCTCCACACCATGCATAATTTTATGTATTTCTATCACATTTCCTCTTACTCTTCCCCCCACCCCATAAAGAGCCCCCATCCTTTCTCAGACTTTTGGTGGCAGACTGGGGTGGGGGGGTGGCACTCTGCACAGAAGTACCCCACAGGTGAGTCCTGCTGGTTTTGGTTATCTGGTGGACAACTCAGTAGTACACTAATGGACCCAGATGACATTCACATTCGTTTATGCTTATTTTCAGCACATTATTTGCTTCTAAACGTATTGCATCTACATACAGAATTCAGACCATTTTGTTTCTCCTTGTTAAATCTGCAGCATGCAGTGAATACAGTCATTCCCAGCCAGGTAAAGAAAATAACGTTTAATGTTCTTGAGGCTCTGAATATGCATTAAGCAGCTTCTTAGGTCATCTACAGCTCATCTTTCTTTTCGTTACTGTGACGCATTTAGGCACTTTCCTCAGTAGATCGTCTGTTTTCCTATGGCTGCTTATAACTCTGCTTCACAGTGCTACCTGAGTCTTCCAGCTCGAAGTGTCAGCAAGACCTGTGTCATCAGACCTCTGCCCTATTAAGTTTATAATCAGGAGGTCCAGGCACAAATGCTTGGGAATGCTGTTCTGGTACTGAAGTACCTGTAAGTCTGGCAGACTACACAAAGAAAGGGCCACAGGCTGTGCTTCCCTGCTGTGTTATTGCTGCATTGCATTTACACTTCCCTTTTCCCCCTTGCAAGACACCTAAAGCAGCCCACAAGGTTATCCTCCTATTTTGTCCTCACAACAACCCTGTGTGGTATATTAAGCCATCATCACTGAGAGTCAACATCAGCGAGCCTCGTGGCTGACCACTACACCACACTGGCTTTCTCGAGCAACTGCACTGGGAAGCAGGCATAGAGGCAAGCGCCCAATGCCATGCTCAGTATTCTGCCACAGAATTTAACTAGTAAATTTAAATTTACATCTAGATTACCGTTTATACGTATTTATATCTGGATCAGAAGAAAATGGCTGGACCACCACTCCATGATGCAAATATTACCATACTGCACCCAAGATTCACTGCTGAAACTCACTAATGACAATGGTTTGTGCTTCTCCCGGCCTCTGCATTGAACCCCATTACGGGATCTGCCATATGTGGCCTGGGCCTACTATTTGCACTTCCTCCTCCATCACTGCCATGCCAAGGTTAGAGCAGGAGGAACGATGCATGGCTTCCGCCACTCACCAGGAGCCAAGGAGCGTGTTCTCTCAGTGCTCGATGCAGTGGGCACGGCAAGTGTGATGACACCTTTGTGGTCAAGCACAGTTTATTAACCACCTTAGCTGCAGGCAGTTAGCAATACTACATAGCCAGTTACAAAAGCAATATGAATCAAAGCCATTCGAATCTGACCCCACAGTTTCTCAGACATTTCCTAACAGTAGTTCACAGTCACACAACTAACAAAATAAACCATCTGTTAAATTTACTGCTGAGATAAAAGCACCCTATATATGTTCTCCCTGCAGCAGCTGTGCCATGAATGTGCATCCAATGGAACACACAATCCTCCCCTGCACCTCCATGATGCAAGCTCCCTCTTTTACTCTCAAATTAAGGCTTGTAACAAGGATGCACATTACATGAGGTGCAAGATGTTTGATCATGGCAACTTCTGTAATCCTGGAGACAGGAAATATGCATTTCTTAAAACTCATATATAAGAAGACCCCACTGATGGGTGTCAGGCAGTTTCTTCTCATTTATTCAAATTAATGTAGATTTCACACTTTCTAGCTAAGGAGGTTGGAGTGGCATGCACTAAAAATAAAACTAGTAGCAGTCAAAATATCTAGGATGGCTGAAACATCAATTTAAAAAAAAAATGGAACTGCTCTTCTAAATATAAGTAATGATCCAGATATGTGGATCTCTCCAGAAGAAAAGACCCTTTCATGTAGTGGCATTTTCTGAGTACCTGGTGAAGGAACAAGGACAGCCCTTGTGGAAGATCTCAGTTCTTGTGCAAGGTTGTATAATCCCAAGTCATTTGGGCCTGTGTAGGTGAAAAACAGTCCTTTGCTTTACATGTGAGAATTAACAGGCCGTTAAAGACAGTTGGTACAAAAATGGCTTGGGAAAGGGACCTGAACCCTACAATCCTATGATCCCACTAAACCTATTATTGTTATTATTTATATATTTAATTTCTATGCGGCACAAAAGTCAAAGCTTTCTGGGTTGTTCACAAAAAAATATAAACCACAAATACAAGAAAACATAGTGTAAAAATAGTATATACAGTGGTACCTTGGCTCATGAACTTAATCTGTTCCAGGACTCTGGTCGTGAGCCAAATTGGTTGTGAGCCAAGTTAAATTTCCCCATAAGGTTCAATGTAAATAAGGTTAATCTGTTCTGTAACTATTTTTTTTTTAATCAGAAAAATGTGAAGCAAAGTGACAGCAACAAAGATCGCGGCCATCTCCCCGCCCTGCCCAGCATGACTGCGATTGAGCCAGTCATCCCTGCATGCGCCCGTCATCCTGGTGCGCTGGCGGGGGAAGAGACAGGTGCGATCAAGGGCGTGCAGGGGGGGGTTGCCGAGATTGCTGTTGCACTCATGCAGGAAAGACAGGTGCGATCTCAGCCATATCCCCACCCACCCACCCCCAGCACAATTGCGGCCATCTCCCCACCCCCACCCCCACCCGATTTGGCCATGAACTTGGGCATTCGTGAGCCGAGGCACCACTGTACTATGAAGGCCGGCAACTCAGAGACACTCCTTTGCTTCTACTGCCATTTCCCACACTGCCATTGTCACCCCCAACTCATTCTGCCCATGTGATCTTGCAAGGTTTCCACTATGTCAGTCTCTCCTCTCCGTAAGCCCATTATACACCATGGAGGAACCAGGAGTACAACATGCCTACTAGTGGAGGATTGGAAAGAGAAGGCAGGAAGACCAAAATAGGAATACAAGGGAAGCATATATAAAGAACATGCCAGAATGAAAGGCAGTTATTTCAAAACAGTATTTCCATCACTTCCTCAAAGGCCCTAAGATGGTGAACTTCCAGCCTGATATTGGCCAAGCACAGATCTTCTTATGGTCAAACTAGATGTAATGGGGGAATCAGGTACTTTCTATGCCTGCCCCATTCTCATATAAAGCAAGGATAAGAATTTAATCTTAACAGCAAAGGGCATACAGAGCTGAGCTAGCTGGGAAGCAAAGTACCTGCTACAAGGTGAAGATGAAAAGAGAGGGCTCAGCTCCCTTCAGTCATACACCCCTTTTGCTGAAAGAGGTATAACCATCCCATAACTGCAGCAGACACTTGAATGAACAAACAAGACTACCCCTTTCACTTCTAATTTGGCCTTCAGCTTTAACAAGGATATTAAAACATGCTTTCAGACAAAGTGTTCTGTTGAAACTTCCATCAGCCCAGGCCTTGGGGTCACTTAGGGTTTGTGGCAACTGTGCTGGTTGTCTCCCCTTAAAACCACCCATAAAAATCTGCAATGATAACAATTTTCCTGTCTTGCACTACTGTAGAATTATTGCACTTCAAGAAAAAGTCAGATTTTTCATGGGTGCAAGAGAAGAATTCATCCTTCTGTACTTAATGACATCATTATTAAAGAGGGAAAATACATAGAATTACCATTTCATTGCTAACAGTTCTATTAATAACTTTTAAAATTTATGGCTTTGAGACAGTGACTTTTTCCTCAAGAGAATAATAAAAATACAGCAAATGTATTTTAATCTAGTACTAAGAATTTATATGACAAATTTGGGTAGAAGGGATTCATTTTTTAAAAAACCACCACATTGCAGATCTCTAAAAATACAGAGGTGAGCGAGAATATTGCAAAGCAACCTTTCTAAGTGAAAAGGAGGGAGGGAGGAGACAAGAGACAGAGACAGAGAGGTCTGAGAGGTCAGACCTTAAGGACATGCAGACACCAGATCTACTCCACCAAGAAAACAGTGAGCCACCGCAGGGTCTCTGCAGTATCTTGCCTTCTGAATGCTAGAGCACAAAGCTCCTGTACCTTCAGTGCTTCTGTACAACAGAAAATTGCAACCAACACTGCAAGAAAACCCAAACCTGCTGAAATGCCACTCCTATTTGAACACTCCCCAACAGGAGATTAACAACCACTTGAGGGAGTGAGCAGGGCCGTGACCGCTTCCTTCCCTGTTGCCTCCTTCCCCAGCTGCCATTTCTGTGCACTGCAGGAGGGGGGCTCTCTCACCCACCCTGGCGACACTGAACAAACACGGCTCCACATCAGTGAAGTCTGTGTGAGCGAGCCGGTCCCCTCCACACATGTGCCCTTCAGTGCACATGGATGGGGCAGCTGCACTCTCACCGTCATGCTAATGTTTTGAAATGATTTTGCAGAAAACGAAAGAGCTCTGAGACTTTCCCTCCAGTGATGTTTAATCCCTTCATGCAGCTTTAAGAGACTGTAGGACTGGGGCCAGCTTGACTTTCCCTCACATGATTATTAACACAATTATTCACCATGTGCCCTGCATGGTGTTTCCCTCTGCTTCACAACTATTCAGGCAATTGCTTTATTCTGCAGGGACTCTTGGGATTAAATTTTGGGATTACTACCTTGGTTTCTACAGAATGGCTCCCTGCAGAGTCTGGGTAAATGGCAATGTCATACACATCTCAAAGAGGGATGCCAAACGCAGTGAGTGAAGCTGTCACTCTTGGCATGCATCCCAAGGCCATCAGAACTGGGATGCTGAAGAAGAGGAAGGAAACCTTAAGGAAGTAGAGATGAAAGATCTGGGCCCCCAAGCCACTGAAGCATCCTCAAGGTCACTGCCCGCATGGTCCTAGACCTTGGGAATGTTTTGGAAGAGAAAGGAGTCAAAGAAAGAGAGGAGGAAGAGCCATAGTCTTGCCCAGTCCAAGACTCTATGATGAGGCATCAGGAGCTGCTTGTGTAGGTCTTACCCACTGGTTCTACACCCGTGGGAGACACCCTGAGAGTGGAGGCCACAGAGTTACTGAAGGGGAAAGGTTCTGGGGAGAAGTCCCTAGTTTGGGTTCAACTATCATTTTTGACATGCACAGAGACTTATCTTCCAGCTTATTAAAGAGCTTTTAGAGTTACTTTGTCTTGTAGTTTTGAAGTGCCAAAAAAGATCTGTACAGCAAAGGGACTGTTTTGGTACTAAGGGCAAGATGGGGAAAACTGGGCTCATGACAAAAAAATGTATGACCAAGGTCTCCAACCATCCATTCTTGGGCAATGTGCTGGAACATGTGGTGGCTTCTCTGTTCTATGAATTGGATTAGCTTCAGGCCTGATTATGGGACAGAGGCAGCTCTGGTTATCTTGGTGGATGATCTACGCCTTGCAGTGGCTTTTGTTGCCATCACCTATGATCTCCTTCTGAAGCATGAGAGGGACTGAATGGAGCTATGCAGTACTGTCATATGGAGGTTCTTCTTGGAAAGACGATCTCAAAAGGGGCTGCTGAGGGATTCCACTTCAGTCCTGTGGCTGTTGGGTCCGTGGTGTCATTCCAGGTTCCCTCATATTCCCCATGCTACTTAGCATGCACATCAAACCACTGGGAAAGATTATTCAGAGCCTGAAGTTCAGTACCACCACCAAGCTGATGACGCCCAGCTCTTTTTCTCCTTGCCATCTAAATCCAAGGAAGCTGCCATGATTTTAAATTGATGTCGCATGTCAGTAAAAGATAGTATGAAGGCAAACAAATTACGAGCTCTATCTAGACAAGACGGACATGTTTTTTCAAAGATTCAACCTGTGCTTGATGGGGTTATGTTCCTCCTGAAGTCTCAGACTCACAAAATGGATATATGCTCAGACTCCTCCCTGAAGCTGGGTGCCTGGGTCTCAGCATCGTCCTGAAGTGCATTGATACGGCTGAGGCTAGTGTGCCAACTGAACCTGTGGCTATATATGTCTGATCTAGCCATGGTCACACATTCCTTAGTTACACCCCATTTCAACCACTGAAGCACACTCTGCATGGCACTGCCTTAGAAAACTTCAGCTGGGCCAGAGAGTTGATTGGGACCACTTCTAGGGGATAAGCAACTCTCTCGTTATAGCAGCTTCACTTGTTACTGGTCAGTGAAGTTTTCAGGTTTGGTAAAAATAGCACATCACAATCTACCAGCACTGTTAAAAAAGAGGTGTTAAATGAGCATAAAGAGGTGTTCATAGCTAAATCTTTGAACTTTTTCTGCAGACATAAGGAAGCTATAAAATTCCCAGCTCAAAATACATTATTTTGAGTGTACACAATCTTTCTCCAAAGAGGTGTAGTGTACCGTAATCCCTACTTGAACAGATGATTTTTTTCAATGCTATTAGCTGCAGTAACCTACATCAGTTATCGGTGTGCAGTATCAGAAAGTGTCCGTGTACACTCTGGGGTATGGCCAGCAGGTTCTATGTTAAAAGCTACCACAGAGAACTTATAGGTGTGCTATATGTTAAAAAAGAATAAAGAAGCCTAAACTTTCCAGGGTCAAATTCTGCACAGTTGTTTATGCTTTTAATAACATTAAACAGGTCCATGATACAAACTGTAAGTCTCAAGGTACAAATCTATTTGTGAAGGGAATCTGTCTTTCACACACACAAACTCAGGACTAATGATGTGAAGCCCCAAAACCTTCCCTCCCATGGAAAAATGGAAATTTAAAGGAAATAAAAAGGAAAAACAACTCCTAAGGGGAAAAAATCCCATTTTCTCTTTTGGAAAAAATACATTGCTTTTTAAGGCAAAGGTTCTACTCACAAAAATTGTGTTGCATTAAGGTTTCTATGTATAAACCATATGAGAGAAGGATAGCTCCTGTGTTTACTGTAGACATACACCGCAGTCAAATCCAGTAAGAATTTCTGCTGCTAGGGGATGCTGGTATTATATTCATGGGGGGCATGCAAGGCCTTTGTCATGCTTGAATTTCATCTTGCCTTCTGCTAGTAGCTATTGATTTGAGCAGGAATCCTGCATCTGCTGCCTTCTGAGGTTGTCCCAACCTTGTGTTTGAGCTTTTCACCCTTCCTCTCAAAGGACTGCAACACAAATTCCCTGTTACAAACTGGTGCATTTATATTTTGAGTAACTTCCACTAAACAGAGTGGGGTTTACATTTGAGTTAATATGCATACACTTGCTCCGTAAGATTCAGAGCATTCTAGATTCTATAAGCTTAATCATAAGTATACAAATATGCTAAATTGCAAATGAATCATGTGTGATGGTCAGTAAAATAAGTTGTTCTTTCTTGCTCTAAACCAGTGCGTCTGTATTCAATTTTCTTTCCTTTAGTGAGGAACCCAGGCAACTTGCAGAGTTCTCATCTATGCCACTTTTATCCTCAGAACAACCCTGTGAAGTAGGCAAGGCTGAGAGTGAGTGACCAGCCCAAAGCTACCCAGGAAGGCTCGTGGCCAAGTGGAGGCTACCACCTGGGTCTCCCAGGTTCCCCCTCCAACATACTAACTACCACACCACACTGGCTCGCAATGCACTGCTATTGCAGTAAAAGTTCTGGAACAAAGGAAGAATGGCTAGAGGCATAAATGAGATATGGAAAGGAGGCGTAAGCCATACAAAAGAGTATATGATAAATTATAGGCTGACAGAGGGGTCTTTCTTTGCTTAGATTTTCTATTTCATCATAGCTTTGGTCAATAAAGGCCAGATCTCCATCATTATTCATACTATTCTGACATTTATCCATGACATTTCATACCACGTTGCTGACATTTCATACGCTGACATCACTACCCTGCAAGCAATCATGATATTAAGCCATTCAATGTGCCAAAAGACTGATTCTGGACTTGGGAGCTATATGTTCAACTGTCAAAGGATTTTCAGTAGAAGTTCTCCATATTTATCAAGTGTCAGACACAGAAGTCAAGCAAACAGCTTGAAGAATTCTTTTTAATTCACAGTGCCAATTCTGAGCAACATCACTCTCTCTTGTCTATACAAATATAGAGGTCAGATCATAAATATATGCCCTCCCGCCCCTTGAGATCAGCAACAGATGCCCTTCTCCGGGAACCCTCTGTGAATGATATTAGGAGGGTGAGTATCCGGAGGAGGGCTTTCTCTGCGATGGCGCCCCATCTATGGAATGTGCTCCCCAGAGAGGTCCGCCTGGCGCCGTCGTTATTTGTTTTTCGGCGCCAGGCTAAGACCTTTTTATTTAAAACTTATTTTAATTGTTAAATTATTTGTATTTATAGGATTTTAAAATTTTTAGCCGAGATGCACCGGAGGTTTTTAAATAATTTTTTATTGTTATATTGTTATTTATTTATGTATTTTGTTTCTGTTGTGAGCCGCCCCAAGGCTTCGTTGCGATGTGGGCGGCATAAAAAAGTTTTAAACAAACAAATAAATAAATAGGAGTATGTACACTTAAGTGTGTGTGTATTGCACAACACAACAGCAGTGGATTTTAGTGAGCGATATAAACAATCTGGAGGGGGGGTCTGAGAGGGCATGCAATATTTCTACTATTCTTGATTTTGATTTAAGTTCAGTAAAAACCTATTAGAACAAGTTTTAAACCATCATTTTTATCCCAACATTTCTGGCAAAGTTAATATAAAAATAGCAAATTCTGTTTGTCACTCACCTGCTTTTTTGATGAGCACAATACTGATTGGATTGCAGAAGATTTTTGTGTTTGCTTCTTCTGTGATCTGTATTTCGCATTTAAGTAATGCTGGTTTCTTTTCTTTCAAATGGGTAGTCTTCAGTGTTTTTACAGCAGTGATTCCTACAGAAACTATAGCTCTTGCACTTTTTATCTTGGGAGGATGGACAAAATAAAGCAAACTGAAAATAATACTACAATGAATGGTAAAATGATGAAAACGGTCTACAGCACAAAGAACAGTGTGAACAGGAAGACAAGTTTAAATATTGTTGCATAAGAAAGGGATGAAAATAAGACAAGGATGAGAATAAGTAAAATGATAGGCTGGAACATCTGGGAAGGTAAATACAAAGATAATTCCATATTAATGAAACAGCAACATTAGCATTTCTTGAGAAAAAAAAATCCACATACGGAGTACCACCTTGAAAAGACTTTGTATGTCAGGTCTGATTATATTCAGTGGATCAGGTTCTCAAAGAAGTCATAATGTTGTTACTGCTTTCATCTTAGAAACAAATGTTTAATTACAGATACGTAGAAATTCACTTATAAAAAGCTTTATTTCCTTGGGTCTGAAATAACTCAAAATTGTAATAAGAAGATGTTGTCATGACTTTACCATTTTTCCAGCCTGTGTGATTTCATTCTGTGTTTTCATTCACTTAATTTGTAGTAGCTAAACAGCCTTATATTCACTGCACCTCTGACCTTAATGTTAGAAGAAATCATTTTTACAATCTCTTTATTAAACATACAGCTGTGGGCTGATTAAACAAATGGCAGTTGAAAACCTGTTGATTCGGTGCTACATTTGGCCTGAATTGGCAGCCTCTATATGCATACATAAATCTGAATTTGCCTACATACAATTCCCATGATTTTCTAGCATATTTTGAGAGAAAGACTGAAAATGGGACATTCCTGTGGTTTCCTCACCTTACAAATTATAAGTGCAATTTACTTTGCCACACCACACATAAGGTGACTACATGAACAAGCCCTAATTTTAAAAAGCAATCTTTAGGTATAAACGATGCATGAAGCTTTGATACAACCAAAGTAAAAACTGACCTCAATAGGACATTAAGATTTAGTAAGTTCACCACATTTCAAGGAATATGAAATATCATAGAAGTCCACCTGCATGTTGCTGGTTGGAAATTCAGAGCTAGGTCCCTAATGCTCTGGGATCTAGCTATAGTACTGATGATACCCCATCCTTTTCCAACCTGGTCTTGCCACTACGCTGGGGAAGTCTGGGGAACTGGGAAGTATGTCTCTCCCTCAAAACCCCAGTAGGCTGACCCATGCAGAGCAACCTTTTTTAGGGGGCATGCTGCCCACAATGGCATACAAACAACAGTGAATGAACAGGTTTTTTTCCTTACTTCTTACTGCCCAGAAGAAGAAACTTCAGCTGCAAAGATAGCTCCGCAGTAATTTACACTCACAGCAGGGACCAATTTCAAGAATGTCCATGCAAAGATCTCACAAAACACCCTACACAAGCTTACAAGACTATGTTTATAGTTGCATCAGGTGAGTAGAAACCCTGTTCATTTAGTATTGTTCAATTATCTGAGAGCACAGTATAATGTAAGGTGCCTCTTGTAATCAGTTGTTAGGACACAATGCATGCAATAAAGATACAGAACAGCCTCTCCACTGAGTCAGACCAATCTGTTTTAGAATTTCCACAAAGGCACTGAAGCAACAGCTGTCTACAGGTATTTGTCCTCAGCATTTGTACTCTGAGGTATATTGCCTCTAAATATGAATGTTCAACTTGACTATCACAGTAGAGAGACATTCTGTCCTCCATAAAGCTGAGTAATTTTAAAAAGCCACATAAGCCATCATCATCACATCCTCTGGCAGAAATGAGTTAACTATGTGCTTTGTGAAGACATTCTTCCTTTAGCTTATTCTAAGTTGCCTATTTAATTTCACTGGATTCTTTCAACAGGTAAGGCTAGGAATTTGGAATAGTTTCAGTGCACAACCTCGACATGTCACAGGCTGTGCTTTTAAAGACAGGAGAATAGTGTTAAGAGCTGTCCTAAGAATTACTAATTAAATATTTCGTATCCATCTCGCATGTATCTTCATACGATATCATTTCACATAAACAAAACATTCCTTGTTTCAGTTTATAATTATCCAGATATTTGGAATGTATCCATACACTCAAGTCAGTTTTTACAGAGACTGCATTATTTTCTGCTGTTGTTTTCAATGTTATGTTGTAAATTGAAAAGATGCTTTTGCTTGTTAATGGCAAATCAATCAACAATAATATGTGAGTATGCAGCAAAGTTTTCTATTGCCTGCAATTATGTCTGCTATTTTATTTTCTTGATTTTATCATGCAAGTCGCTCAACCTCTAACCGATCTTTCCTATTTTAACAGGGGCCACAGTTTGACTTTAACAAGACATGAAGCAGCAGCAGTAGTGGAACTGCCCACTATTCACTCCCCCAGGATAAAGCTTTGGCTGAGTCATTTCCTTATTTATCACAGAATCATGCAATAGTAGAGTCGGAAGGGGCCATGAAGGCCATCGGCTCCAACCCCCTCCTGTTACAGGACACCAATTTACACCAACCCATACATGTCCAGATATGTCTGTATTGCTTAATAATAAAAGGTTATTTTCCCTTAAACAGTGACATTTTCCTTCTGTGCTGGCTCTAATTGAGGAGGGCTCTCAGACAAGATATCCTCAGTGCCCACCCTCACTCTAGGTCCAGCTTCTCCTTGCTGTCAGCTGCCGCTGTTGCTCCTCACCCCCACAGCATGCTTGTTCACCAGAAAGAGAGCTGGCAATCAGCCCACTGGCATCTGCATTCATTTGCCTCCATTTAGCCAGAGAGAAACGTAAGAGAAGCAAGCTGATGGTAAAGTTGCCGATGAGGAAACCAGCAGGGATCTCTTAGCAACGAGCAGAGGTGTGGGCCTCAACAAGTGCCAGTCAGGCTAACCCCAAAAACCGACTCTGTGATGCCCCTGAAACCCAATATTGCAATTAGGCTGCAAACTACTATGCATACGATTTTATGTTAAGCCACAAAAATGTAAAAGATGTGCCATTTATGTGTATAAGGAAATGTAGATCAAATATCCACATTTTTCTACCTTTACGGCTTAATAAGTAAATGTCTACCTGACTCACTGACAAAGGTTCATCTGTACTTCGATCCTCTGAAGACTTTGGAACTTCTAGTCTGTCAATAAAGGCCTGGAGCTCTTTCCTAAATGCCTTCATCTGGGCATTTATCCGATAAAGCAGTTCATGCTCTCGTATCCTACTGCCGTCATCTTCATCATCCATAAGTGCAAACAGGTCTCCATTTGCTACATAAATTCTTGCCTCTGTTATTATGGTGCTTGTGTCTGAAATCAGGCGATCTATTGTCTTGGCTAAGCGTTCTGCTTCACAGCGGATGTCCTTCATTTGCTGCCGATCTGTAAAGCTTTTCTGCCATCCTGCAGGTGTTGGATAGAAAGTTCTAGTTGGAGTCAAGCAACGGATGTTACGGACCTCCTCTGAGTCACTTTCCCCACCAATAGGGCCTTCTCTTTTGCGATGTGGAGGACGAGAATCATCATCACTTTCTTTTTTCCCTGCATCACTTTCAGCATCGCTGTCTCTAGGACTGCCTCGGATCCCCAGATGAGAGGCCAGATCATAGCGCTGCATGTTGGACATCAAGACTCTGTTCTCATATTGAAGTTGCATGACTTTACCACTGAGTTCATTGATCTGCATGCGTGCAGCTTTGAGTTCTTCTTGCAGTGCTTCAGTTTTGACACTGTCGTGGTGCCTTGAGCTGTCATGAGCCCCAGTCTTGTATTTATATTTGTTCAGCTCTGCTGTGATGCGCTTGTTTTGTTCCTCTACATCAGCCAAGTTTCTTCTCAACAGTTCTGTTTCATCCTCAACTAACTGCAGATGTTGTCGTAACTCTGAAAGAGATTCATTCTGCTCTCCCATGAGGGGATTGGCTGCCCCAGAGAAATCATCTCCTCGTAAGTCATCAAGCTCTGCTTTCAGCCCTCTGTTTTCTACTTCCAGTTCTACTATTTTCCGTCCCAAAATATTGGCTTCTTCCTCTACTAATCTTAGACGAAGCTTGAGTTCTGCCTCTCTTGTGGTAGGTGGGCCTCCAGCTTCTCCTTTTGGCAAAGGACTATCTAGATCACCATAAAATGACCTATATTTTTGCAGGTCATGTTCAAATCTGTCCTTTTCCTTGTCTATTTTGGCCAACTTTTTCCTCATCAGGGCAGCCTCCTCTTTTGCAAACTGTAACTGGCATTTCAAATCTTCATTGTCTTCCTTTATAAAAAAAGAAAGAATATTCAACAGAAGTTTGCATATAATAAGGACACTCTTGCAATCTAACAAAAGAGAAGACCAACAAGTAGAATAATGGCCTCAATGAGATTATTCCTTTAATTTAAATGGAAGCAAGATTTCTTTTAAACCATATTTCAAATGCCAAACATCCATGCAGTACAATAAAAACAGAATCTGCCACCAAATCTACAGGTAATTCAGGATCAGGCACACTATAAAGGCTACTGTCCTGATTCATGATACCCCAAAGCCAACTCAACACATTTGAACAAAAAAGCCTAGTGCTCAGTTCTTCTACCAAGGGCCACAACAGAAGCAAAACTGAGTTTTCCACTGACTGTCCCATCAATC
Organism: Varanus komodoensis; assembly: GCF_004798865.1. NCBI lineage: Eukaryota > Metazoa > Chordata > Lepidosauria > Squamata > Varanidae > Varanus > Varanus komodoensis. The sequence goes on along the minus strand of NW_025335268.1, from coordinate 18,678,210 downwards.
ACAACTTACAGTGTATGATACACATATGTAGTCCTGCAACTGGCCAATCAGAATAGCTGATACTCTGATTCCTACTATTATCTACAGAAAGGGAATCAGTATTATAGAAATATGATCTCTGACATCTTTTCAAAATAGTGCATCAACAGTAGCAATCTGTTGTGATTTATGTAGCAGTCATTTAAGTATAGTCCCAAGCACTAGAAGTTAGAAACACAGATGCTAAGAACTCCTCTATAATTAATAAGCACATTCAGATTTAGAGCACTTAAGGTAAATCATCCAGAAAAATACCATTTGTTTTACATTGTTGACTAAGGAAAGGCTTGGAGTCATGGATCCTTAGCCAACATGGCCACAGTTTACTGGACTGTAGCATGCTGAAACAGAAGTATTTGTGCTCACTTCAGTGGGTGTCTGTTGCTTTTTTTCTGATTTCTGCAGGTCTTTGCTTCCTCTTCTTTTCAGGGACTGCTATCAAAGGAAAATTAGATGTTTAAAATATTTTACTAAATATGTATGCAATGCAAATTAATTAAGTCAATTTTATAAGCACTTTAATCATTCCAAGTTGCTGTTTCATAGAATTTATGTGAAGGGAAAGAGTGAAATACCTTATTTAGAAGTTATTATTATACATTCTGCTTCACTACAGACAAGGAGCAACTAAGATAACCTTTAGTCATTGCTATTTGCTACCATTCTGTATCTACAGCTGAGAAATGCAATGTTTGTGTTTCCCCATGTCCCCAGCAGCTTTTTAAGTGTTGAGTGTCGGTCCTCTGAAAACATTTTATGACAAGTTATAGCCTCTCTCCTCTGTTTGATGCGTAAGTTAGTAAAAAGCAAGCTTTTCGTAAAAAAAACAAAAAAGATTTAGTTAGTAAAAAGTGAATTTAAAACAAAATTTGGAAGTTTTAAATTCTGAATTTAAAACAAAAGTTAGAAGGCACTTTTAGTATGAAATGAACTAATAGTTTTTATAGAAACTGCTAACATTCATATAACCACTTATCATTAACTTTCTAAAAAATAAAATGTATCATATTGAAGTTGCCTTTGAATATTATGTTGCTGCTGAAAACAGAGCGACATAAGTGGCCAATCATCAACTTAGCCAGAATATTTCTATTTCAGTGGACTTAGGGATGGCCTTCAATTTTACCCAGTCTGCACATCATCAATAGCCCACAGGGTTGTTGAAAATGCTGTGGAGTGAATTGGCATGCTTGTTCCTATCTGCTGTGATATCAACCCAAGGTCTCTAGAAATTTTGTCAAACTCTTTGGGGAAGTGGGGACCAGCATACACACTTTGCTCCACTGCATTTTCAACAACCCATGGTTTGTTAACATTGCTGCTAGTGTGCAAACTTGGTCTTGGAAACTTCTAGACAAAGGCATGGTTGTCCATATAGCAGACTACACCTAAACTGCAGGTGATGGGAAGAGGCATGTCAACATTCTGAATGGTGGCCAGTCAAAAACTCAGCAGAGAACATAATGAAATATCAGTGGGTGGATCTCCTGATTATCCTCAGCCTCACCAGTCACTGCTCTTTATCTATCTAATGTACATTTTGATGGAGCAAAATCTTATTGGGAACTGCTGACTGCTTCCCCATGTGACTGACTGACTGACTGACTGACTGACTCCACAACATTCTGACCAGCCTCTGGATCCTTCTTGGCAGGAAGGAGTATGTAGCTTCCTCTTCCAGCTGAGCCTTTCTGGACCAACATGGCCTTCTTGAACAATGGTGCGCTCCTGCATACTTGAGTGGGTTTTGGTACTGCAAGTCTTGGACATCCTGCTCCATTAAGTAAACGGAGCGCTATTTCAACTGTTATGAAGTTTAGCATGGTGGAATAAACACTTACAATCACCTTCAATTCCTCCACAGTAAATAATAAGCACTAACCTCTTTCATCTTGTCAAATTCATTCTGCAGAGCCTGCTTAGCAATCTCCACTTCTATTAGCTGCTGCCTTAATTTTTCATTTTCATCTTCTGTGGTGGTGCGTTTTTCTTCCACATTTTCCAATTCATGGTGAAGTCTCACTGAAACATCCTTTGCAACCTGAATGGAACAGTACTTCCGACTTTAAAACTGAACCAAACCATACCATAGTCTGACTCATAGTTTGAATCAATTCTATCTAAGTAAATTGTTTTCCCACAGATTTTTAAAAAGTGAAAGCAAGATTACCATTCACTTTATGCATTCCAGTTTACTCCTAATAATTTCAAGGCAGGATGAATCTTAGCACTAGTGAGACTCAATAATTACAAGGCAGAGATGCCTAGTCTTCGATCAACTCTCTGACCACTATTCTAGACACAATCCAGCCAAGAGCTGGACTGGACATTTCTGTCAGGGGGAAAATCGCTGTAACAATATCTAACAGTATCATTCTTTAAATACATATTTATTATTTAAGTTGATTTGATTCTGATACATTACTGTAAAATATTTATGACGGCATCACCTATCGATTGGGAAGAGGCTTCCGTTTATTTAATTTTAAAAATATGTCGTCAATATACACATTTATTACAAATGCAGAGACTTTATGAAAATGCATTTATTTAAATTTAGGGCGCAAGTCCATGCATTTTCAGACAGAAAAAGTTCTACAGCTCTCTACATTTTCCAGCCAGCATAAGATGCATGCATAAGACTGTGCCCTTAATCCTAATGAACAAGCAGTTGCTTAAAGGGCAGGTGACTCTGCTGCTTCTTTCCATGCTTCTTTACTCAAGAGCAAATTCCATGGATTCCTCTCAAATCTGCATGCGCACAATTACAACTGATTTTTTCATCAATGAACAGTCTAATTTTTACTCCAATATGTTTCTTTTCAGTATGGTATAACCTATTCTGATAGTTCAAGAGAAAATATGATAAAAATCTAAGAAAGCAGATAACAAAACTATTGCTGCAGCACTGTAAAATGGAAAAACAAATACCAGATATCTCAATAAATTATTCACCATCTTTATGTAAATTTGGTATAACCAGTGTTAAATTAGTTGCACTGCTGCAAAAGGATTTATAATATCCAACTTCATCTGATTTTTGTACCAGACAGCTATTGATTAACACCCAGCTAGCAATTCTAACATTGTTTAAACATGCTATTATATTTACATTCTGAAAAGTAAGCCACACATCAGTAGCATTTACTTCTAAGTAAATATGTATGCATAGGGCTCTGGCTTTAAAGTAGCTTTCCCTAATGTCAGCAGCTCAGAGAAAAAAATGACTGGAAGCAACCCAGAAACCTATTATTTACCAGAAACAGCAGTGAATCATTCATTCACTTTAACAGGAAATACAAATGTCTATTAAGCACTGATAATCAAGATTATTTAGCTGTATGACAGAATCACTGCAAAATCTCTCATTATGCCCACCCACCCAGAAGATAGACACAAACTTTGGTGATACAGATTTGATTTAAATCAAAAACTGCAACAAAACAGAGAGAGAGAATGCCAACTCATGTTAGAGGTGTAAATCTGTTCTCCTATATCATGATTACTTTGCTATAATGGTATGTTTTCCATATCAAAAGATCCAGTTACACATTATCTACTTTTTTGCACTTCTAGACTAGAAAAGAAATTTCGGATAAGTCCCAGAAAGTTCAGCAACAAGGCTGAAACTGTTTCTGTTCTATAGACAAATTCTGCAGAACCTTGGACAGTGTTACACTGAGGTCCATGAAAACCATTACCCAAGCAGTTCAGCATGGAGTACCTGAGCACTTGCTCCTCTAGAAAGACCTAAATATTTCAATCAGAACTACCTGAAAAGTGAGTTTTGATAGCAGCCTTCCCCAACTTGGTGAGCTCCAGATATTACCCCTCCCATTCCAGATCAACGGCCATGCTGGCTGGGGTGATGGGGTGGTCCAAAACTTCTGGAGGAATGCAGGTTGGGGCATCAAATTCCTGTTCTAAAAGCCTTATGTCTATCAAGCCACCTCTATTTCCCATTGACATACCAGGGCACAGAGTGTTTTCACAGCCTCACAGTTATTTCCTCTCATCAGACTCCCAGCTCTTTGCCAATTTATGACCCTCTGGTACCTTCAAGTCCTGCTCCAAACTACGCAAAAGTTCTCCATCTACTTCCCCAGTTTGGGCATAGCGGAGCCTCTTGCGTTCTGCCTTTCGAAGACGATACTGGAGGATCCTGCAATTCTTGTTGGCTCTCTCCAGCTCATGCCGCATCTCCTGTAGCTGGCAAGCATCCTCTTCAAAGAAGCTGTCTCTCATCTCATCCATCTCAGTCCTCAGCTCATCTATCTCATTCTGTCATTGAGTCAGAAGGAAAAGGGGGAAATACACCATAGGAAAGGAGTCAGAAGGAAAGGAGGAACAAACAGAAATGTCTCTATGCCCTGCATGTATACCAAAAGGTAATCCTTGATAAAATCACAGATAAGATGGTAGGTATTTAATGAGGAAATCTAAGGGTTTCCCCACCAGTTGTGTGTGATACAACTTACTTGGTCTATCTGGGGACACAACTGATGTGCTACACTTTCTCATCATCACATTCAGCTAGTCAACTGAATGATGACAAATGAAGATATGTAATTCTTGAATATAAGATCACTAAATGTAAAATATGCTTTGATTTTTAAACAGATCTGAGCACAGTCTTTTTACATTTCAGATTAAAAACATTGTCGAAGGAAAGCATTAAGCTCTGAAAAGAATGAACTTAATGAATTTATAGTAAGCCTACTTTTTATATCATATTCCAACCTGTTGAAAAGGAATGTATAAAATCAAAACAGGACTCCTTTGGAAACCAGACAAAAAACAGGACCTTGTAATTGTACAGCATGTTCATCATGTATGTTCTGTAATTTCAGGAGTCAACGTGTGAATTCAGCATGGAACAGAGCGATCACTGGGCTGGCCCTATATGGCAGTGTACATGCTTTGTTCACCACAGCGGTATTATCTTGTCCGAAATGACCCTGACTAGTTCATCCGGGCAGCCTCATCCAGATGGCCCAGCTTACCAGATGCATGTGTTCCTCGGCTTGAAGGCTGCCACAAGAGAGGCTTCTCCTCTATGAAGCCAAATGGGCTATTTCATTTGCTCATATATTTATTGAACTAACTGTATTTCTTTGCTATCAGCAGCCAACTCTCTCTGAGCAGTTGGTTTTCTTTCCTGGTTAGAGGATCCTTTCCTTAACGTCAGGGCAGGGGCCATGATCCCTCTTACGATGCTTGGGTCCAAAAGCGGGATCCTTTGCTCTTCCGGGAGAGAAAAGGCCTCCTCCTGCCCGCCCCTGGCTGGGCCACACCCGCTTTCTTCCTCGCCCCCCTTTCCTTCCGCTCACCTTGAGGGTCTCGTTCTCCTCCCGCAGTTTCTCCATCTCTTCCTGCAGCTGCTGCTGCGCGTTCCGGCCCAAAGCTCCTTCGGGGGACACGTGGCGCCCATTGCCCCCTTCGGCCCCAATCGGTGCCATTGGCGAGGGGGTCGAGGAGGTGGAGGAGGAGGAGGAGGAGGAAGGCTGGCGCTGCTGTGCCGCTGGGCCGTCGCCCTGGTTACTGCCTTTGCTTTGCATCTGGGCCTTCTCCGGCGCTTCCGCAGGTGGAATTGGATGAGCTCACTTTGCAGGCATCCTTCCTTCCAGCATCCGCCGCCACCGCCGCCGCCGCCGCCCCGCAGCCGGGGCCCGGCCCGGCCCTTCCCTGCACAAGAAGATGGAGGCACCGGGGCGCCGGCGCCGCCTCTCCCCACCCTTTTCTATAGCGGCCTGGCGGCTTGGCCCCAGTGCCGGCCCGTGGGAAGCGCGCGGGAGCCTTCGCGCTCCACCTGCCGCCCGGCCCGGCGCGCTGCTGATGCCCGCGGCGCCTGGAAGCGGCAGCCCCGCTCCGGGGCTGCGGGGCGCCTCTCGCTCGTCAGCTGCCGCTCCTCCTCCCTGAGCCCGGCTGGGCTTCTTCCCCGGCTGCCGCTGCTGCTGGTGCTGCCGGGCGGAGCCTGCTTTGGAGGCGGCCGCGGCGGGGCAGGATGCTCGGGTCCTCCAGGAGAGCCCGCAGTCGCGGCGGCCGGTCTCCGCGGCTGTCCCCTCCGGAGGCGGACGAGGCGCGGCTGCAGCAGCGGCGCCTCCGCTAGGTGGCTCTCCCAGGTGTGGCACGGAAATGCTCCGGTCCCGCCAGGGTCACCGTGCCCCTATTTCCCTTTGAGACGGCGAAGGAGGCCCCCGCAGCGGCCTCTCTTCCACGGCGCAGGCATCAGCGGGGGGCTTGCTCTGCAATCACTGCAGCGACAAGCGTGGCAAAGGCACACTGCGCAAGCCAAGGTCTGATCTCACCACTGCCGTTGCCAGCACGCACATCTCCCGCCTGAGGAAATTTAACCTGAAGCCCATTGAACGTTGCCTTCCCTATGATGAAAAGCGCGAAATTCTGGCTCGGGGTTTTCTAACTTTTCTAATGCTAATTTTTAATTCCAAACACTCAAACATCGACCTCATCCAAAGTATGATGATAGTAATGTTCTGCAGCAACATGATGCTGTTCTACAGACGACAAACCTTGTTCTACAGACAAACTTTGCAAGGATGCTCCACTCTTAAGAAAAGCCAGATGCTGTTTAATTTAATTCAGTTAAAACATTTCTATGCTGTCCTTTGCAACAAGCCTCAGGACTGCTTACAGAAGTTAAAAATAATATAAAGAACAATATAATAATATAAATATCATTAAAACATTCAATAGTAAAACAAAATAAAAATATATCTTTTCATAACTAAAGAAAAAGAAAGAAAAGGAAATGAAAATGTGACTGTATAAAATTAATGATATTAATTATTAAAATGGTGGTTAAATAAAAAGGTATTTATCTGGCGCTGGAAAGAGTAGAGAGTCGGCACCAGGCAAACCTCTCTGGGGAGTGTATTCCATAGTCTGGACGCCACCGCAGAGAAGGCCCTCATCCAGGTGGATACCCTCTGTACCTCCTTCAAAGAGGGTTCCTGGAGCAAGGCCTCCCCTGCTGATCTTAAGGGGCATGAGGGCATATAGGGGAGGAGATGTTCCTTTAGGTATCCTGGCCTCAAGCCCTTTAGGGCTTTATAGGTTAATACCAGTACCTTGAATTGGGCCTGGACTTCAATTGGGAACCAGTGAAGCTGAAAGAGGTCTGGCATTATATGAGAATAATGGCCAGTCCCCGTCAGCAACTTGGCAGCTCTATTTTGTAACAACTGAAGTATCTGGACCATTTTCAAGGGCAGCCACACGTACAGCACATTGCAATAATCTAACCTGGAAGTTACCAGTGCATGTGTCACCGTTGCTAGGCAGTGCTCGTCCCGGCCAGGACGCAGCTATTGGATCAGTCAAAGTTGGAGGAAAGCACTCCTCACCACTACCATCAGCTGGGCCTCCAGGGACAGTTCTGGATCGAGGAGCACTCCTAACCTGCAGACCCTGTCCTTTAGAAGGAATGCAACCCTGTCCAGGACAGGACCAAAATCACTTACCTGATAATCCGAACCGCCGACCAAAAGAACCTCCGTCTTACCTGGATTGAGTCTGTTGGCCCTTATCCAGCCCATTGCCCCAGCCAGACACCAGTTCAGGACAGCAACTGCCACACCTGGATTAATGTAAATGAGAGGTAGAGCTGGGTGTCTTCTGCATACTGATGACTCTGCAGCCCAAAGCTCCTGATGACTTCTCCCAGCGGTTTCATGTAGATGTTGAAATGCATGGGGGACAAAATAGAGCCCTGCGGTACTCCATGGCAAAGCTGCCATGGTGCAGAGCTATTGTCCCCCAGCACCACCTTCTGGAATCGGCCGGCCAGATAGGAGCGGAACCACTGCCATGCAGAGCCTCCAACTCCCAATCCAGCCAGTGTATCCAGAAGGATACCATGGTTGATGGTATTGAAAGCCACTGAGAGTCCTGAGCTGCCCCGGACAGAACAGCCTCGACATGGAAATTGAAGTCTTCCAGGACCAACATCCTGGGGGGTCCTCAATTCCAGGTCCGAGACGAACTCCGTCAGCTCAGGCAGGGAGTCTGATGGGCAGGAGGGTGCACGGTACACCAGCAGATTTCTTAATCTGTCTTAACCACCCAATACCAGATACAAACACTCAAGGCCAGGGCTTGAAGGGACAGGATGCCCCGTAAGGGAGATTGAGTCTCAGAAAACCAAGGTGACCCCCCTCCCTTCCCTTACACTGTTAATTGTAACAAGATCCTCTACATGTTGATCTCAAAAGCCAGTTAGATACACTGTGATGTTTTAGATGGTGTGTAAAAACACTACTCTTTAGGAAGGATTCCATTAAGGGCCAAAGCATAAATGTCTTCAAATTCCAGTTTTGCAGTTAACTTTCTAAATGCTGTCAATGCAACTAGGAATACTGTATAAAAGCACAGTTATGTATGTTGGAAAAACCTGTCAAGTATTAATAACAAAGATGGAGAAGCAAACTATTTTGAGAACATCCATGAGGTTTGCATTATGTTATGCCTAAATTAGTTTATAATGCGTTAGTTTATAAATGCATCTTATTTATAATTAGTTTATAAATGAATCTTCAGTTTCAATTTTACATGCCTAGCCACATTAACTCATCCAGGCATAGCAGAATTAGTGTGAGAAAAGTTAAAATGCATACTTTTTGATGTTCTGGGTGACCATGTTCAAAGCAATTACCAGTCATTATCAACCAGCAGCTTTTCTTCTCCTGCACTTGCAAAGAGTTTCCATGGTCCTATGATATTTTAAAAGGACTCTTCTTCACTGCAGTATCACAAATGGAACATACAGATGATTGAACTTCTACAGGAGTGGGTTGTAACTGTTTTTGTTACATAAATGTGATTAAAAATGTGATTCCCTGCCATGGTTTTTCTTAATCTGTTAAAGTATAACTTCCATATACACCATCAGGAACATTTTTACATTGCCATAAAAATGATGGCATCCTGTGCATATTTTATGTGTACATGGAAAGTGTAGTAGTTATGCATAAACAGATAACACTGATACTTGTATGATTCTAACATGCTATGCCAGAAAGCACATAAATGTGAATTTGTGTCTTTTAAAGTTTTCCAATGTTCATAGAATACCAAAAAAAGTTCATTCATTCTGTTTGCACATATTAAATGGTTCCACTGAGGAGATACTGAAGCATGCCAGTCCAGGACAGCTGCTATAGAACAACAATCCTGGGGGGTTTGCCTCATTATATTTCAGAGTATCTGCTTCATTCTGATGCTACAAAACATTAATTAGAGCCCTTACTCTATGAAATATTGGAAAGTGAAAGAAATATTAAATTTTCTGATACAAAATCTGGTACATGATTTGGAAGGTAGACTCATTTGAAATAAAGGCTCCTAGCCCCTGGAAAAAATGGTTGGAATTCATCTGAGATAATTGTGGCAGACAGTTTTAAGGGTATAAATTCATTCTAATGTGTACTGCCCCTAGTTGTGATGTAAGAAAGAAGACTAAATATGAAATATGTGGAGTTTTAAATGAATTTTATTGTATTTCTTTTGATATGATCCATAGTAAAGTTCAGTAAGTTATGTGCTATTCTACTATGCCACAGTACAAGGTCAATAATTCCAATGATGTAGCTACTTATCCTAGTATATTCCTCTTAAATTGCTATTTTTTGACACAAATATGTCATACTTTTTCAGAATATTCCTAGGTTTTGTAAATTTGCCTCTTTTGGAAACCAAGTTCTAAACACTGTAGCGCATTAATAAATATATGGCAAGGAGCCAAAGAAAATGCGTTAAAATTAATTTAAGACTTAAAGAACAATTGTGTGGCTCCTACAGAACATTTGAGGCACCATTGGTCATTGCGAATTTCTTTTTAATGCCCCTAGGCAGAGGTACGAGTATAGAGGAAGAAATCAGATTGTGGATATTCTCATTCTCCTCCCTGCTGCCATGGAAATCTCCATAAAAGTTCCTTTTTTGAAAGTTGCAAGAGTGACCCTGGAAGTGGATGGAAAAGGAGGTGTACTCATGGGTGAGGAGGGAAGTGGATGGAGAATCCAGAATCCACAGGATTCTAAAGCTTATTTAGCTGCAAATTCTTTTCAGAGGCCGTACTAGCTAAATATTCCTAAATGAAGACTATGATAGGAAAACTGCTCCGTTCTTTCCATTACTTCTGGCTTCCTCCAGCACTGCTTAGGCTAGCCAGAGGGCTCTAATCAAAGAATCCTCCATCTACAGAGTATCAATTCTATAGGACTGCATTGTTAGGAAGCAATCTTACCCCATTCCAAGCAATCTTAGTATGGGGGCATCTGCAGGCATTTTAGGAGGAGGGGGAGATGTGGCGAAGCTGCATAGCAATAAGTGGTTTTAATTCATGTGTTTACTGCATGTCACTACAAGACACCTGTGCACTTTGTTGCTTAGCATCACATGACATTTAGAAACCTGCACAGAATTCTAGAAGATCCTAAGAAATGAACTCTAAAGCATAAGAGTGTTATGTTCAAGGAACATTATGAATGACAACAAAACTTTATTTGGAGTGGGGGATAAAATCACACACCTAGGAACAAGTGAGAAACAATCTAAATGCACAAGCTCAGTACAGCTGTGCAAAGAATATAATAAAGAATAAAGAAAGAATAATAAAGAATAAATAAAGAATTTATCACTTCTTTCATCATAACATTGACTACTTCACTACTCATCCTAGAATAATTTCATTTATCTTGAAAACACTGTGAACACTGTTTGGAATCGTCTTTCTTACTCTGGTGCCTTCCAGATGTTTGGGACTACAACTCCCAGCATTCCAGATCATTGGCTGGGGCTGGGTAGAAGTCCAAAATATCCAAAGGGCACCAGGTTGGGGAAGGCAGCTTTAGAGGGTAGCAGTGGAGTCTGTGTGGAGTGTCTTTAATGTGGAAGAACTGGCCAAACAGTTCAGGGACTGGGTGGTATAAAAATATAACAAAGAAAAATGAGCATTCTTGATCAAGTTTCAGGGTTCTGGAAGTGCCTGGATTACTCACTTCTCACATTATGAGCTACTTTTTACCTCAGCTAACAATGCAACTGTGGCATGGCTTTGATTTTATTGTCGTTCTCAGAATAGTGCCACAACTGCAGTCCTGAGCTGGGGTGTTGTATCCCCCTTGCCTCTCCAAGGGGATGATATGACCAGCAGCAATACGCTTGATGGGACTTATCTCCGAGCAGGCCTGGTTAGGATTGCACTGTTGCTGAAAATACAGTGTATAGATAGGCAATCAAGGGGGGGGGGGGGATATCCCTGCCAGATAAAATTATTCCAACCCCTAATACAACAATGTATTCTGATATTAACCACTAAACTAAGTTTAATAAAACTTGAAGTTAGACTGAACTAAAAAGGTAATCAAGTTCACAGCAACCAAAATTTGCTTAAAAATTCCCAGAGAATGCAGAAGATTTGGGAGAAATGAAACAAATTAAATTAAATTAAATTAAGCAAATTTTGTCCATTCAAAAGATACTGAAAAGGTTGATAAAAATAATTCTTCAAAAGAAAAAAACCCTGATTTTATTCAACTTCCTCCTCCCAAATAAGTAAAAGATAGCCATGCTGACCATAAGTAAAATCCCAAAATTTCTATTGGTGTAATTAGGCCTTTATTAGGCCAACTAAAAGATCACAAAACAGGCAAGTTTTCAAGATCTTCATCATGCAAAATGTTATAAAAAGCAGTGGAACATGGCAGCAGACAGGGTTCTCTTGCTGCTGTTTTAGGTTTATTTGGCTCAGCATTTGGCCTGAGTAATTACCACTGATTGATGGCCTTCGAAGAGCCACAATCTAATGTGTTGGATTACATCTAATGGGTGGTCCATTCACCTTGATGAAGCGCATGCAAGCAACTGTTTAATAGTGAGGAATAGTGAGGAAGCAAGTTATAGCATTTTATCCTTCTTCCTTAGTTTGAATCCCATCCCTGAACAAGAAGACATTGTGCAACTACTAAATACAGCACCTAAGGAACTAGTATGGATTAACCATTTATCAACACCAATATGAACACAGCATTCTGTGGAGAGCATGTTTCATACAACACTTTGATTTTAAAGAAATGAAGGAAAGCATACCAATACAGGCAGCTGGGTTTCTTTTGCAGCCTTCAAAAATGATATCAGAGTAACCTGTAATACAAGCAAAAGTACAAATGACATCACCTTGCCCAGCAGAAATTGAGCACTACCACATGGGAAGTTAGAGTTTCCTAGTGCCATACTGGAAGCTGGTTCAGACCCACACCTCCAAAGAAGGACAACAAATCACAGGGACTCCTATTCATGCTGACCTGCTGGTCCAGAAGGGATAGAAATGTAGAAAGAGAGTCAGAAGGGGTCTCCCAGGCCATCTAGTCTGACCCCTGGCTCCACCCAGTTCCGCTCACAACATGCCCACCTTGCCCATATTTTGGGCAAGTTTCAAGTTGTGGTATTAAGTTTGAGCTTCTAACCTCACTTGCATTGCTTACTGCCCACAATTTCATCAAGAATGATCTGGATGAGCAGGAAACACCTGCAGATTGCATTGTACTTGCAAATAGTATGTACCGCAAGAAGTGGGAAGAGTCCAGGGAAATAACAACCAGGACTGCAGAGGATGCTTTAAGACTCTAGAGGGCACTCTGGTCTAACATCTGGAGGGGGGAGTTTTGGATGAGTTGAAAGTATCAGTGTAAAAATGGGATTCAAACTAAAGGTAAAAGCTCTCACTGCCTTTCTGTTGAGCCAGGTTGTTTCCTACCTCCCACTCACCCAACTACTCACACCCCGTGGTGATAAAGGGATAGTAATTTTTCCACTGAGGATAAATAAGTAAGATCTTAGATTTCAAGTAAATGTGTGCATGTGAGATGGAGACATCAGCTGCAGGCAAGGCTGATTTAACTATAAGGCAAATTACATTGTTATTAATTTGTTGACAAAGAAGACCGTGGTTGTTTGCATTTTCTGCTTGTACATTTTGGTCCTGGATATTTTTTTGCTGAGTTATAGTCTTGTTTTACTCTTTGATGAACATTCCTAATAACAATAATATCAATCAAACTGTTGTCCTTCTTTTCAGTCTGAAAAGATGAAAAAGGCAAGGCAGCCTGGTCTTTTTTCTGGTATTAGTGCTATCACTTGAACTGCTGGAAGCTTTTCTAAAGACAAAACTTATTTTTAGAGATTTCTAGTTCTGAGGGGGAAATGCACGAGCTCATGTGTATAACTTGATGTTTCACGTCCCTAATGTGGAAGTTCTCGGTCTGTTATTATCAAAGGACAAGACGCATTTGGGCAGATGTAAAGGTTTAGGATAAAGTACAACTATATAGATCCAGCTCAGTCAGAATGGCTCAGTGCTGAGGTACTTAGCCATTCCTATTACTCCAGATGCTCATTAATGTTTTTAAAAAATAACTATGCATGCCTTACAGAACAAGTGAAAAGGGATTTTATTACATGACTGAACCTGAACCTACCATGGCACAGGATTATGAAACATTTAAAATGGTAAAAGTATCCAAATTTAATTCTTTGTTCTAAATACTACATTATTTATTTCTACATGAACACTTCAAAATGGAGAGATGCTATTTCAGACTTTGGGACAAGAAAAGACCAAGAGCAGCTTGACTGGATGAATTTTAAACATATTTTCATCTTTACCTCATTAGTATTTCCCAACTTGCCCATCTAATCCAGAGTAATATACAGGAAGTGATAAAAACCAGGTGAGAATTACATCCCAGATCTGCTACTGAGCTCCTTAATCCAGGCAGGGAAAGGGAAAAGAGCACTGAACTGATATGTCAGCCATCCCCACGCAGCCTCCCTCCAAATGCGTTGGACTTCAGCTCCCATCATTCAGCCTTGCTGGATGCCAATGATGAGAACTGCAGGCCCACACATTCATAGCCATAGGGCAGCTGGTTGGGGAAGGCTGTGTTGCACATACCCAAACACCACCCATGACAGTGGAACAACAGATGTTCAATACCAAGTACACTTCAAGTTTGTAAAGTGGAAGACGTGAACTCTGGCTCACAAAAGTTTGCCAATATATATAGATATAGATATATTAGAACAAAGTCAGGTAACAACATATAAAATAAACCAGAGAAAATCCAGTATCAAGTGCGTGCAAGCCTGGGGCTATGGGCAAGTCACATAATTGCTAACTTCCAACGTCTTCTGCACAGAATGGGTCCCAGACTCAAAGCACACATACTTAGTGTCTAACCTTCATCCAAACCTTCTGCAGCCTGCTGCCACTGGAAAACCACTGGATACCACTGGAAAGCCATGTGTGTGTGTATGGTGATGAGAGGCAGAATTAGGTGAGACTATAGATGCAGAAGAATGGACCTCAAACTATTAGAGTCAGTGGAACATTACCTCCATCATATCGCATGGTATCTACGCACAAATCCCCCCAAATCCCAGAACACCCTTTTCAGGCTTCGTGGAAATACCCGTTAACACAAATATATTGAGATGAAATACCAGCTAAATGTAGAGCAATCCCAGATTATGCCACAAAAATCCTGACTAGGTTTTACTGCCCCTAGGACAATGTCACCCATTTATCCATATAAAGACCTCCTGCCTACTATTAACAGCCAGGATCACACGGGCAGACTATTCTCCATATAAAAATTGATTAAAACTTTGTGTGATGCTGTGTGTGTGTGTTTTGTGTGTGTTTTCCTTTAAATGTTAGTAAGTTTCAGAAGGGCAAGTGGGGTAGGTAGAAGAGGGGGATGAGTGAGTGGGGTGATTGGCTGGTGATGGAGAGTGTGTGGGTGGAGCTTGGAAGTGTGTGAGTGGAGAGCAGAAGTAGCAGTCAAGAGTGGACTGTCAAAAGTTAGACAGATCTGTGCTTTGTTGGAAACCTAGTCTGCAGAGGCAGCCTTCTCATAAGAATCCTACAGAGTGCTGTGAAAAGCATGTAATATTGTAACGAAGGACGTTGAATACTTGGAGAACGTATTAGTGACTAGGGAGAGTCAGAACCTATGATAAGGCTGTGATAGACAGAAACCGATAGAAACCTGAATGCAGAAGGGAAAGACTGAAGTGAGAGAAATAGAATAAAGACTAGTCAATTTTACATTTAGGAAAGACAGGAAGATCTGTGTGTGAGGAAAGTTTGTGAAGACAAAGAGTGATTAAGTCCATAACTGACAAAAATTATTATACATTATCTTATTCACTCAAGAATTGAATTATTGAACATCTTGAAACAAAGTGCTTCCTGTGCAATTAAAGTTTTATGTTATTTGTTAACTCAGAGTCATAGGCTTGGTGCCAAGAACAGCTACCCCACAGGGGGATGGCCTGAGAGGACATCCCAGACTAATGCCAGTCAAAAGGTCTGGAGACGAGACTGTGAGCCAAACAAGCTTTATTCTAGTGCACTATAGAATAAAGGGAGACAAAAGGGGATACACAGCCCAAAGCAGTGTTGCCTCTGTACATACAATGCATGTGCTTTATACCCTGTAAGCAATATACATCTGGCACATCGATACATCCCCCCTCTGCTGCTTAATTCAGAGTCCTTTCTTCTTCAAGGTCCAGCCATCCCTCAAGCCCATTCCTTATCTCCTTGCAATACACATCAGCCTTTTTCTCTCCTCCACATTCCTTCAGACAGGCTTCATGTCTCCTTTGTTTGCCTCTCAGTTTCTCAATCACTGAATTACTTCCTTCAACAGATGTCCAGAAACATTTCTCTGCAACTTTCTAGGAGGCAGATATTTATTTATTTACTTATTTATTTATTGTGTTATTTCCTGCTTTGTTCTCATACTGAACTCAAAGCAGCTCTTAGTCTTATCCCCATAACAACAGCCCTGTGAGGTAGGTTGGGCCGAGAGTCTGTGACTGGCGTAAAGTCACCCAGCTGGCTGCCTGTCTGAGTGGCTACTCGCACCCGGATTGCCTGAGTCCCAGCCAGCTCTTGCACCACACTGGCCCTCAGTATGAAGGACTATTCAGATTCCTTCTTCAACAAGGGAATGCTGTTGCCATGTAAACCAAAGAACCCTACTATTTTATTCTTTATGAAATACATAAAGTCAGTGTGTGCATTGGGCGTCATGTAACCTGTCCAAAATAAAAACTTCAAGGCTTCTCATCCTGTCCACATAACATGAGCCAGAAAATTATTCAAATCACAGTCACATTTGCAGTCTTATAAAACCGCAGATAGGTAACAAAATTAAAACTTATTCTACACACAAATTGGAATCTTAAAACTTATTTTACTTATTTAAATCTTAAAAACTTATTTTAAAACTTAAAACTTATTTTGGTACACTTGACATTGCTGCTACCTATGAGGAAAAAAAAGAAAAAAGTGGCAGAAATTGAATCTCCAGAATGCTCCCAAAGAAGCAGAGCTCTGGGGTCAAACTTTATGATTTCTTTTTTTAAATGATACTTATATTTTTAAGAAAATCCAATCATTTGGCAGCTCTTGCTGGTGAGGGGAGGCAAACAATCAGTAAATGGCAATGCCTCCTTCCTTGCCCTGTTCTGCAGGAGAGATAGGAAAATACAACAACTTCATTCCCAGTGCAAACAACACACTCACAACTCCAGTAGAAATGCATGCACAAACACAAATCTCAGAAAACTATAGCAATTTTCCAAATTTGCTTTGGAAGTGTGCCCTTGTACAAGGGTACCCTTCCAAAAATTTGCACTTGTGGGAATGCATATTCCTTCCCAATGTACCCATACCTACACTTTAGCCTGTAAGGGAATGCACATTTTAGGCATGCATTATTAAAATGCACATTTTCCCAATGTTTGTTAAAGATTATTTCATTTGGGAATGTAAAGAAGTAAAAACACAGTTCGAAGAGAAATTCAATAAACCTCAACAAACTCAAATAAAGAATGAAAATAGAGGGAACCCCCAGTGCAGCAAGGAAGCCCCTGGAACAGCACAGTGGTGCCTCCTCCTTGGAGATTAGCACCTTCTGAAGAAGAGAGCAGGGAAGCATGAAAACAGGGGAAGGCAGTGGCTACTCCTGCCTCTTCTTGATTGCTCATCTTCTCTAGATTCCTCTGCGCAGAAAGTAATGGAAGGGGCAGCCCTCTTGTCCTGTCAGTTGCATACCAGCACGGCCCCTTTGAGTGGTGCACCAGTGGGGAGGGAGCGTCACAAGATTTTCCCATGCACAACTGGGAAGAGAAGGCAAGTGAGGGGACGGATGTGGGGCCTGCTCCTCCAAAGAGCAGCAGCCTCTTTCTTCTAGATGGCCCCATTGGCCCCAGTCCATCCTGTTGCACTGAAGGAAGAGAGAGGGCACAGGAACAAGAAGAATGTTCTGGGTGGAGGCAGTGAGTGAGCAACCACGGCAATGGCAAACCTGGTTTCTTCCATCAGGAGTGAAAAGCAAGAAGCAGACTCTTCTTATTCTTCTGCTGACCTGCATGCACGATGCTGCAGCTTCTGGATGAGGCTTGTTCTATGAAACTGCATGACGTATTCATGGATTTGTATGGGAAGTCCAGACATCAACATCTTGAAAACTCCTCTGCTTCCCCATCACTTTTCCTTTTTTTAAAATGTCCATGTGGAAGGGAGCAGAGAGCAGGGATGGGCTAGTTGCCCTCCATCAGGTGCTAAGATTTAAAAAAATATCTTCATGGAGAAGACAATGATGTACGTCGAGTAGCACCCTACTAGGTAGCTCTCCTAGTGATACCTTCACAGACAGTGCACAGCAGCCCGTTCTCTTCTTTAACAGATTGTCGAGAAGGGGAAAAATGAAGCAGCAGGTGAATCTCTGGCAAAGACTTGTGTGGAGAGGGCTACTGGAGATGTTGGATTTGACCCAGTTTCTCTTAAAAGTATATGCATGTATTTATAGGTAAACCACTTAGGTATGTTATTGTATTAAGCATTATACAAGTTTATTAATACATAAAACAAACATTACCTTAGAACAGGCTCTCTTAGCCTGATTCATCTGCTTGTACACCATTAACCAGGGCAGGCTGTTTTTCATTGTTTGATTCGTTTTTTCCCCTGCAAGTGTGTTTTATCTTTCTATTGCACAATTTTTCTCAAGCTGAAATCCATCTTCAGGTTAAATCATTCACATTGTTGACATAGTAAAGCCAGTATAGGCACATAGTCTCTCCAGGGAAATGACAAAAGACCCTGATTCCTTTGTCTCATCACAGATTGTTGAACACTAGTATTAATAGATAGGATTAGCAAATACAAGCAGGCCAGGAGGTTGCAAAGCTCCTGCTTGTCTCCTTAGATTCCCCTCTGCCTTATCAGTCTTGCCTCTCAGCTTCCTTGAATATAGAGAGCAGAGGTTTTAGTAAGGTAGAGAGGTCAGTTTCTTTCTCTTTGTCCACAGAAGCAGGAAAAAGGGCAAGTTCTGGGTCAAGGACCATTGAAAATGTCTCTTCAGGTTTCCCCTCAGGCACCATGGAGGAACAACAATATCTCGTTTTTGAACAAAGATGTTCCCGTCTCAGAACAAGGAGAAACAATTATTGGCTTCTATCTCCTGGCACTTGGTATGTAGTTTGCACAGGTCGTGCATCTATGAAAAGGTTTGAAAGGGGTTGACTTCTATTAAGGGGGTTTCTTATCTCCCTTCATTAAGCCCTAAGAAGACGGCATAAACTGCCACTGCTTTCTTCTTTTATGCTAAAAACAGAATAGTGATGTGTTTTATTAAAGATGACATTCAAGTATTTCGGAGGGGGAAGAGAGGGCAATATATTCAGTACCGTGGATGTAAATTGAAATATCAAACTGTAAACTGATTAGGTTCCATTCATTTCAAAGGGATTAAACTGGCTTGAATCCAAATACTTAAGCAGGTTGCATATAATCCAAGCTTCTCTTCTACTAAACTGCAATTAAAATCAACAGGCTCCTTTAAATATTTTTCAGTTAATGAAGTTTTGGAGACTTTCAGCTAAATGTGTGCTTTGGAATCTAAGTAAGTCAAATTTAACTTGCATGGCTTATATAAGAAGAGTAGGTTGTACATCTTTAATCAAAAGAAAACTGTTGACTCCTTGGAATTTGCCAGGGTTACAGATTTTGACTTTATGAGTTAAAGTTTAGAAAGATGTTGGCTTGAAAACATTTCAAAACTTTCAGCCAAAGGCACTGGTGGAAAGAAGTTGAATGCTTTGCAGGTAATTTCTGCCCATTTGTCTGTTGATTGACTGAGTTTGTGATGGGCATCCAACTGACTATACTGTTTTGCATCCAGAGTTAGATTTAATTCCAACAGTGTGAGTCAACCAAGGAATCAGCTGTTGCTCAGGACCATGGCAACAATGATGTTGCATCACAGTGTGACAACCAAACTAAGGAAGAAATGCCAACCTGTCTTGTGCACTTTTGGCTGTTGGGAAAGTTTGGAAGTCAAATGGTCACATGTGATCACAAGGACTTTTTAGTGGAGATATCTGTGAATGCTGAGCAACTTCAGGCCTTCCATACAAAGTTAATTGACTCTCAGAACAATTACCCTGCTCATCCTCTGTTTTAGACTGCCACTTGGATTTGGCTTATGGAGCTTAAAGGATATGTTTGCTTATGTGAATTACACTTTTTGGTAAAAAAGTACCTTTCAGAATTCAGCTGGCATCAAAATACATAGCCATATATGTGGGCACAGGAGAGTGGTCAGAGAGATTAGCATTGCTCATAAATTTAACTAATATTTGAGATTTTGACTTGGTGAATTTATCAATTATTCAATGGCTTCTTCATACACTGAAGTTGGGTATTGCAGACAAAGATGATTTGGACTACAGTGACTAGTCTTTGTGAAAAAAAAATAAAGATGACTTTTATCACAGATGGACAATACTGAATATGCTACTTAGATACTTTGATTTAAGGTAATCCTTCTCAAGCTCAAGTACAGAAATATATGTCCTCAGACTAATTTAATAAATATTTCTGACAGTTGCTTGATACTCCAAAATACTAAGATTCTACATTCTGTTAACTAAAATTTGTATTTAGACTGCAGCTAAACGTAGTAATCTGATTAAACTTTGCGTATGGAGGAGTGCAACCTCATCATCCTTGCCCTTGATGCACGCAAGCCTCCAGTGCATCCTCAGAGCACTGATAGCCCTCAGTGAGGCAGACCATCGCCGCTGCCTCCAGGTCTTTCCTCCTGATTTTTACCTAAATGCCCAATTTTAGCTATCCAGATAAAGTTCTGCAGAAAGCAGGCTAGGATGGAAATAGGAAGGAGCCTCAGCCCATTTCCCTCCCCTCCTCCTGCACATGCCTTTTCTCCTCTCTGAAACCCCTTTGAATGTTGAGGGAGGCAACCAGAATGTTTCTCCCCACGCCAAGCTACATGCTGGGGGAGGGGGGCAGCCTTTAGAGATTGTAGAATATTGAAGCAGAATCAATCCTGTGACTTCCCGGTCAACACCAGGAAACCACAAGATTGCACCCTAGGTGAATAAAAGAAAGACTTCACTCAGGATCATTTATGATATGATTTCCTCTGTGTAGCATTTACTGTGTGAAAGAAGATCAAACTATGCACCCAGGAGATTAGATACTTTAAAAAAATACCCTACACTTCTTATTTAAAAATAAAATGACTGCAGTAGATTCTATGACTGTATGATCATGTTAAACAATTAAAACAATTTAAAGTGTGATAAATGTTCATTTTCTAAAGCAATGTTTAAAGTATTTGATGTAGTTTCACCTACAATCTTACTGCAGAAAGACAGTTGGTTACAGCATTGCTCTTTTCTGCCTAAAAGCATGCTTTTAAAAATTAGTGAGTTAGAAGTTTCTTTTACATAAGATAAAGTCTGCTTGACATTAATTCAAAAATGTTTTCAGATAGGAGTATTCTATTAAAATTAATTCACACTGACATGTGAAAATAATTTTGCATAAATTTAAGATCTCCTTTATTTAGCAGGACCAGAAAGGATCGCGTCTGATTTATAAATGCAGTGTTACAAAGTATCCAAGATGCTAGCCTTAAAATGAAGCCCCACAAGTGTCAGGTGGGATATTTGGGTCACCAGATTAGCCAGCAATTTCCAAGCCTACCCAGGCACACTAAAGCTATTTTGCATTGACCCCAACTCTCTACCAGAGTTATTGGTCTTGCATAATCTGAAAGTGTTTTCTGGAGCATGTTTAGCAATGACAGCACCCCTTTTACAGACCTGTGTGTAAAACAAAACAAAACCTGCCTGGAAATCATATATTGATTGTTGCATCTGTAGTATCCACCTATAACTCACCCATATTGTCTCACCGCTTCTTCCATCCTTCTACTGACCCATCCAGAGAAGCTGATTGCCAACCACAGTGCATCCAATTTGTCTGGTTTGTGTCTTTCAGCTCGTTTCCATCAACCATTCCAAGACTGTGTTTAGCTACCTGTTCGCCAGCCTCCCTGAAATAAGTAGATGGAAATGAAAGGTAGAGCTGAGCTGTATCCGCATGTTGGTGACATTTCATGTAGATATGAAAAGTCATGTGGGAGAAGCTTAAGATACTGCATAAACCATGGACTATAGAATAGAGCAACAGTCCCTCAGCACCACTTTCTGGGACCAATCCACCAGTTCTAAATTTCCACCATGCCTCCCAGGCTCTGTCCAAAGAGATATCCCAATATAAGATACTTTGTTCCTCTTCAGATGTTGATATTCCTCCCAAGCCTTGGTGCATCTCCCCTTTGTGCTTGGATTGTGCATGTTTTGGTTTCACACTTGGACAGTAAGTTCTCTATTAACGCGCTGAATCCAGTTAAGAAAAATAGGACGAACCTCTAACACCTAAAATAAATACTGCTACTCTGAACTATCAAGGATCAGATAAACTGAGGAATGTTCAAATTACCCCAAAACAGGAAACGTTATTCAGTAAGGATTCTCTGAACCATGAAAATAGGTGTAATGCTTATATAACTCATTTCTGCTTAAGTTGGGGGTGTTTTGTGGGTGGGTGTGTTTTCCAAAATGCTTTTCCTTGTCTTAATCAGTGGAATAATGAACTTCTACTTTGAGTGTCACTTCTTGCAATCACTTGCTGTATTAAATGCTTGCTTAGCCCTACCTCCTGTTGGCAATGGCAAGGATTTTACTATCTTCTGAGACTCCAGAAAATCTAGGACTTTTCTACACAACACTGTTAATCCATTGCATCTACTTTTATTTTATCATAGAACTGAGATCCATGCACTATACAGGGTGCATTTCCTTTCCTGCTTTTCCACTACATCACCTCTAATTTGTACTGTGGTAAAGACGATATTACAAATGCAGAACTGGAAAAAGCATTTTCTTTCACCTTAATGCATAATATTGCATTTTCCCTGCTCTAACATAACTTGCCAAAATTATTGCTTAAAAAAACGAGAGAAACCGGAATGCTCATGATGACAACTACTGAATGTGTGACTATCAAGGCATATGGAATGACAAGAAAACAGTAAAGCTCCTAATGTTATCCTGGCAAGAGTAAATTGATTTAAAGTATAACCAGTTGCACCAATTAATTTTTTACTTTTAGATCACTTCCTGAAGCACAGGCATGATTTTATTTGCCTTTTTATTTGGCAAGTAGTAATGGATGCGTGGGACTGGAGCAAGATGCTGCAGTGTAGTCTGCTCTTGCTAAGACAGTGAGCACACACAAGTGTTGACACTTGCGTTCCAGTGGGAAGATCAGTGGCCTTCCGGAGGAGTAGCCATTCTCCACTGTTGCAACAGGAACAGTGAGGAGACTCGTGGCAACTTTACTAGCAAGAGCAAACCATTTTAATTCTCTGACTTGTGCATATATATTTGAATATCCCCGGGATGCTCATTTGCTGAGTACGAACATTTTTTATAAGTGCTATTAGATTTCTGGACCAAAAACTTTACAGCACAGAACATGCTTTGGAAAGCACCCATTTTGTACAAACATACTAAAATGAAGTGCATTTACTGAGCATTTGGTCTTTCTTACTGAGGGCTGTTTATGAGCTTGCTTGCTTGCTTGCTTGCTTGCTTGCTTTCCAGTATTTTTATCCCGTCCTTAACAATGTCTCGAGATAGTTACAATGGCTTACAAGTTGTAAGACTTACAGAACAAATACAACAAACATAATAAAATAAAATAAAGTGAAATGTGACTAAGCATGACCATTAAAAACTAGTTAAAATATTTAAAAATTAAAATGCCAGGCAAATAAAAATGTTTTTACCTGGCACCAAAAAGAATATAACATTGGTGCCAGGCAAGCCTCTCTGGGGAGTGCATTCCACAATCAGGGTGCCACCATGGAGAAGGCCCGCCTCCAGGTATTCACCCTCCTAACCTTTAGATGATGTCACAACCTAAAGTTTTGCTTCCATTTTTAAGAGCACTTTTTAAAAGAGCAGTCTAAAAAGAGCAGGGGAAATGAAATATTACTTGCAAAATAAAACACTTTTTCCTGTGTGTGTAATTGTTCTGTGACACAAGTGCTGCCTAGAAATTATGTGGCAGAAGAGCAGTAATGGAAAGCCTCATTGTATAAAAATCAAATCTCAAGTCTGCAAAGAAACCAAAAGTAGATTCAAAAGATTAACACCTCATGTATAAGCCTACTAGTCACATTTTGAAATCTATACATTAACACTGGACAACACTGGACATAGAATCATAGAATAGTAGAGTTGGAAGGGGCCATGAAGGCCATCAGGTCCAACCCCCTGCTGTTGCAGGACACCATGTTATACCATCCCACTCAGATGGCTGTCCAGTTTTGCCTTGAATGTCTCTAGTGTGGGAGAGCCGGCCACCTCTCTAGGCAACTGGTTCCACTGTCATATTGCTCTGACACTGAGGAAACTTTTCATGATATCTTGCCTGAATCAGGGTTTGTAACTTGAACTGATTACTCCATGTCCTACATTCTGGTATCAGTGAAATGAGATCCCAAGTGTCCTCTTTGTGACAGTCTTTGAGGTTCTTATAGTTTCATAACACTGGATCATTTTTGTCGCCCTCCTCTGGACCCTTGCTAATTTTTCTGCATCTGTCTTAAATCTTGCTGCCTAGAACTGTGCACAGTGTTCCAATTGGGGAGTATACGGGAGCTAATACTTCTCGTAATTTGAAAGTAATACTTTTATTAATGCATCTCAAAATAGCATTTGCCTTTTGTAGTTGCCTCACATTGTTGGCTCATATTTAGCCTGTTGTTGACAATTATTCCGAGGTCATTTTCTTTTTCAGTTTTGTTGAGTCACATAGTCTTAGAAACATAGAAACAGAGCAAGTCAGAAGGGGCTTCCTGGGCCATCTAGTCTGACCCCTGGCTCCAGCCGGCTCCACTCATGGCATACCTAGCACTTGCATGTCCAGCCTATCCTTAAACACCCTCACCAATGGGGCTTCAATGGATCTTGTATTGGTGCATTTAGTTTACCTTTCCTAGGTGGAGGACTTGGCACTTGTCCCTGTTGAATCTCACTCTGTTGCTTTCAGCAGAGCATTCCAGTTTATCAGAATAGCCTTGGATCTTCATTCTGTCTTCTAGGGTGCTCGCTATTCTACCCAGTTTTGTATTGTCTGCAAATTTAATTATTTTCCCTTGTACTTCTTCATCTAAATCAGTAATAAAGATGTTGAAGAGAA
The DNA here is from genome assembly GCF_004798865.1 of Varanus komodoensis. Classification (NCBI taxonomy): domain Eukaryota; kingdom Metazoa; phylum Chordata; class Lepidosauria; order Squamata; family Varanidae; genus Varanus; species Varanus komodoensis. Next base: position 18,653,495 of record NW_025335268.1, on the reverse strand, counting down.
CTGGGTCCAAGACTGAACCCCACAGCTCCCCACTAGTTACCTCCCTCCAGTTTGAGAAGGTGCCCTTGATGAATCCTCTTTGAGCCCAATTTAGCAGCCTATGTTGGATCCACCTAATAGTTTTTCTATCTAGTCCAACTTTGCTAATTTGCTTATTGGAATGTCATGGGTTAGGGTTAGGGTCATGGGGCACTTGATAGCTATCCATAATATAAGTACAATGGCTAACTCTGGTACCTCTTCCTTGAGGAACACCCTAGATCAGATGGCAGAACCTAGATTGTATCTATAGGTGGAGTGGCATGAAAGGAAGGAAATCCAAAGCTTAGCACAGACAGACAGACAGACAGACAGACAGACAGAAAGCCAAAATCACCTGAAATACTGTAGCTTTCAAAAAACAGCCTGATCTCACAAAGCACTCCTGCTGCTCAATTTATCCAAGCCCATTGAAGGACAAGCCACCAGTGGCTATATTACCTCCAGCATCAGAGGCAGTATCAGATGTTCCTCTTATGCCCTGCTTGTGGGCTTTCCCCAGGCAGCTGATTAGCCATCATGTGAAAAGAATATTAGGCTAGATAGGACTTCAGTCAGATTCAGCAAGGCTTTTCTTAAGTTCTTGGCATATTATTAGTCTTTCACCAGTAGCTACATAACCTCACAGATGGAGTATCTTAAGTTGTTTCTTCCCAGAATCTGATTTTCAGATAAGAATAGAGGCTTCGCTCAGCTCTCACACCTTCACATTGAGGACTATCATAGGACCAATTGTTCTGCAAAAGGTCCCTGAAGAATTCTTTGTAGCTTATTATTACATGCATCTAATGGAGAGATTAACGAATATACTCAAGCTCCCTCAATCCCCCCAAATGTGTTAAACCTTTAGATGGTTGTAAGCTTCTTGATAAGCAGATGGTCCTCATCTGCAGGCTGGGAATATAATGTATAGCTTTCTAAATCCTGTCTAGAAATTTATGAAGGCAAGACATTATCCCTTGAAGCTAGATTGAAGCACGTACCTCGTCTCAAATGGACAAACCTCAAGAAGATGCAGAAAATAACTAATGAAACACAGGGTGAAAATTATTATATGAACCACCCTGAAGGCATCAGCTATTCAGCAGTATAGAAATGCAGTCAGTCAATCCATCGATTAATCAAATAATGCCTGTATAATATGCATGACTTGAATAAATGCTATAGAAACACAGTTGGGGTTATCTGGATCTGTTTAGAGCTAATCATGAACTAGGAGTGCATTTCATGTATTTGCTCTATGAACAATGTCTTACTTGGCTATCCCTATTATCTCTAGTATTCATAGCTTTTGTTTTCTATTGCAGGTTGGATGTCTTGGTTTGGAAACAGCATTGTAATTTTTGTACTATATAAACAGAGAGCTACCCTTCAGCCCATGGATTATCTCACATTTAACCTGGCTGTATCCGATGCCAGTGTCTCTGTCTTTGGTTACTCTCGTGGTATCATTGAAATTTTTAATGTATTCAGAGACGATGGATTTCTTATCACATCAATATGGACTTGTCAGGTAAGAGCTAAATGTTGATGAATCGTGCAGTCACGGGAGGCAAATGCCACACAATGTAAGGCCTAGCACTGGAAAAGCTGAGGCTTTGATTGTGCACTCACCACTCCTAATCATGGAAGATGACTGGTGCTTTATATGACATCATCAACCTTCAGTATTTCTGACCACTGTCTCTAGTTTCTTTGTGGGTAGGCTGTGAAAATGCAGCCTTTGTTGGAACCATGAGGCAAAGCAGAGTCTCTACCGGGGTGGTTGCATTGTGGAGAGTCAGTGTGGTGTGGTGGTTAGTGTTGGACTGGGGACCTGCAAAACCTGGGTTCTAGTCCTCACTTGGCCATGCAGCTCACTGGATGAGTTTTGGTCACAGGGTTGTTATTGTATGGATGAAATGGAGCTATGTAAGCCACCTTGGGTTCCTCATAAGAAGAAAAAAGGCAGGATATAAATGCAAGGTAATAATAACAATATTGATTTTTGCTTTGGTCTGTTACATCACAGCGGTACCTAGAAGTGATGTATAGAAAGGCAGGAAAAGGAAAATAGGGAGGGAAAAAAGAATCCAGAAGCAGAGGTACCATGTTGAAAAGCCTCATCTAGAAAAGCTCCAGATGCAGATGAAATGCGGCCAGTCTTGTGCATTCGTTCCTTGTCTTTCCAGTGCAAATGTTCCCCATTCTTTCTGTTTGTAACCTCACCCTTAGCTATGGTGCCCAGATTCATCTGGAGCCAAGTCTGACATTGCCTTGAAAACCCTGGTTAAGAGAGAACTTGGTTAGTACTAATCATGATTTGTGTCAGGTCAGATGTGATGCTAAACTTGGCACATGCGATCTGTGACTCACAAAGGTAAATGCAGTTCATTGACTATATATAGTGGCCTACCAGGCAGTCAGTAAATGTTCCATGTTACCATGAGTGCAAAATCAGGAGCATCGTGAAGCACCTGGCAGGTCAGGACAGGTGGTGGCTGGGCTGGGTCTGCTGCATGGATGGATGCAGCTCTGCACAGAATCATGATCAATGCAGAGAAGAGTGGGATGCATTCATGCCAGCCAGAGGGGAATGGAAACTCATGAGCTCACAACCCAACAACCCATTTCTTATCTGTAAACCCAGCAGTCTCTGAAGCAATATCTGAAAGGACCATAATATCGAGTCATCCATGAAGCTCTCCATTCCTTGCCCCATCACAGATTTATTTCTAATTTTAAAAACTTTAAAAGATTAAGCATTAGGTTCTTGTTCTCAAATTCACCACTGAACAATTGCTCAGTGGGCAGAGAAAGAAGGAAAAAGGTGCTTCCTGGACCCACTCAATCTTCTTTCGGCCTCGTTGCCCCCTCTGTCCCTGCACCCCATCTCTAGCCTTGTTATTTCTGTATACCCTGCCCTTTTCTTCATATTTTCTCTCCTTTTCCTGACCATAATAATCTTCTATCCTTTCTTTCCTAACTCCAACCTTACGTTTTCTCTTTCATTCACCTTTTATCTTACGGTTTTTCTCCACTCCCAGCATCTAGCCTAGCCATTTCTCCTCCGCCTTTTAAACTAATTGTTGGTCCCCTTCCTAGGCTGGATCTTCTCTCCTCACCACCCCTTTGCTTTCCGCTATTTCCCCCTTGCCGTCCTATTTCCACTCCTCTTAACTAGCTATGATCAGCCATTATGAGTCACCACATCCTTCCACAGAACTTTTTTTTTTTTTTGGTGACACCCACAGCAGTTTGTTGAATTGCCATTTATGCCCACAAATTTTAAAAAAAAAAAATGCGGACCCTGACTGGCAGGTGTACTGGGTCTCTGTGTGTATGGTATTCTTTTTTATTCCTACTTAATCTTATTTTCCTTTGCATCCTCTTTATTGTTGTTATCCACCATGTGACCTTATTGTCCTTGAAGTGGTGCCTGAAGTGTCCCTAAAGGAAAGCACTTGTTACTTTCATTATGACCAATTGGAGCATTAATTAAAGTGTTCAGCATTGGTACATGTGACTAGAGGTGGGAAAACATAAATGCCTTCAAGCCAACAAAGCTAGCTTGAGTGTGGGTTCTTGTTGAACCATGGTTTGTTAAACCATGAGCTATCATGTAGCCTGAATCTAGCCATGCTAATAAACCATGGTTTGTTAATCATGAACAACCCATGAAGATAACCCTTGTTCGCAGTTGGGTTGTGAGCTGTGGGTATTTCATGGTTAACAAATTCTGGTTTGTTAGTGCAGCTGGATTCAGACAACATGACTCTGCAATGCTGTTTGAACCAAGTCACGTAAGAATCATTTAAGAGGAGCCTCTCACAACACCAATGGCAGGAGATAAGAAAGGGTTCTTTGCTCAGCAGAGTGTTCTTGCTTTCCTGATCAGTACAGAGCACTTGCCTGACATGCTGACGGTCCCAAGTTCAGTTCCCTGCATCTTCAGATAAAACTGGAAAGCTTCCCTGTCTGGGGCCACTTCCAGCACTGAGCTAATTGAACTTGCTCAATATCAGGCAGGTTCTTAGATTGCAGAAAAACTCAAGCAAGTAAAGCCATGGGATCTTACTCGCATATACAATTTACTCAAAATATGATTCTCTTTTATTGGGGGGAAATTATATTTAGATAGGAGTGCAGCTAAGTACCTTTAGGCTCTGTAGATAATGCTTTTAGAAGGCATTTTTAAAAACTCTGCACATTTGTAATTTCCATGTTAAAGTCACATATATCATAATGAAAATAGGAATACAGTGGTGTTTGCTGACCAGATGCTGACCTGTTTGCCACTGTCCCAAATACCTGTCATGCCTTGGTTAGTAATTGAAAGCCCCTCAGGCTGTCCAGCCCAAACTGTTGGTTCAACCTGAATGGAAGCCTGCAAATTCATTACCAGCTCTAGCTGAAGTTTGAAAACCAAGCAGGCGATATTGCCAGTTTGAGTGTGGCTTTTTCAGGAGGTTGCACATTTATTTGTTTATATTTTAGCTTTTTTCCTGCAAGGTATCCAAGGTGGTTTACATAGTCTTTCTCATCTCCATTTCACTTACAAGTTATGGTATCATATAATCTTATTCCTTTAAACCAAATAGTGCCAAATATGTCAGAATTTGGATTTTAAAAGCACTTGCTTTTGGCTAAGATCCCGTGTACAACTAGGCTGCCAATCTGTATCAGTCACTTGTTTCTGAAATCCCATTGAAGTCAGTAAGATTTAAGCACCTGATCTGAGTGCAGGATTCCAGCTACTCACTTTTGCAAAACACTTCCAAATGGGTGATTTGTTTCATAGTCAAAGTCTCACTCTACTTTGCCATAAAAATCTAGGGTAAACTCTACACATGTGTAAGATTACATTGTTTAATAATAGAAATCAGAACTGATGGAAATGCTAAAACACATGTTCCATTATTAAAGTTTCATGAAAAACTGTTAGTCAAGGGACTTTGTAAATATTTAATTAAAATAAATGCCTGTAGCAGAACATATGAGAACATTGTCCATTTTTATATTAAAGAGCTGTTGTTGCCAACATTTCCTGAAGGAGTAGCATAAGTTAACTACCACCTAATTTGTTGAGTGATATTCTGGCTATGTCAGATGACAGAAAAAACTGTGTCCATCTACTGTCAAGGCTTGTTTGGCTGTTGCCTTAACTGGCTTTAAAGAACAAACTTTTGCCAATGCTAACATTCATGTTTTAAAAATATTTTTAAGCAGCAACAAGGAAATTGAAAATGTGGTGCACAGTCATAGCATGCGATCAGGTTTTAATGAGAGGTCCAGTGGCAATATTTTGAAATGAGTGATAACATTTTGAAAGAAACACACACAAACATATGCACACATGAATACATAATATGACACTATGTTTACAAAACATCTTTTGCACTTAAACATTAAGTAATGCATATTTTAAGTTATGTTCCTTGAAAAACAAACATGATGTACATGAAAAAGAGCTCATTTACCCAATGATCTGGGAATAATGTCTAAAGATTCATTCATAAGATCTTCAAATAAATGAGAATTCTAATTCAGTATGGGACTACAGACATTTGGACCTGTAAAACAACCAGGCAGAAATAGCAGAGTTTCTACACTACAGATGCATTCATATGTCACAACAATCTACCTGGGCAGATGATCAGGCTCACTGTGAGTTGTTGGTCCCCTTCATCCTGCTTCTCCCCCTTTGGTCCTCCTGCAGCTATGCCAGGGGACACCTCAAGGGAGTTGAGTTGTCTCTCTGCTCCCTGCCACAATCACAAGCTGTTTCAGGCCCACTGCAGCTTTTTTGCAGTTAAGCCAGCTGTCGCGGTGGCTTTTGTGATCCCCATTTTGATAGCTGTCGCAGCAAAATGCCCCAGCAGCACTTTGGAGGAGACTGTCCACACTAGCCAAACACACACACATATATGCCAACCCTAAATTTGCAGGAATAAAGAACCTTGGGTGGGCAATGTGCAGTTGGAGGCCTCCTGAAAAGTATCCGTCCTGGGCATTGACCCACAAAGGCTTTAGGTAAGATTATTTCTCATTTGTTTCCACCTGACAGCTGTTAAAAGATGAGCTGTCAATTGTATCCAAAGGCACGACTGACCTTTGCTTGCGAAAGGGTGGCGTGTCATTAAACTGCTTCATGGCAAGGTCCCATGGTGGCTGCTGCTGCTGCTGCTGCTGCTGCTGCTGCTCCTCCTCTTCTAATCATGTATGCAAAGTCTGCCCTCATTTCTGTACTTGTTCCTGAAACTCTGCCAATTCAGAAACAGACAAAAGTGGGAGCAGCTGTATGTACAGGAGCCATCCCTTTGGCTACTGTCAGGGTGAAGCTTTATTTTTCAAGTTGGATTTAGAAAGCAAATTGGTAAAAATTCTTTTGGGCCAGGAAACTATACAGTTATAGAAGGTCTATATATCTGTATACCTTACTTCCAAAAAACCCCTACACCTCTGAATGGGTTGACTTGCACTTTTGCATATTCCTGAGGTGGCATCAAATCCGTCTTATGTTCGCATCTTATACACATGTCTAACCCAAACTTGTGTTCCATGCTACAAATAGATTCAAGCATCTCTCAAGTCCAGTGCCCTACTTTTGTAATCAGGTACCCTTTCAGACTGTGGTTCAACGGGGCACATGGGCCTCCAAGAAACAGCTCCCTCACTGGGCATGTGGATCCTTTTGCCTCAGTATAATTGGACAAGGTAGACTAATGAATGTCAGCTGTAAAGGAACTGACAAATCCAGTTGACCCTAGAATGTTGGTTGTTTTTTTTAAATCTCGAGACAGAGAATAAGAGAGGGAGGGAGGGAGGGAGGCCCAGAACCCACAAAGGCTTCTGTCCTAAATGTGCTTACTGCCTCAGGGAACACCATGGGACCAGGTGAACATTTTTAGGATTGCATTCACAGTGACCTTCCTGTTCATTGCATGTCTTGTCTTTGCAAAGATTCAGCATACTCAGGGGAACCCCAAGCATCACAGAAGTGCAAAACACGGTTTTAAAAAGCATGATGGGATAATCCTTCCCCAAAACACTCCAATGAAAGCAATGCATGCTTAGTAGCCATGGGAGAAAGAGTGACCGTTGGAAAAGAAGAACACAACATGGAGCTGAGGAGTGGAAGGCTCTGAAAGGAGGGAATGGCTGATGAAAAGCTCTGCACAGGAGCACTTCTTTTAGAAGTGATGCTTTCCTGCAGCCCACTGGTTTCTGCCAGTCACCCAGGACTAGCATAAAATGCAGGTATACAGGTCATAGCTGAAATACAGGACATTCCTGGAGATCCATGCCTATATATAGTTTATTATTCCTGACATTTGTGTGAGATGGAAATAACTGACAGCCAGTCCATGCATCTGACAGCTCTAAGAGCATTAACAGATAAAACAGGTGGTAACAGTGATGCTTATTCACCTCACCTCAACATCCTGATTATCTAAAAATGGAGTCTTATCAAACATCAAGGCTTAGCCAAAAGCAGAAAGGGAAACCTAAAAGGTGTTTCCTTCTCTAACATTTTCTGTTTCTAACATTTAGATAGGGAAGATGGTCTGGAAAGACTTGCTCCCTCCCAGAACTTCTGCTTCAGTACTTGTGGTATTACAAAGAGCAAATGTATGGCTTCCATGAAAGGAAGAGATCTGGATCTAAAATTGTCTATCACATCATGAAGTAAGAGATGGCCTGAGCATCTAATCCATTTACATATATAAATGCATCCCACAAGTAGGGCTTAGGTGTGCAGATTGATAGTACCAGCATTACTGAAACACAGTTTATCTCATGTCCATATTAGTACTATTTAGATGTGATCTTCTTTATGCAGCTAAAATGGCAGCACCCAGGAGGGAAATATTAGCACTGGCTTCAGGAACTCCAACCCCAATGAAAGTACAAAAAAACTTTAGAAAGAAAACCCTAAAAGGAGGGAACCCAAAGAAAACACACTGAAAATGAGGCCTGTTCCTCAGCAACATCATGAGACTGAATGTTGAGAGGGAAAAGACAGGGAAATGGGTAAAGTTAGAATACAAGAGAAGGGCTAGACTCCATAATGGGGACCATCCCACACTGTTTTCTGCAGATCCAGCTTGTTTGTGGTATATTTTGCTTTTTCATCTGAGTAGCTTTTCCTCCTATGGTTTGAGGGAACTATTAGGCCAGACCTACATGAATTAATATCTATATTTAAAGAGTCCCTGCAATTAACAGATTTAATTTAAATTTCAGAAAGAATGTCTATGCTGCCTCCCACTCTGGGATTGATAGAAGGCCACTTTTGCCCTTTGGCTGAATGGGGTAGAATCTGAGAAGGAATCAGCAACAACCACACTCCAGCATATAGTTAAGAGCCACTGATGTCAACTGGACATGAATGCAGATAACTGCCTTGAACTGTGCCCCAATCTTTATCTATCAATTCTCTAAAATACGCTCCTGAGTCTCACAGTTGTGCAAGTGAGCTACTTGGCTTTGTTAGGCCCTACAACTCTCAACACCACCCCCAGTCAAACAAAAGAGATCACTGAGTCTTCCATGATTGTCAGACTGGGAAAGTGGAGGCTGCGTAGATGATTTGAGGAAAAAAAATACCCTACTGATGTGTGCACACATTCTTTAACACACCCTGTCTTCCCCTGTCATTCATGCAAACAGACCATAAAATCTCTTGATACAGAAATTATGTTAAGGAAAAACAGAATAGCTGCACCTTGTCAACTGACTGGTAGTATTTGGAGCCCTTCATCTTAAAGCACTGTCCATCAGTCTTCCCAAGACTGCCAGCTATTACCTCACCTGGATTTGATGAAAGGGAGAAATAGATCTGGGTAGATTGATGGTGCCTCATTCCACACCTCCAGATAACCTCTTCCAGTGGTTTCACATAGTTATTCAACTCCAGGCAGGAGAAGAATGGACTCAAGAACCCCGTGGTATAACTCCACAGAGTAATAATCCTCCCCCCACCATCTTCTGAAATTGGCCATGCAGATAGAACCACTGCAATAGGACCAACCCAGATAACCTATCCAGAAAAGCTACCAAGATGTCCAAGAGAATCAACAAGGTCACAGTCTCCCAGAAAAGGTCATCCAATAGGGCTACCAAGGCAGTTTCCATTTCAAAATCAGGCCTGAGGCCTGACTGAAAAGTATCTGGCCATTTCATTGAGGGTGCCTGGAGCTGACTGGCAAGCACCTACTCAAGCAACTTGCCAAAGAATGGAATATTGGCTGTGAGCCTAAAGCTGTTATCATCATCTGCACCTGGTTGAGGTTTTTTTTAGGAGTGGCCTAATTGCAATCTCCTTTAAAGAAGGTGGCATCTTTTCCCAGGATGTTGTCCTCTCCATCTCTGCCCCCAGTTTTATCCTGACAGAAATTCTTGAAGGCACATTAGACTCAGAGGTTACCAAGAGAGCTTAAAATATTTGTGTAATTGTGCTTAAATTAAATGATATTTTAGCTCATTCTAAAATGATTTTTAAAACATGTCCTTTATCTTAAAGGAGTTGGGCTACAGTTGAATCAGTACTAAGCTTGTTTAGCCTGCCTCACTGATTAAATTCAACAGCTATTAGGAGTTCTCAGCTTTGCCTGCTTCATGTGCTTTCTCCCTGCATGGAATTCTTTTCTTCTTTACTTTTCACTTCAGCAGCTTGGGAGTTTAGGAATGTGTGTTTAAGCATGTGCTTGCTTGTTCATTTATTCTACACCTCAGCCACATCATGGCACTCCTGATTTCTCAGAAGTCTATCTGTTCACTGATCATAGGGATGATAACTTCCCTTGACATGTGATATTTCACTGATACTAAAATGCCTGAAAGAATATGAGATCACTGGAACAATGTGAGTATTTGTTATTGCTCTTGGCGTTCTCAGGCTGTGCTGTGGCAACCATTCCTTTGCTGTTTGTTTTTCCAGGTGGATGGGTTTCTAACGCTGCTGTTTGGTCTTGCTAGCATTAACACACTCACAGTGATTAGTGTGACTCGCTACATAAAAGGGTGCCATCCTGATCGCGGTAAGACGCTTCATGGTCTTGTGCTATTAAGGCTTGATTTCCTAGCACATGTGTATTCATCTCTAAGGGCTTTTCTATACAAGGTACTTATTGTGCTCTTGCCATTATTTACTCATAGTTCTTTATGGATTTTTAGACAATATTGTGACCCTCCAGTTTAACTCTTGTGTCTAACAAGCATTTTCAGTTAGAGTAATGAAAAGGCAGCTTTTAATCATAAAAGTGAAAGAAAGTGTGACTGCCTCCGGAGTGTCTGCACTATGCCATGGCGCCACCTGGAGGATATCCAGTGGAAAATCAGGAAAGGAAGGCTGCTCTTTCAGTGCTTGCATTTCAGTTCCGTCATGAGACTGAAAGTAAATTCAGAGGATTAACAGCCAGTTAGCAGTGTCCTGTATCTTTTAGTACATTATAGTGGCACTATTGAAAAGGTTCTTTATAAAGAATTTAGGCTATCCACATTCTTACAGTGTGTTACAGACCCATTGGTATGCCATGATAAAGCATAGTTGATTGTTACAGGAATGAGTTGCAGTGAGCCTCAGGTTCAGACATGGCCCCTTCCCTGGTAAGGCCATAAAAAGATTGGAAATTTCCATTTTAGAAGCACCACAGTCAAGTTTGAAAAATTCAGGCAAACATGCTGTTTTAAGTATGATTAATTGAAACAAGCCAACTACAAACCATAGTTTGTGAACCATGGTTTGTTTCAATTACCCAAGAGTTTAGATTAGCTACAGTTTAGGGTTTGGACACTTGTGGTTAACTACCTTTTCTTGGCTACACCAGAGTGGGAGAGGGCTTTTAGCAGCGAAGGCACAATCCTCCTCAATGCAAAAGAATATCTTAGAAATCTTCAAGGTGGCAGAAAGGTGAGAATAGCCTTGAAGTATTGGTGCCACAAAGGGGAAATCCACCTCACCACTGAAGGAATCCTTTGCAGCCTGCTTTCTTTGGGGCCAATTCTCCCCATCCTTTCAGTGACAAAGGGCCAACCTTCTCATGGTGAAAGCAATCCTGGAGTGGGCAGAATGCGCTCTGCAGGATGCATGAGTCTGCCCAGTCCCACACACACATTTAGTTCCAGGCTGCAGAGAAGCAGGCAAGAGACATACCCTCCCTTTCAGTCACTTGAACTTGCAGGCCAGTTGCAGACTTGCATTAACATGTCCAACTTTTGTCCTTGGCACTTTCTGGCATGGGGTGCAGGCAGGCGGGCAGGACATGCTTTTTTCTGAACGCAAATATTTTCCAGCAAGAGTAATCAATCAGTCCATTGATTGAGGCCCTTTTCTGCTTGGTTGCCCCCAGTCTGGGCTTTCAGGATGCTTGAATTTTACAAACAGGAAATCAGCAGTGACTGGGGCTCTGATGTCAGTGGGGTAGAGTATCCATTCCAGCTTTCAACCTGAGCATTAAAGGAGCTATCCATAGTGCTGAATCCATGTTGGTAATATGTTCCAATATGATTGGAGCACCATTAATAGTTCCTTTAGGGTTCAGTCTAAAAGCACCATCTCACTGCCACTGGAGGCACTAGCCTGCCCTGGAGGAAATCAGATATGATCATGTAATTTATGTTGTATTCCCTTTTTCAAAAATAAGGGTACACTAATCCTGAAGCCAGATGAATAGGGAATTGTTCATATTCATTAGTGCAATTAAGGCTTAAGAAGAGGGAATATTCCTCAGAAACTTTGTTTGATGTCCATTCGAGAGACATGGAATAGCTACACCACCAGACCAATAGTTCTAATAGTTCTGTAAAGTCCTTAACATTGCACCTTTTAAAATATATGCAGCTGGCTTAAGTCTAGTTTTCTAAAGACCTTCTGTGTTGGTAACATTTCTGGCTCTCTAACTTCTTGATGCACCTTACTTGATTACAATTGCATGTCTTCATCATACAATTTTAAAAGGTGTGAAGTGTCCATTTCTCCTGGTGTGTGTTTCAGGACATTGTATCAGCAATAGCAGCATCTCTGTGGCCCTTTTTCTTATATGGATAGCAGCTTTCTTCTGGTCGGTTGCTCCAGTCCTGGGATGGGGCAGTTACACAGGTAAAAGGTTTCTCTCTGGGACGATAGTAGGCATTTGTGGAAATCAAAATGGGAAAAAACCATCCTGAGGCTTTGTGTGAGCCATCCTGAGGCTATATAGCAAGGGGGCAGCATACAAAAACTTTAAATAAATAAATAAATAAATAAATAAATAAAATGGGTTTGGGTCTAGATTTAGTAATAGGTTGATTATATTCATTGAAGTGAAAGGCCATACATTAGTCATGAGTTCAAATTATTTCAAAAGATCTTCTCTGACTAAATCTGAATCTAAGTCCTAATATCTATTTGGATGAATGATTATTTTACACTGTCTGAAGTAAACTTTCAGGATGCTAGTGTTAATGCCTTGATTTGTTTTCTAAACACAACTATTCTAGATTTCAGGATGAATGTTTTTAAGATTTAGGCTGCAATCCTGTACCCACTTATCTAAGAGTAAGTCCCATTGAACCCAATGGGAGTTACTTTTGAATAGACTTGTTTAAGACTGTGTTATTTTAAAAAGTGGTTTCCATAGTTTCAAAGTACAATTTCCTGGAGGGCTTACATATATTTCTGGAAAATCAATATGCACTTCCAATTCTGACTTTGCATTTTATTTTACTCAGAGGGAGTAATATAGACTTGCTCTTATAAACTGTTCAGAAAGCTCCTGAGCTGTGAATGGTATATAAAACCTCAGAAAGAAAGCAAGCAAGCAAGCAAGCTTTTCCAGAGGCAGCCATAGGAGCACTATAATATTAGAGTATCTAAATGTGGATACCAATAGATCCACTCAGTGGAGGAGACTGGAAATTCAGTGCCAAGTACATTTTTAAACCACTACAAAAGTGTATAGTTTTTCTGTATATCTAGTATCACCAACTTCGGTGCAGCCCAGTCAGTTTCATTTCTGTGCTGAAATGACAGAAGATAGGTCAGAGTTCTTGCACAAGAGCAAAGCTGAATTACAGGAGAATTAGAGCAAAACTCTTTTTACAATTGTAGGAATTAGGCCATTGTATTTTTTGTTTTCATTTGGATTTCTAAAGCGTAACCTGCCTGCATGGTTAAATGTATTGTGATGTATTGTGACCTGTTCTAAAAAGTGAATCAGTAACTGAGTCCCTTTACTTCCCAGACCGCATGTACGGAACCTGTGAAATAGACTGGGCAAAAGCCAACTTCTCGACAATCTACAAGTCTTACATAGTGTCCATCTTCATCTGCTGCTTCTTCCTACCTGTGTCTGTCATGGTTTTTTCATATGTGTCCATCATCAATAGAGTCAAGTCAAGCCATGTGTTAAGCGGAGTGGGCGATCCAACCGACAGGCAGAGGCGCACGGAACGAAGCGTCACAAGGGTCAGTCTGGCCTCTCCTTTACTACATATGCAAACTGCAGACTGGTCTGGTATGCTCTGTTATCCTGGAATCATTAAAATGAAATTTAAAAAAATCTAGTGGTTTTTTAAAAATCCTATTAAAGAAAGGCAAAGGATCATATTAAATGATCGTACGGATCATATGGATCCACATGATGGATCATACAAAGGATCATATGAAAGATCCATATTAATATGGATCATATTAAAGAAAGGCAATGAGAAAAAATGGAAAGAGCAGAAAAAATAGCAAATGATGATTTGTTTGATGTGGCAGCAGCACTTTGTAGGACTGAGGCAGGGAGCCAATGGCCATGGAAACAGGTCCTAGGTGAGTCTCCCCTGATGGATAAGGAACTGCAGAGGCACAAATGGGACCCACACCTGCAGCTCCCCCTCCTGACGCAAAGGTCTGTAAGGCACACGCACAGTCCTTTGAAAGAAGGTGCTCTCATACCTATCTCAGACCTTTTTATTTAAACGTCATTTTAATTGTTAATATTATTTATTGATTTTATATATTTGGCCAGGACATCTCCAATTATATTGTTTTATATGATTAATTGTGCATTTATTTATTGCTGTGAGCCTCCCCGAGGCTTCGGCGAATGGGGCGGCATGGAAGCCTGCTAAATAAATAAATAAATAAATCTCTTGTGGGAGGCTGGCAGGCAGAATTTATCAAACTGGCCCTTGGCATTTCATTTCCCACCCCGCACCCCCAGTCTTTCAAGAAGTTCTGTTTTAGAAAAAGGCCTCGGGCCCTCAGCATTTGGGGATCCAGTTGCTTCACACAAACCCTGTTGATTTAGCACCCTTGCATTGAAAGCACCCTTGCGCACAGGGCTTTTTTGCCCGTTAAACAGCTGTTAATCCTCTGCATCTTCTTTGCCCAAACAGTCTCTCCTGCTCAGCCTAAGCTCCCTCACAGGGTTGTTGTTATTGTGGGGATATAAAGGAGCTATGTAAGCTTCCTTGGGCTCCTCACAAGAGGAAGAGAGACAAGATAAATATGCTATGTAATGTAATAATGTGGTTAGGCTGGACTGAGAGTGGGTGACCAGGCCAAACTCACCCAGTGAGCTTCATGGCCAAGTGGGACTAGAACCCAGATCTTCTGATTCCCAGTCCAACATTCTAACCACCTCACCACACTGGCTCTTGGTAACAACGTCACAACATATGGTTTGCAAGCACTTGCCTCACTCTGGTGCTTGTCACTTGTAACTGGCAACTGTGGGTAGAAATACACAAGACAATTCCGTCAACCAATTCCATAGTATCTGAATGAGCAAAGTGGTGCAAATGGGATTCTAGCTCTGCATTTGTATCAGCCGAGAAGTCTGTGTACTTTTCTACATGAGGCCTTTAATACGCAGTTGTCATTCCCTACTCTCAGTTGTTGACAGGTTCTTCAAGCAATGTTGAGACCCTCCAGTTTTGTTTCTGTGTCTAGCAAGCACTTTTGCTAAGAGTTTTTAGGGCACGAATAATGTGGTATTATTTGAAAAAGAGAAAGAGAACAGTTTATTTATTTATTTGGAAGGCTTCTATGCCACCCCATTCGCCGAAGCCTCCACTTGAGTAAGTCTACTATATCACAAAACCATCTAGAGCAAAAGTAGGAATGAAAAGCACGCCACAGGTAGTGCTGAGATCTCAGTTTTTCAATGGAACAGAAAGTAGATACAATGATTAACCACCTCATTTAGAAATGCTGAAAGGGGAATCCACCTTTGCTAGATTGGAATTACTATTTGATTTTTAAGAACTACTATTGTGCTTTGCTTTTTAATAAAACTCAATGCCATGAACAGTCAAATAATTTAAAATGCCAGTCAAAGCACAAAACAAATGCTCAAATAAACATCAGCAAGAACAACTGCAAAAAAGAAAACCAAAGAGCAACAAATAGCAAGAGGAGCACAGGAGCACAGGAAAGGTGGAAACTACCCATCAGAAAAGGCTTTATGGGACAACTGAGTTTTAACAAGGTGTTGGAAGACTAATAAGGCTGAGACTAAGTGGGCATCCCTGGCTTGGGCACTTCATAGTAGAGGTGTTATGACTGGGAAGATCTTTTTTTTTAAATAAGTTTTATTTGAAATTATAATCCTAAAAAACAAAAAGAAAACTACAAACAACATCCGTCATCAAAAACATTGAGCCCGTTGGGTCAGCCCCCACACCCTTCTCTTTCCATTTATGATAACTTAAAAATATATTTAAATCTATATGAAGTCCCGTTTCTCTAGCCAATAATAAAGAGTCCCAAGTTTGACAGAAGTCAGTATCTTCCTTCTCCTTCAATAATAAAGTCAAACTATCCATTTCTGCACAGTCCAGGATCTTTTTTAGAATCAGTTCATCAGTGGGTAGTTCTTCACTTTTCCAGTGTTGAGCGAATGCAATCCTCGCCGCAGTGATTACATGTAAAATCAAATATATTTCTTGTTTACTAATGTCCTCCGGTATAATGCCTAATAAAAAAACTTCAGGTTTAAAAGCTAAGGAGTTTTGTAACATTTCCTCAAGCCATTTATGTATTTTAATCCAATACTTTTTCACATTATCACAAGTCCACCACATATGATAAAAAGTACCCAATTTATGTTTACTTTTCCAGCATCCATTTGACATATTTGGAAACATCTTAGCTAATCTATTTGGTGACAGATACCATCTATAAAACATTTTCTACAAGTTTTCTTTATACGAAGTTGCTAATGTTACCTTGACATTTCTCTCCCACAGCTTTTGCTACTTTTCTAATTCAATATTATATCCAAATGACTGGGAAGATCTTGTCGCCTCTGCCTGTCCTGAAAACGGCAGACAGCAGGGCAACAAATACCTCAGCCTCTGCTGGTAAAGGGGGTGCATGGGAGGCAGTCAGTTCCTGTCATACCCAAGTCCAAGTCTCTTGGAAGTTCAGCAAAACTGGCTGCTTTAGGCTGCTAAATATAAATTGGGCTTGGAAAAAAAATAGGCAAGCAATGCAAACTAAGAAGTGCTATGATGCACTCAGTATAGCATTTTGGACCAACTGAGGAGTATAGAGGAACTACTACGTCTCGTGATTTGGAAGTAATATGTTAATGCACCCCAAAATAAATAATAAATAAACAAATAATAAATAAAGTGGCATTTGCTCTTTTGGCGGCTGCATCACATTGCTGGCCCATGTTTAACCTATAGGCATGATTAAGGACTGAAATTCTTATTCCAGCATTTATTGTATCAGTAAGGTATAAATCCAGGCAGTTCCCAGGACGGAATTCTTTGCTGAAAGCTCTTGGGCAAGGAAAGTGAAAGCAGCAAGCCTCCCTGTTTCCTCTTCTCTCCCTAGGTCTCCATCGTCATTTGCACGGCCTTTATCACGGCCTGGTCCCCCTACGCAGTCATCTCCATGTGGTCTGCCTACGGCTACTCTGTGCCTAATCTGACCAGCATCCTCGCCAGCCTTTTTGCCAAGTCCGCCAGTTTCTACAATCCCATCATCTACTTTGGAATGAGCTCCAAGTTCCGGAAGGATATCTGCATCTTGGTGCACTGTGCCAAAGAGATCAAGGACCCCGTGAAGCTCAAGCGGTTCAAGAAGCTCAAGCAGAAGCAGGAAAATTCACCTTCTCACAGAGAGGGCAAATATGCCGCAGATGTTCAGCCTGCTCTAAGTCCTGATTCCGGGGTGGGGAGTCGTTCCAACACCCCTCCCCCTGTGAACCAGGAAGTGTATTTTGGTGCTCTTGAGACCCCCTCCAACAATCCCAACATTGAATGTGACAGACTGTGAGTGAATTGGCTCGTCCCTGTGGTCAGCGGGTCAATGCACACAATAGAAGACTGTTTTGCCAGAGCCCTGCACCTCTGCCCTTTCTTCTAGCTCAGGCTTCCAAGCCTGGTGCCATCTAGATTTTTCCATTTCAGGTCCCAGTATTCCGCTAGCTGGGGCTGATGGGAAACAAAGTCCAAAGCAGCACCAGGTCAAGGAAGCTTGTTCTAGCATGAATTTGCTTGAAATGTAGCAAGAGACCCAGAACTAGACTTCAAATCATGCACGATTTATTTAGGAAGGTTATAAAACTGCTGTGTAGCCGAGTGAAAATAAAAGCAGGGCAGCATGTCCAGCAGGAGCAGGGATTTGTTTCTCTACAACGGTGCACAATTACAAGTGAAAGGCGTTTTTGTAAAATGTTCGTCCAATGCCGTGTGAAAAAACCCCCTCACTAATATTTCCCCCATCCAATTAATACAGTTTGGAAGTTACATATTTTTCTGCTCACGTAGAATCCCCGCTTTATTCAGTTTTCTCCCTCAGCTCTCACAACAGTGCATTTACTCAGGGATGGGTAGGAGAGGCAAGCTTTCGCCAAGAGCACCGGAAGGCTGTTCTGCACTGAACCACCAGAGGGTGGACAGTAGTCAAGTACTCCCTATGGGAGGCCAAGCTTTTCCCATCCCCAGTGGCTTCCACAGCTGTCAAGAGAACTGGACCCCTGCTGTCCATTTAAAGGCCTCAGCCTGGCTGCTGAAACTGCATTCTTGGCTCTTTAATTGTAGTAGAGAATGATACAGATCACACCCTGAGTTAGTCCACACCGTTTAGGTACTGTACTGACTGACAGCATTCACAGTGCTGCTATTAATCTCTTCTCACCTGAAGTGAGAAGTCTAAATAACATCTTCCTTTTCCCTGCTAATTTTTGGTAGCATAGAGATGGCAGACATAGATTAGAAAATGCAGTCCTTCTGCTCTGCCTGGAGAAACTTTCTCCAAAGTCATACCTGGCTGGAGGTTGGGATGGACAGAATTTTCTTCTATTTAAGTTATCATTTGACAAGCAGGACAAGACCACAATATTCATCTATGAGTGCTGAGATTTATATTGTTCATCTATCCAACCAAAATGGAGGTGTTTTGTGTGCGCACAAACACACACACACACACACCAGCAAAATCCTAAGAGACATTACAAGATTTTAGCAACTCTATGTGGGTATATAAATCTAATCTATGTACCCATGAAGAGATGCTAAAATTAGGTCTACCATAGTTACAAACATGTCTGGAATGATCAGCGCCTTCCAGCCAGAGGTTCTCTATGGCCTTCATCCAAACTGTTTATTTGCTGGATTCACTTAGAATTCCAGAGGTCAAAACTGAAACTTCTGGGTCCTGGGCACAAATTTTGAAGGGCAAGCCCCTCATCAGGGCAGTTCCCATAGCCAGGGCCTCGAGAAGAATTTAAAAGTCTGGGAGGCAGTGTTGACATAACAGCAACCAACTGAAACAGATTTCATCTCTACCAGGAACAAATCTATTATAAAGCTATTCCCAAAACTACAACAGGAAAGGATATTTTTCTGGCAGGAAAAACTGATTTCTCCACAGCTATTATGAGGATTGCTGCTAAGTTTAAAGAAAAGCAGGAATTCTGTTGCAGGCTGGCAGATGGCCACTGGCAGCATTGGTGCTAATGGAAACGTGTTGGCACTTTGATCCCTTGACCTGGACTCTAGAAAGTGTAGACCACTGCATGGTATTAATAGACAGGAGTGTCTACATGTCAGTTTTCATGATTTGGCAGGAGCTGCAGGCCTGCTGTAGGCTTTTCAACTTTCCTTATTAACTTTCTCATACTAAATACTGCCCTGAAACCAGCTTCATATCAATGAGTGCAGACATATGATAAAGGCCTGTGTTCCAAAATGCCTTTTGTGAGCACACACGTGTCCAAGGAATAGTATCTGTACATTTGACCATTAAAAGATGGGAGGAAAGTCACCAATGTTTTGAAAGCCTGTGGAATGTAATGCTTTCCAACAGAAGAGGAGGGAAGGAGGGAAGCATAATGCGTTTTTGCAAAAACTACATTTTTCTATTTGTGTTCCTTGGGATGGTTACAAAAAAAAGTCCACCTTCCTTTCCTTCCTCAGTATATTTGTTTTGAGATTATCATCTCTAATTTCAATTTTAAAACAAATAAACTTTATAAGTAATAAGAAAGAGAACTATTGATTTCTTTCATGGCTACTGAGGAACTGAAGGCATATTCATTTTTAAGAGAAAATGGAGAATTTGCAGAGGAGGAACTTAATTACCATAACTAATGAAAAGCTAATAGATAGCATGTTTCTTCCTGCATGGAACTGACTGTGATGATTTCAGAAGCAAACTGAACCAGCAGTGCCAACAGCTGAATTTTTCCTTTACTTGGAAATGGATGCCAACAGGGGAAGATCTTGACTGGAGAATACAATTGGCCATACTGCTGTTTCTTCACTGATCTCCAATATACAATACCTTATGCAAGCTTTCTACCACAGACAATACTCTTAGCTGTCCACCTGTCAATCTAGCACAAGTATGAGGAACCTTCTCTCCCCAGGCTTCATCCCTTGCTCCAAACTCCCTTATGCACTGCTGAACTGTAATCTCTCAGATCAATGCCAGCTTCAGGTTTCGGCATGTCCCTGGGTGAGGTATTCTCAATCCCCAATAACTGACTTCAGATAAGGCTTGAATATGGCTTGAGTGTGAGTTGCCATTGAACCATGTGTTATTGTTGAGATGTGCATTATCATGTTGTCTGAATCCAGCTGTATTAATAAAGCATGGCGAACAGCCCAACAATAAACCATGAGTTCTTTTCATAGGTTGTTTGTGGTTAACAAGCCATGGCTTGTTAGTGCAACTGGGTTCAGACAACACAATAAGCCAACGTTTCAACAGCAATCCACAGTTCAACAACAAGAGTTCAATGAGGCATTGTTGTCTAAGCCAGGATGAGACAAAGGTAAACTAGAAAGTCAAAGTGATGAAGAGGAAGAACAATTCCTGATTTGTGTGTGTGTGTGGCTTATTGTTTGTTTGTTTGTTTGCCAGTAGACCCCTATTAATGTATGAGCCTTTGGTGGGTTCCCAACCATGCTTACCCTTGATGACAGCCCTGTCTGAGTTATAGCTTTTCAGTGTAGCTTGGTAGAAAGGGACTCCTTTTTGTTCTCCTTTGGACAAGACTTTCCTAGTCTGAAAGAAACTGCCTTTTCTCCAATTGTTTCCTTGACACTGCGTTTTAACTAAGCAAGTGACCTCTTAGAATTGGTGCTACCTTTCCTTACTAGGGAAATACATTCTAACTGAGTTTATATTATTGTGATTTTGAGTAACTTCCAAATATTTTGAGGAGATTTAACCTTGCTGATCCCTCCTTTCCACTTCCTTTCTTATCAAATTCATTTTGGATAAATTTCCTGTATTGAAGTGTTGAGCTGCTGGCAATATTCCAGTTAAATATCAATTAACTACAAGGAAGGCACTCCTATATGGGCAGCTCCTGGTGCAGTTAATCAAAAGTCATTGTTCAGCTAGTCTTTAGTGTTTCATTTTTCAAAAGACAAATAAGGAAACCATCTGAAAGAAGGAACTGACATCAACTGTTTTATTGAGGAGTAAGAACTGTACATTGACAAAAGGGGAGGTGTTTTTCTTTCATGACTCCAGTTCCCAATCCCACTGGGATACCCATCACTCTCAAAACTTGGAGCATGACTGGAATCCTATGGACAGCAGGAGAAGCAAAGGGGGAAAGGTCACCTCCTTGCTTTTCTGCCATGGCAACTCAACTAGATGCCTGAATTTGGCTATCTGGCTGAGGTGCTTCATAGCGGAGGGGAAGGAGACTGAGGTTCCATCACTTGTATCTTGGCAGCACCTGCCTCTTCCCCTAGAGCACACCCTACACCCTGTCTTTGAAGTCACTGTTGCGGATGTGCACTTTTAAGAAGTTTAACTCAGAATAGGCCAGCAGAGTGTTCCCTACTTCCCTACTTAACATGAAGTCCAGCTGAGTGGACAACCTTGTCACAACATTATAAAGCCAATTAACATCTCTGCCGGAGAGTGGCATCATGCCATGTCTATTTCAGCAAGCAACAGAAATTATTACAAAGCACACAAAGATTTACTTCATTTCAAGAAAGGCCAGCAGAAATGTATTACTCTACTTGTGAATGCACTTGACATTAAGCCAGATGTAAAATTACAGTGCATATACTTTCGGACGTGGTGGGTGGAAGACTAGCTGACCTACAGTGCTGGCAGTAAAAGCAAGCTGAAATGTGTTGTGTTTGTCTGATGAAGGGCTTCAGACCAAATGTCTTACAATCTGGGGGGCCTAATTCCATTTTGGAGAAGTTCTTGCAAACTGGTAGTGAGCAGGACAGAGGGCAAAAGAGGGAATGGCCAAAAGCAAAAAAGGACAGGGTCAAAATACCAAAAAAAATATCAGCATAGCTTAAAGTTCTTACTGCCAGTAACAAAGCCTTAGGAAACGCATTTCAGCCATTAGAATGGGAAATAATGTGCAAAAGCCTGGAAACCACCCAGTAGTCCGTGGCTGGGGAGAAGGGATGTGGCCGTCTGGGCAACCGCAGAAGGCCAGAACGTGACTCCAGTTGAAAAGATGTGGGCCCACGGACTGGAAGACGGACAACCCTGGCTTTACTGCAAGACTTGTTTGGTGGTGATTAGGGAGCAGAACTCAAGTGTCTGCTGGGTAGAACAACTGGGAAGAGGGTGGCATCAGGCAGAGGCTGATGAAATCTTGCTGTCGTCCACCTGTCTTCTTCATGGGCTTCTCAAAGGCAGCTGGTTGGCCATGGTTGGAAACAGGATGCTGCACTAGCAAGGCCTTGGGTCACATCCGGCAGGGACCTTCTTATGTTCCTAATAAGGATTTTCCCAAAATTACCCACATCAAAACTTTTGAATCTCACAGTGACTTAGTAGGTTCTGCAATCCCAGTCATAATGATGAGAGATATAAATTCTATCTAGGCTCATGGACATGGGCCAGGAGGGGCAATTGATTACCTGGGAATGAGTCCTAATACCCAGATCCCTGACTTTCTGAAATAAACGAAACCTCTAACCGTTGTAGGAGCCAAGATAAGAGGCAAAATGTGCAGCTACTGTTCTGCCTAATTCATATTGTTAGAAACTAGTGTGCACCCAGCTCTTTGCATTTTTAGTCAATGAATGAAGTCATAGCGATGGTTACCACACCTGCAGTCTGGGTGTGTGAACCCTTCTGCATGCGGGAAGGGCTTCTTCCTTCCTATGAAGTGAACGCAGCCTCATAATTTTAGAAGTACAGGAGTTTCCTGCATCTGAGTGTGAGCAGTAGTGTATCTCCCAAAAACAAAAGCTAGCAACAAAGAATTCATTGTTTTTCCCATTCAAGAATTTTGTCTTTTTTTTTTCAGAATGTATAATTTATTTTCAGTTAGCAGCCAATTTTGGAACCACCTAATAGTTTTTCTATCTAGTCCACTTTTTGCTAATTTTCTTATCAGAAAGTTGTGGGGTGCTAAGTCAAAAGCTTTGCTAAAGTCTAGGTAGGTTATATGCAGTGTTCCCTCTGTTCATTTGGGAGGTTAACCAGTAAAAAAATGAGATTAAATTAGTCTGACAGGATTTATTTTTAATAAATCCATGTTGGCTTTTATTAATCACCGCATTTTCTTCAAGGTGCTAGCAGACTAATTTTTTAATAATTTGCTCCAAACTCTTCCTTTGTGGCCTGGCCCTGTTTCCACCTCCTGTACATGCTCTTTTTTTCTTTCCGGTTGTCACTTAACTTTGTGTCACTTAACATGGACTTCCTCTGTTGTCTTCTACACTTATTTTCTAGTTGGAATTGTCTGTAGTTGTGCTTGGAGAATCTTCTTGCAAGATCTCCCACCCTTCTTTGACTCTTTTCCCCTTAAAAGTGAGTTGCCATGACACCTACAAATAGCTTATCATTTTTCTGAGTTTGTTAAAGTTGGCTTTCTTGAAGTCCAGTGCCCGTGTTTGGCTGCAGTTCACCTTTGCCTCCTTTATAATTGAGAATTCAAGTATTGCATGGCCACTTTTCTCCAGAGTTCCCATGGCTGCTTCTTTGTAGATCATCCCTGTTAGAATTAAATCAAGGATAGCAGATCCTCTAGTTCCTTCCTCTACCTTCTGCTGGAGCATGTTGTCAGCAACACATGTCAGGGATCTCTTGGAGAGGCCAAGTTTGACAGAAGTTGTCTCCCAGCATATATCAGGGAAATTGATGTCCCCCATGATGACTACATCATTCTTCTTGGAAATTCTGGCAAGCTGCTTTTCAAATATTGCATCCTTGTCCTCTTTTTGAATGGGTGGTTGGTAATAGACACCAATAACTATGTTTTTACTATTTTTGCTCCCTTTAAATTAAGCCCCTTCAATGGGGCTACTAAGTTCCTCTTCTTGTATTTCTGTGCAGATATAAGTGTCTCTTACATATAGTATATCTCCATCTCCCTATTTACCCTTTCTATTTTTCTTGAAGAGTTTGTATTCATCAGATGTAGAGTTCCAGTCATGTGAGTCATCTCATCAAGTTTCAGTTATTCTTATAAGATTGCCCTCATATACTACGAGCTCAAGTTTGTGCTGTTTTTCCCCCATACACTGGGCACTGGTGAAGAGACAATGAAGTTAATTCTAGTTGTGTCCTGGTTTTCCTCCTATGTTTTTTGGAAGACTGATGTTGGGCCCTGCTCAACAACTCAAAACCTCAAAAAACCTGCTTGTGGTTTTTTCTCTGTTGAAATACAGAAGTCTTT
This sequence comes from Varanus komodoensis, assembly GCF_004798865.1. Taxonomy (NCBI): domain Eukaryota; kingdom Metazoa; phylum Chordata; class Lepidosauria; order Squamata; family Varanidae; genus Varanus; species Varanus komodoensis. The sequence goes on along the minus strand of NW_025335268.1, from coordinate 18,629,367 downwards.
GTAAAGTGATGGTGTGCCATTCTGTACATCTCCATTCCTGGAAAGTTTCAGTTCAAAGCCCTCTTGATGAACTTTTTCATGTAGTGGCCAAACACACACTCTGTTCTTTGTGAGGTACAGCCCATCATTTGCCAATAGCCCTTCTTCCAGAAACCTTAGCTTGTGGTCCCAGAATCCAAATCTCTCTTTACAGCACCACCATCATAGTCTGTCACTCCCTTGAAGGATTTTCATTTCCCTATCAGTTCCTCTTCCACGTACTGGTAGGATTGGGAAGAAGACTATCTGGGCCCCAGTGTTTATGAGTTTTCTCCCTACAGCTTCAAAGTCTAATGTTATTTTGTCGAAGCTTCTCCTGGTAGCATTGTTAGTTCCCATATGGATGAGAAGGAAGGGGCATTTGTCAGTGGATTATTTGAGATGCATGAACGTATTGGTTATGAAAAATGTGAAAATTAGAGTAGTCCAGGCTCCTCTAGAACCAGAAAACCCGATTAAACATACTCATTTCTCCTTCCGTTGTTGGAACTGTTTGATGTGGAGGATCTACTACTGTGTGTAAACTTATAAAAGTCATGGAAAAGGATGCTAAGCAGTGAAAAGCACACAAGGAAAGTGCATAGGTGTGTTGTGGTGCTATGCACATGAATTACAGCCAAACACTACTGGGCAGCTTTAAGGTATCGTGTGCTAGTGCTTTCGGTTTCTTGGCCTGCCCCTTTTGCATTTGAACCCACTGGAAGGTGGCCCTGAAGAACTTCTCTAAAATGGAATTTGGTCCTTGAGATTCTTCAAGGAATCTGTAGGTGCTGTTTGTAATCAGCATTTTCAACCAGTTGAACTTTTCATCAGCTGCCTGTTCATGACAGATTCCTGTATTCAGCTAGGTCTTGCTCTAAAATCCTTGCTGGTCATTCAGAGGCAGAGGGTGGTCATGAGGAAAAGTACCACAGCTCCCTGAAAATTAGATTGGGGCTACCTGCAGCAATTTTGTTTACCTTCTTCCCCAGTGAGGGGCCCTTCAGATGTGGCAGGGTGCAGTTCCATGTCAACTGGACGCAGACGGCAGCAACAGGTTGGAGACGGCTGGCTGAGTTCTGGAGCAAGGCCCATGGTCAGCATTACACTGATGATACCCAGCTCTGTACTGCAATTACCAGTCATCCGAGTCTTGTTACTCTGTACAAACAGTGTCAGTAATGTTACAAACAGTAAGATTACAACTGTTACTCACACAGTGTCAGTAATGTGCAGTCAGTGGAAAAGGGTTAACAGATTCAGGCTGAATCCACATACACCTAATGCTAGTAAGAGCTCTCAGTCTTTGGTTTCCCTGTGTTTGATGAGGTTCAACACCAAAACAAGTTCAGAATCTGGGGACTACTTTTGCCCCAGTTGTGCATGGTTTTGCCAAGTGGATTGCTGTCTAAATAATTAGTTTTGTTAGCCTATGCAGGCTCTTGCCTTCTTAGAAAACATTTAATAATGGTTTCTTAACCTCTAGATGTTGTAATGCATTCTATGGAGGCTCCCTTGAAGATCATTCATAAGCTTCAACTAATGCAAAGGGCTGTTATCCACGCCTTTATGGATATAAGATGTCACAATCACATTCAGCCATTTTTCCCAACTGCACTGGCTGCCAGTATGCTTCAGGTCTTTACTCACTATAAATCTCTTCATAGTCTGGGACTCTGGCCCACCAGTCACCCTTGTGGCCTCAGGAGAAGCCCTAGCTATCCAAAGCCCTTCCCCTGGCTATCTGGACTTGAGAGAAGAGGCACAGTGAAGACTCTATAAAATTAATATTAGTTTGGCCCTCAGAGAACATCTTTCCATATAATTCTTTCCCACGTCTACCCCAGTTTCAATTAGCCTTTCAGCTCCAAGTGAACAAAGCATTGTTGCAATAGAAGAGGGCCTTCATAGCAATTGACCTGAGGCTGAAGAATGAAGGTGACCATGTCCCCTTTTCACAGAGGACAGTCCTCTACTTGAAGTTGGCTACTGACAAAGAACCATAAGAAAGGAGAGCAGTGGACTTGAAATGGCTCAGCAGCAACATCTAGCCAGCAAAGTGAGCATACAGCACATCTCGTCACAATCTCTAACATGACGGTGCTGTATTTCTATTTAAATTATAATAATTATTTCTAAATTGTGTCTATAAAAATAAAATTAGAATATGCCTATTTATGAAAACCAACACCCCTTTTGTCTTTTTTTTTTCAAGATGCATTTCTTCTTCCTTGGCCATCTATGCAGCATGTTGAGCACTGGGAAATGAAAGTCTCCATCCTTTTCTTGTAAAAAATCATTTATTATATTGATACATTACTCTTACATGGGACCCAGTTATCCCTCTTTTAGGGGATACTTAGATCTATACCTGATTCACTTCAGCACTTCAGGAATAACCTAAACCTCACTAACACTTGAATCACTGGTTCATAGCACAATCCTTTACATGTCTACAGAAGTTAGTTCCACAAGTTCACACTTATGTAAGACTGTACAGGAAAACCCTGCTTGGATCCTGGGTAGTGGGGTGGGCAGAAGGTACACTGGGATCTACCAGAAGAGCACTGCATCGTACCTGGTAGGTCAGCAAGGACTTCCAATTAACAATAGCAGCAAAAAATATCACCTTTCCACCTAAATTAGGCTGCCGAACTGAAGAAAGTTTGGGGCAATTTGTATAAGTTCTCTTCTGCTGCTGAAAACTAATTGGTAGATTATGAATGTGCTCAGAGGCATCCTGCAGACTTTGGTTGGTGGATCTTGGAGTTCTAGTAAAAAGTGGATCTGACAAGCCTGAAGTCTTCCAACTCCAGCTTTGTAGGATTGTGACCTTAGATAGAAGTCCTATATAGGCCCAACTAGGAATAAGGCCCACTGATCTTAGGTAAGCTTATGTCTGGCTAGACATGTCTAGGATTGCTCTGAAATCCTATTAACTTTTGGGACTATATTTTCAAAGGAGGGAATAACCCCTTTTTATTTGGCTCTGGGGACAACAATTTGGTGGAAGACATGTTATTAAAAATAACTGGTGACCTTCAAAGTATGGATTAATTGGGAACTGTATGAAAACTAAAAGTCAGGATACCTCATGAAGATTTCAAAGAAAGAGATCAATAGCTTTAGGCTTTTTTCTGCAAGAAAAATAAATTAATTTTCCTTGCAGAGGCAAATTAATTTCTGGGCAGTAAGATTAAGATTAAGCTGAGGCTATAATAGTCATTCACAAGGCTTCCTACGCAAGATCTTTGTAAAGGTCAGGCATGGAGCAACATTTTAAGGGTAATTATTCCAAACCCATGTATTTCCTTAATGGAGCTGAGACTATCTGAGTCCTGGAAAAGGCTGCAGTTAAATTACAATGGCAGAACTGACATTAGTAATACTAAACACACATGTGTGCGTGCACCTACAGATACACACACAAACCACAAACCCTGGATGTGAACTGAGTCTGTAGCACATTCAAGTAGTGGCTCACAATACCCTTTCCTCTCTTCCATCTTGAACAAAAGCTACATTTCCTAAAAGCTGATCTTTGTTGATTGTTTGCTAATAACCATTGGCTTAGAAAATGTTATGTAACAAACTGCTGGTTTCACATTGTTAAATTCAAAGAAATGTCACTACTGGAGTTTGCTTAATTAAATCTTGGCCTTGGCTATGTGGCCTCCATGTCTGCCCTTCCTTTTTTTTAGGCTGCCAGTGAAATGCCATGGCTTTGGCTACTGTGGAGGTCAAAACACCAGCTGCACTGTTAAGTGAAACAAGGACTGCCTCTCAAACAGCCGTTGCTTCAGGGATTCTTTCCACCAGGGAGGTGGAACCCTGGCCACTCATCTGCCCTGTTCCAAATACTTCCAAGTGCTTTCACACTCTGTTTCTTTCATTAATTGGATTATTTGTTTTCAAGCATCTTGCTGAGAAAGTCAAATTGTCCCACGCCTGGTTAGCAAAAGCCCAACGTAATTGTGATTGGTTCAAAGTGGTTTTAAGGTGGGTGGGTAGTCTGAGTGTAGAGGCCTGCTCTGGTTCCTGAGTCTGCTGTGACATTTAATCCATGCTGGGCCTATCCAGATACCAGGACAGCTGAATCAGCAGTCCTCTGGTTTCAAACCTCATGCATGGCCAGGATGTTGCTCTACTTCTAAAGAACAAATGGCTCCAGCTGAACCATTATCAGGAGTTCCAAATTTGTCCACATAACTGCCTTGTGGAAGGGCAGAAAACAAGGTGTCCTTCCACTGCAGTGCTCTTCAAACCAGAGATACCCAAGGAGCCTCTCTCTGTGTCAAAAATCAGCACAGAACCCACTAGGAAGTGCAGTTCACGTAATACATTTTATTTGAACAAAATGTAACAGTTAAAGTTGCAGTACTACCTTTCATACTATGTAAACAGCAGCTGTTTATAAATATATTCAAGGACGCATTTATTACTTAGTAACAAAATAATTCTAATTTACTGAATACATACTAATGTTAGTATAATATCACTAACAAATAATATGAAAAATTATACTTCTTTTTAATGGCTTGGATGTGCTTGGTTTTTGCCACAAAGAAAGTCAAAATACGGTTCTATAGTTGATGGTTGCAAGCATATTTCTGGTTTTGCCTCCATTCTATTCCTGTGTTAAGCCTGTGTGATCATCATTCCTTGCAATTAAAATCCACTCAAATAAAGCTATTTTGACTTTAAAGCGAATCAATCTGCTTTTAAAGGTATATGTGTGAAGGCTCTGAATTAAATGAAGGAAGACTTGCCTTGTCATATTTTCTTCTCTTTCAAACAAAACGCAGGAATGAAGATCTTCCCATTTCACTGTAATCATAAATTAAACCCTGGATGGTTCTGGATGGAATGCCGGGGATCTGGGGAACACAGTCTGAATACCGCAGTTCTGTTGCTTCAGCACTAAGATCAGAATAATCCACTTTGTATTAGGACCAGTTTAAAGTGGTCTTTTACAGGAGGCCATCCTCTGTTTGAAAGACCACCAGATTACCCTGGCATCAGTACATGGTCAGACACCTGCTGAGGCCTAACCTTCATCAAGAGCCAACAGGCAAGAGCCCCTGGAGTTGTCTCTCCTCCGTACCAATGCAATGTAGAGGCCCAGGTGGAACTTCTCTTACTGCAGGCCTGGGAGGTGGTCTGGCTGTGTGGTTCCTCTGGAGTTAACCCCCTGCCATATATCTAATAAAAAAGAATTCTGTTGTTTGGTTTCTTGGATCTGAAGTGTATGGAGAGGGATAGACTGCAAGCTGAGCAGCTAAGATGACTCCCAAATTAACCATGCTCAAGGGCCACTGCAGGGCAGAACCGGCTGAGGAGGCATTGGCATTTGCACCTGCCATTGGCTCAGTCCAATTGAGAGTTGGGACTGTGCCTGCTATTACAAAGCAGTTTGTGGAAGGGAGCATGCCTGGATGGCCAGCACCATGGATTCCACACACCATCTTCTCCCTATTTGTAGTGTCTAGCATTGGAGAGCAATGGCTGTAGCATTGACTTATCTTCCAACTGAACTGGCCAGTGTGTTGGAATGGAACTAGTGAGAACCAGGTTCTAGTCCCTGCTCTGCGTTCACTCTCAGCACAACCCACCTCACAAGGTTGTGAAGACAGAATAGAGAAGAAGTCAATGTACACAACCTTAGGATCCTTGCAAGAGGTAAAAAGGCAGGGCATAAATGTAATAATAATAATACTACAAATGCATGTTCATTTATTATTTTTATATGCTGCCTTTTTTTCCTTTCAAGGAACTCCAGGATGCTTACATATCTCTCCTTCTTCCCTCATCTTATCCTCACAACAACAACCACCCTATGTGGTAGGTTGGACTGAGAGTGAGCGATTGGCCCAAAGTCACCCAGTTAGTGGCATGGCTGAGTGAGGAACTGGAAGCCAGAGCTCTTGCAACCCCAGTCTCACACTCTTAGCCACTACTTCACACAGGCTCTACCAAAGAAACAGGTAGAGCTCAACACAACACTTCTCTATTAATGGCCTGCTTGCAATGCTGTTGTCCTTATGAGAAGGGTAGGGGGGAGCTGAGGTTAAGGGAGTGGGAGGGATTTCTAATTACCCAGAAGCAACTTGAAGGACTTTGTGTTATTTAGATGTTCTCTTGGGTTGAAGTGAGGGTGGCAATAGCCGAGAGGCTGGTTTAACTTGGGATTTAACGGAACAGGAACAAATGTACGCTAACTTAATATTGCAAAACTAAAATCGTTAAATATAAACATGGTTAAATATAATGATAATATATTAAACAGTTACCAATTGGCTGCCTTTTTATGACACCCTTAATCAGCTCCCATGCATTGGCAGTCTCCCTCTACCTGATGACAGGGCTGGCCCTGCACCATGTTAATTCTGGGATTCCTTTCCTAGTTCACCTCTGTCTTGATCTGAATTATGTAAGATAGAACATACCTGGTGAAACCTTTCTCAGACACCTGTCCGGGCAGAATGGACACAGCTCTATTTAGAAGGCTTTATCCCCCTAACGAGATTGAGAGACCTGTGCTCAACCCTTTAGAACAAAGGAACGGGTATTTCCAAAGTAACCTTCCAAGTCCTCTAAGTGCCTTAATGGGGATTTGAATTTAGAATGGATGACATTCGCTATTCCTGTGCCACTTTTCCACACTATTAGCTTTGAACTGCAGGTACTAGATAGTGTGCATGGCAGTTAATACCAACAGTCTGAGCTGATAAGGCATTCTCCCATTTCCTCAGTTATATCTGGATATGTGTAACCTATTGGGATATGCCTGACATAATTTTATTTATTTATCTTCATATTGCCCAATAACTGAAGCTCTCTGGGAAGTTCAAAGCAATTAACTTAGTACAAAAGAAACAATAAAAATACAAATGTAATCAAATAAAGCATAAAATTCCAGTTTGCAAATTGAAAACAGCTGAAAATTCCAATATACAAAAATATATAACAGTTTAACACCTAAAATATTTTCACTGAAGCTAGATTTAATTAAACCAGTGGACATAGCCCATCAATATGTCATTCAATGTCTGGGAATAGAACACAGTTTTAACCTGATGCTGAAAGTTGACAATTTTGGAATCAGTTAGGCTTTGGCATGGAAGCCATTCCACAATTGGGGGTCACCACTGAAAAGGCCCTCCTCCTTGCAGCATCTTTCTGGGCCTTTTTGAAGGCAGCAGTCAGAGGAAGACCTCAGATACAGATCATGGGATCTAGATAGATTGAGGCTGGAAGAGGCATTCCATCAGGTACTGAGGTCTCAAGCTATGTAGGGTGTTTTTTGAAGTTCTAGTTATCTATATAAAACATTTCTACACCATTTTAAAGTGAATTATATAATAATAAAAAGTGGTTGTTAAGGTGGTTTACATAGCAATAATATTATAAAATACAATTAAAATAAAAATCACAGTATCTGGTTGCAGCACAATTATTTAAATAATATATAATAATAATATTAAACCTTTCAGAATCCTCAATTTTAGTCTTACTGTGATTAAAAGATTCAAGAGACAGTGGGTTGGCATTAATTAGTTTCTCAAAGTCACTTTGAAATTTGCAGTTGGAGCCATTCTTACCCCAGCAGGCAGGGAGTTCCTTAAACTGGGTGCCACCACTGAGAAGGCCCTGTCTATTGTACCTGTTATCTCAGTTGACCTTATTGGCTGGCTTCTGAGCAGGGTCTTTGAGACTGATCTCAAGACAAGAAAATGTTGGACTTCCCTGTTGGCAGAGGACTGGAGAGAAAAAATAGGTTTCTTCTTCCCATCTGCCATCTGAGCTCTGTGGCTCATTGTGGCTCATAGAAGTCCAGCCCTGAATCAAATGGCCTGTAGCATTGACTGTCATGCTTCAATACCCAGACACAGATGCAGATAAGGGGTCCTTATGCTGAACCCCCTGTAATATGAACAGCAGAAGCTTAGGCAGAGCTCCTCTGTTACCTGCTCAGGTTGCAGTCCTCCTCAGTTCTCAGTCTCATTCTCCTGTGTCTTTCCTTTCATGAGAGGGAGTGGGTATCCGAGGTATATACTACTGGACAGATCCTGTAGAAGCCTCTTCATCCTTCAAGAGATACTTGGTCCATTCACACAATCACCACAGCCCATCATGGTTAGTCCATGTTGGTGGCCATTTTGAATATTCAGCCTGTGGTGTGAGGGCATGATAGCTTATCCTGTTGTGTGAACTTGAAGAGGGTGGGTAGTGGGATTGGTTCCTAACTCCCCACAGAATCATGAACATTTTTAGGGCTGTGGCTGGTCTGATTAGCACACTAGCAACCCACCTTCACTGGGTTTGCACAGCACACACAGCTGTGGTTGTAGCCTCAGTATTCAAAAGCCACCTGTTTTGGTGATTGTGCAAAGCAGAGGGTCCTTTCCTATGCTTCAGCCTTTGAGAAAGCAATTCATTGAATTACTGTATGCATAAGGGGCACGAGTGCTCTCAGGATTTGGGCTACCTCGGGACCAATGAAGACTCTGGTTCCTGGGCCTCCGGTTCCCTAAGCCTATCCCTAAGCCTTGAGACACTCAGTGAAATGTGGCCCTGTGGAGTGTTCCTATTCCAGCAGATCATGCACTCTTCCGGGATGCTTGTGTCCATTCCCTCTCCCCTGTAGCTTTCCAATTTTAACCTTACTCCAACAGTCAGCAAGCATTCCTTGACCTTTGAATATGCTCAGCCCTAGAGGTTTTTTCCTAAAGATTGTCTGTTCATTTGCAAAAACGCTGGGTTTCACCAGACCTGCTGATACCTCCCTCGGCAGCACAGGAATGGGGCTGGTTTGGGTACATAAGAGCCCACATGTGGAGCATGTATTTGCTATTGGTACAGGGCAGGCTATCTTTGGGAACTCTTGACATGAAGATAAACATCCCTCGTGAATTTCAAAAGCCTTTTCCCTCGTTTTTGTCAGAGATTCTTCGAGCCATGCCACTTCACAAAAAGCTGAAGCTATTGCAAGCTCTAAAGGACCACCCAAATTATAACAAGCTGTACACTTGGCAATTCTAATGAGATCGACAGAGAAGGAACTTCCTGTTGAGTTTTGTGTTTGATTGTATGAAGTTTTCATTAGGCTGGCCTCATGCTGGTTCCTCAGGTAAGCGCTTCGCCTGTGTGTGCTCTTTGCAGGAAAGAGCCAGAATTGCCAGAATTTCTCATACATTTTACGTGATCAACTTGGACAATATTTTCCCCATGAGAGCCATGTTATAAAACTGTGCTCATAGAACCATTACTGACAACGTAGGTGGGTCGTCCATAGCACAGAGTACCGCTTTCAGAAAAATAAATCTTTTCTCCTTATTGGTTGGGAAAGTTATGGCAGCCCGAATCCTCCGTTGAAGTGTGTGGGTTTTTGTACTGTGTGTTGCGGGGTGGGCGGGTGGAATGGCCGATCCAGATAAGAGGCTTCTTATGAATTGCTGTAGCTATCTTGAAATCAGGAGAGAGAAATAAATTAATCCCCCAGTTGATCACTCTGGCATTTCTGGCTGCAGAGTTTGTTTGGAATTGCGTAGGTGCCAATGCTCTATTACCATTCCAGCATGTTCCCTCCAGAAAATAAAATCTGCATTTTGTTTAATCCCTGGAGCACTGAAAGTAGTAGCCAGACATAAGCATGCCACAGAGAAGATCTGTTCAGTTTCACAGAAGCAGGCACTAAGTAGCTGTTGCTGGCATTGCCTGCACTCTCCGACGGGCCAGTGCCACACAAAATCTCAGCAGAAGCCCTGTAGGAAAAGTTTTGAGGCACCGCACAAAGACAGCTGTTATTGGAATTATATGATAGGCTCAGTTTATAGCAATGAGCAAAACAAATTATAAAAGTCACCTGGGTTCAGCTGTAAACCACAAAACCTCTGCTTTAGCTGTGTGCTTTCCCACTCAGTTCAATGTTGTGGAAGAGTCTTACATACAACTGCTGAAAGCAGATGGCTCCCATCATTTATGTGATCTTGTGAAGGTAGAATCATAAAACATAAAACACTTGGACAGAAAAATGCACTGAGACCAGCTGTGACTGGCTGACCCAGCCCAAACCTAAAGATGTGACAGTTGCATATCTGGAAAACTAGCATTAGTTCCCAAAAGGTAGACTAAATTGAAGACAGATGGCACCCTCCAGGTGCATTGGATCACCACTGCTAGCATCCCTCAGCCAGGATGGCTTGCTGGTGGTGCTGGGAGCTTGCTTGCTTGCTTGCTTGCTTTCTCGCTCGCCCGCTCGCTCAGCCACCCAGTTGCTAAGGCTATTGCATGCCAACTCATTTGAAGGGGCTGGGAAAGGCTGTCCTAGGCTTACTAAATCTTGTTTGTTCCAAAGCCGTTCTTGAACAATCCTGGACAGAGGGTCTCTGCTCCCTCTGCTGGTCAGAGGGCACACTGCTCGCCTCTTTGTCCCCCAGTGACCTTTTGGGCTTGTGGTTGTTAAATCTCAGCCAGGGTTCTGTCCCTTCCTACACCCCAGGCAGGTCCTGATGGGCACTTGCCCGTGGGCCCCATACTAATCTGTGTATGTTAACCCTTGGAAAATTGGAAAACGTCCAAAATTAACAGTAGTTATAGTTGTCGTAGGGGCCCCAGTACACTGCTTTGCCCAGGGCCCATCATGCTGTTAAGACGGCCCTGACCCCAAGCTGAATTGCAAAATGCTTTTGAACCGGGGAGCAGTTGTAGAAGGAGCAATAGTGCCAATAATCCCACAAAAGACACACACAAGCGTGCACCAAGGATCCTGGCAAGAGTTTAGTCATCAGAGCCTGTTTTGGTTCCCATTTCCCCCTTTTGTTGCTTCTTTCTTTGCTTTCTTATAAGGAACTTTATTTGCATTTGATTTGACACCCTTGAGAGGAATCCACATCCTGATTTAGAGTGATATACAGGACTGCAGCCCCAACCTGCAATATCAAATGTAATCTGGTATTGTTTAACAGTTAGAATTAAAACAAACTAAAAACGTTCTCAATAGATTAAGAAGTACGTCTCAATCACTGATGCAAGTAGAGAAGCCCCACATGCCACTAGAAATGCACAATTTCTGTAAATTTTGAAGCCGTGGAGCAGGGAACAGAGTTGTATTTTGTGGGGAAGGTTCAGGGGAAAAAATGGAAATGGGAAGCCCCGGAGGTAGCACTGGGTACAGCTCTGAAGTCACCTTCCCATTTTGGGGCAGCTTTCTGTAGTTTGGTGCTCCATCTGCTTTGGACTCCAAAGGTTCCATCAGCTTCAAGCAGCAGGCCACAAATGTTAGATACTGTATTCCAAAACTTCCAGATGGCTCCAGGTGGGGAAAGCGCACCTTGGGAAAATAGAACAGCCTTTATCTTCCCAATATTATGTTTACGTATATACAGTGCTTTTTTTGTAAAAAAAAAAAAAAAAGGGGCAGGAACCCACGTCCCCCCCCCCCCCCGCCCCCGGCAGTAAGCACACACACCAATCCCAAGCCAAGCAGCCTCCCAAGCAGCTATCTCTCACTATCAGATAGCAGATAGCAGACATAATAGCAGCCTACAGGCATTATGTTAATGATGTTTGCTGCTGATCTGCTACGCCAAAAAATCACTTCTTAAAATCCATTAAAAAAAGGTGCCAGAACACTGTTCCGATGCGTTCTATGACAAAAAATGCCCTGTGTATATATTTATTTAATTTCTATAATGCCCAATAGTCAAAGCTCTCAGGGTGGTTTATAAAAATTGCTTGGAAGTGATACATACAAAACAAACTGCAGATACAGATACAAGAAAACACAATATAGCATTCCAGTAAACAGAATTTTACTAGAATGGTCTAATGTTTCAAAATTTAATATCATTTAAACATCTAAAATAATGTAAATAAAACTAGAGCTAATTAAAACAGCTGGCACAACCCATTGAACGGCATTTAATGCCTGGAGCAGAGAGTTATTTTACCTGATGCTGGAAAGATGGCAATGTAGCACCTGGCAGGCCTCAGTGGAGAACTCATTCCAGTACAGGGAGACACCACTGAGGAGGCCCTGCTCCTTGTTGCCTTGAAGTTTGTGGCCAAAGGAAGCTTCCAGATTATTTATTTATTTTATTTATTATTCAATTTATATCCTGCCTTTTTCCTACAAAGGGCTCAAGGCAGCTTACATCTCCTCCTCCATCTTATCCCCACAACAACAACCCTGTGAGGTAGGCTGGGCTGAGAGTCTGTGACTGGCCCAAAGTCACCCAGTCGGCTCCATGGCTGAGTGGGGACTAGAACCCAGATCATCTGAGTCCCAGTCCCATGCTCTTAACCACTACAGCACACTGGCTCTCAGACTGCAGGATCTTGTTAGATTAGAAAATGGTTCTTCAGATGGTCAGAAGAACCCTTTACTAAAGCTCAGGCAAGTCATTTCATCAGGTATTGTGATCCCAAGACATGTAGGGCTTTATAGGTTAAAACTCGTGCATTGAATTGGGCTCAGAAGCATTTAGGCAGCCATTGCAAGAGGGCCAGAATTGGGCCTTTATTAGATGTTCAAATCTTCTGGTCCCTGTTATCAATCTGGCTGTGACCTTTTCCACAAGCTAAAGTTTCTGAACAGTCTTTGAAGACAGCCCCATGTAGAGTGCACTGTAGTGATCTAATTTAGAGAATGTAGATTACTGGAACCAGGCTGTCTCTGTCCTGATAGGTGCATAGTCGGGCCACCGGCTGAAGCTGGCAGAACATCCTCTGTGCCACTGGGGCCACCTGAGGTTCAGATGACAAAGACGGATCAAGGAGAACCCCCAAGATACAAACTTGCTCCTTCAGAAGGACTGCAACCCCATTCAGATCGTGTTGAGCACCCTCCATCTCATCAGAGGAGCCATCTACTAATGGCATCTCAGCCTTGTCTAGATTCAGTTTAATAGCCCCCCTCCTGTGTACTGTATAACTTGGTTTGCTTATAAAATTATCATTTTAAACATTTTAAAAGTTTAAAATTAAATGTAGTTAATTTGTGATAACTGTCTGAAGAAGCTATGGCTTTATATTTAGCATACCAAACCATGATAATTTTATGAGCAACCCAACATATTTCAGTTTTGTATTTAATGCCATACCAGAGGAACATCAACAAATAGTCCCTGAAACATTTGAAGCCAGAAGAAGCAGGAAGAACTGGAGGTGGAGGAAGACTGGCATATTGTATTTGTTCCTATTTAAAGAAAGCTGAGGCAAATTCCTAAGCCTGTTTGTGTTTGTGGGGTGAAGCTTAGGGAAATCTGATCCAAAGAAAATAGGTTGAGATTTTATTTCATGGGAAAGACTCAGTTTAAGAACCTTTAAGGACCTTTAGCTTATTATTTGAAGAGTGACATTTTACTCACTTGTGTAAATGTTCTTCATGAACACCTTACTTTTTGTCCATTTGGAAAGGTGGTCTTTCATGGCCATGTCTGTCCCATGCCTACACAGTGGGAACCAGGCTAGAAGCAACCCAATAGCCACTGTGGCAGATAACTGTTGATTCCCAAACTTGGAACCCTACCTGCATCCAATATGTCTTCATGCCCTGAGTTTTATCTGAAGAGCCATTTCCAGCCATCCAGCCCAACTCCACCTCACCAGCCTCCTCTCCTTCTGCCCTCAAAACACCCTTTCCCCCTTCCAAGGACCTGTTGCCACCTTGCAAGAGGGATCCAGTCTGATTCTTTCCACATCTGGAGCAGGGCAGAACTTGAGGTTTGGAAACGAGGATTGGAGATCCTCCATGTTCAGACTCTATAGTCCTATAGTTACCAGGATGAAGTTGGGAGGCCATACAATTGGGCTATAAGTTTCTTTTAGTTGAGTAGGTTTAGTCTAGTGGCAACAGTTTAAAGGTTTTATAGCTGAGACAGCATTCCCTAGTGCTAAAGTCTAATTGAGAACTTTATTTAAAACAGTGGCAAAGAGTTCTATAGACCCAAGCCACAATGTTAATTTAAAAAGGGGGGGTGGATATAGGTGGGATGACCCACATTCTGTCAGTCCCTCTGATGACAGTGGCAAGATAACTTACGCTGTTTTCTTCCATGTGTTAGTTTTAGATTAAAATTGCATTAATTGAAAGCTGCAGCATCTAACTAAGCCCAGAAAACCCAAACTTTCAGGAATGCACATTTTATCCCTTACTATGATATCCATTTTCCCCATGGCTTCTTCATATCCATATATTTTACATCTTGAGCCTTTCTATACTTTCTATAAAAGTATTATTATTACAAGTGTTTAGAAATAATGTTAGGGAGGATAAAATCTAGGTAACTATATATAAATACTGTGTCTTAAATTCTTAAAGAAATATTCCGCAATGCAAAGCTGTTCAATTTTTCTTTTTTTTTTTTTTTTTGGAAAAAAAAACCATCCTTAAAAAGGGGCTTTTTTTCCAGACCTTCAGTTTTGCAGGCAGCACTCAGCCTGGCCTCTGAAGCGGGCACCCTCATTTAAGGTCCAAAGAGTTTAACAAGATGCTTGTGGCATATAATAAACACAAACCTCCTCATATGTGCATGCACACACACACACACACGCACACGCACACATATGCACACCACCCCAAACCCAGCCCTGTGGCATTTCCTGACTCCAAACTTAATGGGCACCATTTAAATCTGCACTTCTGCTGTTCATGGTAGTTAAGATATAACGTGGAATTTGTGGGCATTTTGAGTTCTAAATACAGTACAAAGGAAAGCACCACCTAGGCAAAGGCAGTCTCACAAAACATGGCAAATAAACCAGCAGGCTAGTGTGTACTCTCCAATATCCAGTGCTCCAATCTTCTATCCTTAAATTAGATGGTCTCTTTATATCCTGTTGGTGTTCTGCACTGAAATAAACTGAAGCCTATTAGCATAGTCTTTCAGCTTAGGGAACACTCCTATATGGGTGCCCATAACTTTCCAAACTTGCAGGAGTGAGCCCTGAAAAACATGTAAGACTGTCTAAATGTTTTCCCATTCCTCATGAGGAGGACGGGTTGAGGCATTGCCCAGATTAGGTAGATGTTGGGGGTGCCTTGCTCTTTCCCTCCCTGCCCCTGCAACACCCTTTCAGCACCTGTCCCAAAGACAGTCTCCCATCTTTGGGGCCTCAGCCAATGCAGAAACGACCATGGCAGCTGAACGGACAAGGCCCAAAATGGATTCCCCCTTGTGGAGCAGGGATTCCACCTTTTCTTATGGCTGGCCATAAGGACTCTGCCCTTAATCCTTGTTCCAGAACTTCAAATCCTCTGAGGGTGCATCCACCCTGATTCATTTTTGGAGCCCTCCCTTCCTTGTATTCCCAGTTGCAATGTATGGCTGTGAAAACTGGACCATAAGGAAGGCTGAGCCCAAAGAATTGAAGCCTTTGAATTGTGGTGCTGGAGGAGACTCCTGCGAGTCCCTTGGACAGCAAGGTAATCAAACCGGTCAGTCCAAGAGAAGATCAACCCTGACTGCTCTTTAGAAGGCCAGATACTGAAATTGAAACTCAAATACTTTGGCCACCTGTTGCGAAGGAAGGACTCCCTGGAGAAGACCCTAATGCTGGGATCAATTGAGGGCAAAAGAAGAAGGGGACAGCAGAGGATGAGGCGGCTAGATGGAGTCACTGAAGCAGTCGGTGTGAGCTTAAGTGGACTCGAGGGGATGGTGGAGGACAGGAAGGCCTGGAGGAATGTTGTCTATGGGGTTGCGGTGGGTTGGACATGACTTTGCAACTACGAGTAACTTCCTTGTATACCCCATGCTAGTTAGCACTTTCCTTCCAGGTATCTTCAAAGGAAACCACCTCATCAAACAGCAGCCTGCACTGCCCAGTGTTAGACAGTACAGCTTCCAACATCCTTGATCCCCTATCAAGCCAGCTGGGGCTGATGGGAAATGTAGTCCAGATGGGAAGGCTATTCAAAGCTTTCCTCGATGTTTCTTTTTTTATATTAGTAAAGATACATTTTGATATTAGTCATCCCATCTATTCTTTTACTTTTCCTTCTCAGGAGCAGTTGATTCTGATCACATTTGCCATAGGCTCCTAGATAATTTCTTCTGCAAACATCTGTTTGGCAATCAGAGAAGAGAGAGTTGTCCTGACTTGGCCCATTTGCAGCTGTTTCCTAATCCCAAGGAAATGCGTTGTTTCCTCACTGTAAACCTTTACGGTGCCACAAGACTCCTTGTTTTTGTGCCGCAGCCCAGACGGCATTCATATAGCTTTCCATCTACAGCTTTCAGAAGCAGCCATGCTGCCCAGTCCAGCCACAGGCTCTTTCCCACTGTGGTAAGCCGCCAGTGGAGGGCAGGAGTGCAAAGCGGAGTGGGGAGAAGACATGCAGCTTGTCTTCTGCCCAGCCTTAGCAGGAGGCATAAACATACATGGGCAGGACCAAAGCTGGACCTGGTTGCAAGTTTTCGGAATTTGGCCTGAGGTAAAAGAAGTCCTTGGAACTTTGTAACAGGAACTGTTTCTCAAGTCTCTTTTAAAAACTCACTCATTTGCCTTTTGAGAAACCCACAGTAAATTATGTACAAAATATCCCTTTATTAAGTTAGGTTTTTAATTTCCCCACTTGTCTCTCGTGCTGGTGCCCAGCTCATGCCTTGGTCTCTGATGCCAGCTGCTAGGAAGTCCTAACAGAACGCATGGCAGTAGGAAAGAGTCAGCTTGTGGAACTCAGAGCAACAGTGGAAGAGAGTTCCTTTTGCCCAGAAATAGCAACATTTGATACAAACAAGAAACTCTATAGGTGTGGCTGCCCAGTGGAAGTGCAGTTTTCTTATATGGAGCAGCAGTGAGAAGAAATCCCCCATACCAAGCTTCAGTGACGCTCGGCATATGTTAAGACACATAAAATCCCATCATCATCATCATCATCATCATCATCATCATCATCTTTGTATTGTGCACTGCATCCATCTCATTGGACTGTGTAGGGATATTTGTGTGCATTTTTAACGATTTCTTGATGTGTTGTTTTAAAATCTGAGCCTACAATGAAAAGAAATCTAAGGCTTTTCTAGATGAGGCTTTTAACCTGTCACTTCACCAGCTTCTGTTTATGGATTCTTTGCGGGATTAAGATCATATCCACTACATGCACGCTTCCAGAGTTGTTCTTTCTTTCCTGTTCTATATGTTCTAGTATATAACCCCTAGGTGGCACTGTGGCATCATGGAATTGTGCAGCTACACTAGTGTTTCAGTCCACCTTTCTGCAAAATACTGGATGTTGCCTGATTTTAAAAACTACTAAAAATGCACAGAAAAGGCTGCAAAGTACTGTTAGTGAGGAATCGGGAGTTCAGATAAATGCCTCATACAGAAAACCTCATAACAGCCCTGAGGAACGAAGCAATCCAAAGTAAAAAGTAATCATCTCCTTCATAAGGAAGACCTTTGACCATTAGAGGAAATGTTTTGATGAGAGGAACCTTTCATTACCTAGAATAATTGCATATTCTTCCTTGCTGGAAGGCTGCAAGCAGAGGCTGGATAACTATCTGTTGGAGACATTCTAGCTCTGGAGGTAACATGGCCAGATTGCTGAGAAGAACTCCTCCAACTTGACAATTCTTCACAGCAGACTGGATCTAACCTGGATGCATGTATGGCAAAGGAAAGACATGTGGAAGATCTGGTACTGGCATTCTTAAAACACTTGGCAAATGCCATTCTCTTCTCAGCCTGCTCAAAAACATTTTGTTGTGGGCCCTCACTATGTCTAGCACATGCTGTGCCTAGTTCTCATTACAGAGAGTTGTTTCTGTCAGCTAAGGGCTGCAAGCCACTTGTTAGTTAGAAATAACTAAGGATACAATCCTGTATCCACTCAGTTGGATACAGAACTTACAGTCTTGCCCTAGTGAATTTACCATGACAAAAACAAACCTGATAAGTGGGCTAGAATTGGTTAATCAGTCACCCCAAACTTTTTTCGTTCAGAGCATGACAAGCCTTTCTTTAAAATTTTTTATTTCTCAGGTTTTGTTTCAGCTCTTGTAGAAGTGATCTATTTTAGATTCATCATGCATACCCTGATGGCTGCATTTTCAATCGTTATTTTTAGGTATGAAAACTCTGAGTTTTTGCTGCCAGGGCCATAAGAGTTTTTGGATCCCCCGCTGTGAGGTCAGAAACAGTGCTCTGACCCAGATCTTGGATCTGGGACTTGGAGCTCTGCCTCCATCCCTACACCCCACTCTGCCCACGTGCAGAAAGAACTGCACGAATTGCTCTCCAAGACTGCAGATGAAGAGCTTCGTCTGTGAGCAGAATACAACACAAATAGAAAATAACCATAAAATTGGTTCTATTAGCTGTTCAAAGAACAAAGACTATTTTGCTGGTGAGAAACAATTCTCCTCTTTGGCACCTCTTGTTTGCATCTTCTTTCTTTTCTTTGCCTTATCATGATGATTAGATTCAAGTCAATATGTAGTTAGAATCACAATTTGCTATTTCTAATCCCTTTCCTATCAAATCAATTCTCAAGCAACAGCTTCAGCAGCATGAAAATAAATGCACACACATGTGCATCCACACACAACACTGATTAGAACCAAAATGCATCCAAACAAGTCTTGGCTTTTCTTACATTTTAACACTCCTGGTAAAATGTTACATGCCAATTTAGTTCCCACAATATTTAAAAAAAAAATCCCCGCTAGGGGGAAAAGTGGGAGGGAGAAGAAATTTAAAAGAGCACTGCCTAATTCAGCAACTACATCAATGTAAGGAGCTCTGTGTTGTTGAAGAGAGAGAGAGAGAGAGAGAGAGAGAGAGAGAGAGAGAGAGAGAGAGAGAGAGAGAGAGAGAGAGAGAGAGATTTTAATGTGTCTTTCAAACTCCTGGGAGGTTGATGGGAATGTTTGATGAGAAGGAGAAAAGGTGCACTGGACTCCATTTCTTGCTTGTTTCCGATTCTTTAGACTAATACTGTTTGAAGTTTGCGGTGCAGAAAATATCGGAAAAAGTGACCCAGACATACTGATTGCAGAAACGGAATTTAGACAATTGCACATCTCCAGCAAGGTAATAATGATTGTTTCCCTATAATTCTTTTATAGATTGAATGTTCAAAGGGAGAAAAAAGATAATTGCATTTATTGAATAATTCAGGGTTTTGCATGTTAGCAAGTGACATAAGGCTACAAAATGGAATTGTTTTATAATTCCCATTTAACTGATGTAGTACTGATGTGCCCAGAGTATAAAAACACATACACATATGAACAGTGTCCATAAAACTTTAATAAATATTATTTGACTGTCCCAATTCTTTTCTATCCACATGGCAGTAGGAATTTAATGTGTGTAGTACTTGAAAATGTATATTCATCTTCTAAGGTATGAGTTTCATTTTCCCTTCTTTCTCTCTGCTCTTAATAAAAAGGCTTGCTAAATATGAATTATACAAGTATTAGAACACCATTGTGACTGATGTATTTTTCCTGTTTTGGAAATATATCCAGTTGTCTCACCAGTTACATTATGTAACTTTGCATGTGTGGGGAGAGTGGTTTAGGTATGAGCTGCAGTGGAATCTCTCTCTCTCTCTCTCTTTCTCTCTCTCTCTACCTTTCCTTGTTCTCCCGCCCTCTCCATACTCCTTTGTGTTGAATGGCAGCTATGCTAGGAAGACTTTGACTAGCAAAATCAAGCCTGTCACAGCAGCACACCTTCTCCCAGAGAGACTGAATTCTTGAAAAGTCTCTACAATGTGATTTGTGTCAGACCAGTAGCAACATGTACTTATTGCTCCAAGCAAAATTTCAGGGGGAGAAAGAAAACTTTCTGAAAAGTTGGGTGATCTTATTGAAGAACTTTAGGAGCAATAAAAGAATTACTGATTTGCAGTGGGTTGGTGTCCCTAGGGGAAAGTCAGTCAGTCAGTCAGTCAGTCAGTCAGTCAGTCTGTCTGTCTGTCTGTCTGTCTGTCTGTCTGTCTGTCTGTCTTTCTTTCTTTCTTTCTTTCTTTCTTTCTTTCTTTCTTTCTTTCTTTCTGCATTAATTGGAAAACTAAAACAGTCCCCAAGTGGCACATCAGAAAGCAACTAAAATGCCATCATGCATTAGCATGTCAAACTGCAGCAAAAGGAATTCAGTCACAAGATTTTCAAGTGGAATTTTACAGCAAACTTAATCAGACAGCTTGCATTTAGCATGGTAAAAATAAAACAAAATGGTGTGTTTGAATTTAGAACATAGAATAAGTTCCTGCAGTTCTTATTTAAACAAACTAGAAGGTCATTCAAGACTCAGCCCACAGTAAGATGAAAGGGAAGATAGGTAAGGCTTATTATGCAAATTGTGAAAAACAACTACTTCATAATGTAGAGCTATTTTCTGCATGCAGATTGCTACCAGATTTTGAAGAGACTTGTTTTTCCTTTCTTTTTAATCTGATCTGATAAATTGCTTGGCAGAGGGTGAGAATTGGGTAATAAAAAGTAAAAAATAAAAAATAAAAACATCTGCTCCTCTTGTTCTTTAAAAAAAATAAAAAATAAAGGAAACGTCACTAGCAACATAATTAAATAAGACCTGAAGCTGAAGATGGGCTGAAGCTGAGGGACATCAGGAAATTATGAGATAAATATATCATCATGCATGGGATTTTTACAAAGTGCAAATGCTTATAAAATCTGGTTGTACACTAAAACATCAGCCTTCCTTGAATAACCAGGACTTCGATCAGGTTAGGGTTAGGATCTATTTAAAGTAGCTGAGTTTTTGTTTTCTTCATTTTTATTGTATTCTTGCCTTCCAGTTTCACCTGAATAAAGGTTTTACCTTGGAAAAATTTGCTACCAGCTGGCTAAACTGGATTGATTTATTTTGCATTGTAGGGTAGATTCAAAGTCACCTCATAGGGCATAAGGTAACTTTCCTTTTAAAGGCCAAGTTTAAAGACCGTGGTTGATGGGAGTTGTAGTCCAGCATATTTTGACACACCAGGTCAGGGAAGGCTGGGTTTGAAAGATAGTTCTGGCCCTCTTTCAAGTGAAGGTGTGATTTTTTCTTTGGAAGAGCAACAAATTTGCTAGAAAGTCTTGGAATTTCTTCAATCCCCAGGGAATTATGAGGCAAGGCAAACACCTTAAAACACCTATGCAGAGTTTTGAAAAGCAGCACCCAACTAATAGGAATGCCTTGCTTGTGGAGCAAGGCCATAATCTCAAGCCAGATGTTGAGCAATTCTGCTGACACTAAGCAAGTCTAGGCCTGGCCAGTGTCTGCTGAGAGAACATCTGGGAATCCCAGGTACACCATCTGGAGTTCTGTGATGTAGAAATATTGGATATAAATATAATCTCATTTATTGTACATTTACATGTATATATGCAATACATGTAAATGTGTAGGTGACAGCCAGTGGTTAAGCATGTTGGACAAGAGCCTCGAAAGATCTGGAGTCTGGTCCCCACTTGGCCAGGAAAATCACTGGGCCACTTTGGGCCAATCACTCACTCTCAGCTCTACCTACCTTGGGGGAGGGGGTGTTGTTGTGAGGATAAAATGGAGCTGTGGAAGCTGCCTTGGGTTTCCCACAAGAGGGGAAATGGTGGGCAATGCAATGCACTAGTAGTAATTAATAATTACTTTGTTCATGGAAGGGATGGATTGCATTGCCTCAAACTGGATGAATACCTCTGGCCCTTGTACATAAGTGTTATTGGGAGGTGGATCTACAGGGAGCCAGGCACATCTCCCACAAAGGAATTTGATATGCGTTGATCGTACTTCATGGTTTTGGATAGATGTCTGCCATGCTGAGCAGGGAGAGGAGAAACGATGGTGTGCTACTCTTGGGATGCAGGGTGGGAATGGCTGATTTCAGTCCCAGGATAGCAGTGCTATGCATATGCAATGAGAGGGACCCCATTCTTGTCCTTCACCTCAGGCAGCAGAATATCTGAGGCCATCTTTGTGAGGTGCTATATACTTGATTCCTTGAGCTGCTTCCTCACTGCTGCAGGTTCAAATTAGATTTGGAACCACCACCATCCCAACCCTGAGGTAAATACTGACCAGTGACTGAGTAGTAACTTATTGCACCCAGTTTCTGCTGCAGCTCAGACTCTTGTGCCAGGTATTTGGAAGAACTTTGTCAAAAATTCTCAAGAAGCAGGTGAGACAATTGTCTTCTCCCACTTTTTGGAAGGAAAGTTGGGCAACAAGTTTTCTCTTTAGTACACTATATATGCTGCAGCATGAATTCTTATCTGCCAATGTATTTTCATACTCAACTCTAACTGCAAGTGTATAGAACTTTGCTATGGTTATTGAAAAAGGAGTTGCACATATGTTCAAAGCTATATTTTCATCATTATTTCACAGAAAGACAAGCTATAAGGATATAGTCTTTCAAGTGAACCCATGTGGCCAATGTTTTAATATGCATTCTAATACAGCCTTCCCCAACCAGAGGTCTTCCAAATATGTTGGACTACAACACTCATCATGCCCCAGCCAGCATGGATGCCATGGTGAAGGCTGGTCTGATATGTTTTCAGACTGCTCTTTTGCTCTGTTTTTCACATCCAGATAAGTAGGATCTATCCTACCATATAAATATGGCTATGATACAGGGGCTCATAGAAACATAGAAACAGAGTGAGTCAGAAGGATCCTCCCGGTCCATCTAGTCTGACCCCTGGCTTTAACCGGCATGTCTAGCCTATCCTTGAACACCCTCACCAATGGGACCTCAACCACCTCCCGTGGAAGCCCATTCCGTACACTCAGGGTCCTGTCAGGAAGTATTTCCTGGCATCCAAATTGAACCTTGGTTTCCTAAGCTTTGCTCCATTGGAGTGCGACTCACTTTATGACTATCCTGGAAATCAGTTCAATTATATTTAGGATTATTAAAAGTAAAAAGGGTGGGTATGTTTAATCCTTATGTATAAAATGCCCTCTATAGTTTGTAGCCAGGTCTGATGTCTATG
Organism: Varanus komodoensis; assembly: GCF_004798865.1. Classification (NCBI taxonomy): domain Eukaryota; kingdom Metazoa; phylum Chordata; class Lepidosauria; order Squamata; family Varanidae; genus Varanus; species Varanus komodoensis. Next base: position 18,606,388 of record NW_025335268.1, on the reverse strand, counting down.
TGTAAACCAAGTATTCATTACTCACACCATTCATGCCACTCTTTAGATTTAACCATGTAAACTGGAACAAACCTTGATCCTCATGCCAAGGATTACAACCTGAGTTCCCAACCCAAATGCAACAATACTTAAGAGGCTACCCCACTTGCTACAGGATCTCTTCATTCACTCTTCATTCATTCATAGGTCATCTTCCACTGATATGAATGATGTGCACTAAAGACAAGATGCATCCACCTCGATTCATCTTCTAGAGAAGTTCTTATATTCTTCATTACAGGGGTGGGGAACACAAGGTGTTCTAGATGTTATTGGGTTCCAACTCCCATCAGCCATGGCAAAAAGACCAGTGCCCAGTGATTATGGTAGTCCAACAACATCTTGGGCACCACATGTTTCCCATTCTTGCTGTACTGGAAGGGCTGTCCAGTCCAAGAGTTTCTCTACATGAAGGAAATATCCTGGATTTTGCTGAGCTTCTGCTTTGATTGCAGACATCAGAGCGTCCTTCACATGAGTATTTTTCTCCCTAGTGGTTTCCTCTTCGCCTTTCTAGATATTCCTATATGTTCCATTACAAACTGCTGTGGCAGAAATGGAAGTGCAAAAATACACTAGTCTTCTGTAGCAAATAAGGACCCTATCTAGTAAAATATCAGACTTGCCTCATTCTAAAAAATAATGTGCATTCATACATATAAATTAGCATACACAGATTTTATGCAATTTTGGGAGGCCATCCATAAATAGTCACCCTAGTGTTTCTTGAGCAGAATCCACTGAACATTCACTGTCCATCTGCCCTTCTCTTCTAAGCTGATGGAAAAGCTGCATGTGTACGTGGTCATCTATAATTGGGGGTTTTAGGATGCAGGAAAATAGAAATATACAAATTCATATAGGGGAGAAGGCACCTGGAATGTCTCCTTCACAAACACTATTTGGTGGGGCTTGGTCAAGAAAGCATCTGCCAACCATAGAATCTGGTGCAAAATCATGAGGATTCTGGGACACTACTCTTGAACAATGTACAGTTTCACAGGTATCCCTAAATACACTGCTTCTAACTATTGTATTTTTAAAAAATAAATGGATAAAAGGGCCATACAGGTCTCCAAATGCCACATTCCAGAGCCTTCACTTACATCTAAAGAAGCCTAAAAGTTGACACCATGGAACAGCCATAGAAAATGCCTTTCTGTGCACATGGGTGATACTGTTAAGAAGACAACCATAGAGTTAGGAACCATAGAGTTAGGAAAAGGGAAAGCTTCTGGTAATGGTCCTGCAGCCTTTATTGGCTGAACTCAGCAGGTTAACTTGTACCTCTTCTCCTATGTTCCTACCTAAACACAGAGTTCATATCAGAATGTTTCGATTGGCCAAAGTCACATTTTAACGTGTGCCTTCACCTGCTAAGCTATGGCGAATGGCTACTTGGGAGTGGAAGCTGGTGACCCCTATGTCAGAGGAGGACTGCATCCATTGTAGCTTTTATTTTGAGCTTTGCAGGAGCTCTCCATGATGGTGAACCTATCTGGACATGGAGTGCAGCACCATTAAAGCTCAAAATGGAGGATGGAATGGTTGAGCTGCTCCATGACACAAGAGTCACCGGCCTTCCATGGGAGCAGACCTTTTCTGTGGTGACCCACCTAGTTCTGAAATACCCTCCTGAGAGAAGCCTGCCTGGTGCCTACGTTGTTGTCCTTTTGTCACCAGGCAAAAATGCCTCTTTTTATTCCCTTGTATATGCCTGTTGTGATTTTGTGGAGTTTAGATTTCTTGTGATGCCTGTTTTAGCCTGTGCTCCTTTTAATTGTTTGCTGTTTCTGTTTTACCCCCAGCTGGAATCATATGGATTTTATTTATTGATTGATGATTTAAAACATTTTTATGCTGCCCCCATCGCAACAAAGCCTCAGGGCGGCTCACAACAGAAACAAAATACATAAATAAATAACAATATAACAATAAAAAATTATTTTAAAACCCCCGGTGCTTTTCGGCTAAAAATTTAAAATCCTATAAATACAAACAATTTAACAATTAAAGTAAGTTTTAAATAAAAAGGTCTTAGCCTGGCGCCGAAAAACAAATAACAACGGCGCCAGGCAGACCGCTCTGGGGAGCGCATTGTTTGTATTGTATGTTGCCGTGAAAACTACTAGCTAATGAATCTTATGAATAAACAATAAGCAAATAGCCCTCTCACCAGATGTTGAGTAAACATCGAATTTTAATCAACCAGATTAAAATTAGAGGCAGAGTTTACTATCATCAGCATACTAGTATACACCTAAAATCTTACCTATGTAGGATCTTACCCAAAGGCCTAGATTCAGGAACAGGAATGAGGAGGGAAATGATGCCAGCACATCATGGTCAGTGGCACAGAAGCCTACACAAAGATTTATCTGTGTATTCTTAATTCATTAACTCCATAGTCCACTTTTCAGTATGTCAAGCCCACAAGGCAGCCACAGTCTAATAAGACTGTGACATTAATAATAATAAATTAATAATTAATAATAAGACATTAGAATTGGTCCTCTAGATCTTTGGTGGAATCACCATTCAACTTCAATCTTATTTTTATTTCATGTTTATTCAATGTAATTTATAATCCTGTATAATAAATCATATTGCACGTTTTTGAAACCTCATAGAACAAGGTCATAATCTTTATATGGTTACCTATCAAGATTTGCAATGATAGCACTGTCCTCTCTGGAGCACATTTTGCACATTGCTGAATATAATGAGTGCAAGCCAATACATACTATTCCCACACAAATTCCTCTGGAAAAAAATGTGGTGTTTGTGGGAGCAATAGCTGGGAGAGTGTGTTCATGTACTGTTCCTGGCAAACCTAAGACTATGCATTCCATGGGTTTGGGTGATTTAGCATCTAATTAGTCTGATAAGCTAGTAATGTAAAATATGTATTTATTTTTTTAAACACTGCCATCTATCATATCATCTTTCTGCTAAAATCAAAATATTGAGCAGTCGATGCTCCCTTACACTTTGCTGCCTCACAGTTCTTAGACTAAGAGAAGCATCATTCTTTAGGCATTATGGAAAGTGCTGTGAAGCCATGGGGATTTTTGTTTTGGTTTGGCCAGCTCCCTGCCAACTTACTTATTTGCCAGTATGGTGACAACTATATATGGCTCTCAGGGATGCTACCAGGAGAGATAGATTGGACCCAATGCTCTGTTTGAGAAAGATTTTGTATGCATCACTTCCTTACACTCCTAAAGGACCTTTTTCCAAACATGAAGGTGGACAAAATTTTATTTGCTGCACTTTCCCCAAAGACATAGTTTCAGTGCTTTCTAGTAGACCTGCAACCTAGAGGAGCACTGTTCCAAAGGAGATATTTATTTCCAGGCTCGGTTATTTACCCTGTATAAATTTATTCTATTCAGTATTTGATAGCATTAGTTCTTCCACACAGAAGGAAGCAATAACTTTTCCTATAGCACCTGTGTGTTCATTTGTGCTGTACAAAAATTAACCAAATAATCTCACTCAGCTGAATGCAATAACAACATTGGCCAGCTGGAAGTAATGCCAAATGCAGGGAAGGGAATGTTATTCCTGGAGGCTAGAAAGCTGTCAAAAAGTCTGAAGGGGGGGATGTAAAATAGACCAAACAAAACCATGCCCGTTGGTTTAAGTATGAGCACTAGAAATGGATATGCCCTCATTTATGTGTCAAATGTCCCCAGACAGCCATTCTACAGACTGTTCAGTAGTCAAGGCAAATGTTTTAATTTAAATTTACAAAACATTTGATCGTCTGTGGATTCTTTTTGACACCAGATGGCATCTTCTGACATGACAGATCTATGAACCTCCTGCTATTATTTGAACTGGGTTGCCCCTTCCTTGTGCAGCCGGGAGAATTTGAAGTCACTGTTGTGGCAGAGGACTGTTTAGGTCATCTTCCAAGGCCCTTCTCTGCGGGTCAGTGTGATGTAGTGATTAAGTGTGCTGGACCAGCACTCAGGAGATCCGGGTTCTAGTCCCCACTAAGCCATGGAGTCCACCGCGTGCCTTTGGGCCAGTCACTGCTTCTCAGCCTTAACCTTTCTCACAAGGTTATAGTTGTGCAGACAGAACAGAGAGGGAGAGAACCTTGTAAGCCCCCTTCTTAGGGGAAGAATGGTGGGATATAAATGCAACATCATGATGATAAAAATGATTCTGTAGGTGCCACTGCCCACAATGGTTCGGTTGGCAGCTACCAAGGTCAGACTTTTCTCAACAGGGACCCCATTGTCTGTGGAATGTCCCTCCAAGGACAATCTGCCTGGTATCTTCATGATATACATTTAGATGTCAGGTTAAGAGGACTCTGAACAATTTCAGGAGCACAGTTCACAGGAAATGTTGGAACTTTTTGAATTAGTATGCACATTAAACATGCACAGTTGCATAAAGGTGCATTCCCGAAAACGTGCATCTCCCTGCTCCCGACACCTGCATTTTCATGCTTTAGGGTATAGAGAGTGCTTTTTCAATGCAGTTTTAAAAATACACATTTTTTTCTGATTAGAAAAAAGGCTGGCATTTGGGGGTGTGAATAAGGCAAGCCAAGCTTCAAGAATGAATTGGACAACCTAGTGAGCATGAACATTACATTACATTGCATCCTTGTCTGTCCTCCCATAAAATTCTGTGAATGAGGCAGTGTAATTACTTAATTTGAAGCCCTGTGAGTTGTAGGGACCCTTATAAGCCACTAGGACCAACAGAGCATCCCCAACAGACTATGCTTGAAGACCCCCAGCGAGGAAGAAATCAGTACTTTTCATTATTCAACTTCTTTTACCGTCAATTAAATTAAATTCAATTGAAATAGTCCCTTATCTAACCCAAGATTACTCCACCTAGCCTCTCGCCTTGCAATGGAACCATAGCTCTTTCATGCAACATGTCTTCCAGTATTTAAGGAGGGCTTCTCAGGGATGCCCAGCCTTCTGGGCTCCATGGACAAATTTGATCATTTGAGAAACTTGCTGCCATTGGGCTTTCTCCACTGATCTCTGTGGTGGTGCCCACAGCCATTTCCTGAATTCTCAGATGTGTCCCTGGGCTCCAGAAAATTGGAAACTCCTGGCCTAATCAGTGGATTGCTAAGTGGGCTTCCACCTATTGCTTCTGTGGGCCTTCAGATGCACTTGGCTCAGTAAAACTTTTTGTTTCATGTCTGTTGAACATGCAATATCCCTTTAATACAGGATTGTCTAATTCAGCTGATTGCTGTCAATGCAATATAAGAAATGTTTATTGTAAACATATATGTTGGTTGCTTCACAAGGTTATTATGCAGATCAATTGGGAACAATATTCACTGATATTACCTGCTTCATGGGAATTAATAAAAGATCAGAGTAAATGGATTCTCCAGGTCCTTTTAACAACTAAAATACTGATGTTACAGCATTGGAAGGATAAATACCTCCTGCAACGCAACTGATTGAGGACCTTGCAATACTTGAATGGGTAGCATATAGACATCATCTTGCTTTTGTGGAAGCTATGCATAATTACTGGAAAAGAACTTCATAAGTACTTCTATTAAGAAGGGGGGAACACTGGGGACCCCTGAGCTATCTAGCCCCCCCTCCTTTCTGTCAACCTAGGCTCAGATTACTTGCTGCATTCAGAAAAAAGGGAGGAAAACACAGAGCAGTGGCATGAGAGAGATACAAACAAAGGGTCTCTTCCTTGCCTTTATCTCATGCCAGCAACCACCCCCCACCCCACCCCTGGTACCATCCCAGAGGCCCTCAGCATTCGGAAAGACAGAGCTGGATCTGAAAGAGCAGTGTGCTGTTTCCTAGCATCTCCACAGCCCTCCTCCAGCCACCAGCTGCGGCTTGGGGCCCAGAAAGCCCCAGGCAGATCCTAGACTGGAGTCTCCTGCCGTTTGTGTTCATCCATCTAGCTGTCAGTCTAGGGAGCAAGTATGGGCAACAATCATCCCTTCACCCTGGTTACTGGGAAGATTATGCTGTACTGACAGATCCAAATTCAGCACAAAACACGTGAAGCAGCCACCGATCATTTTTCCTCACAGAAATAGTAACCCCGTTGGTCTGCCATACGGAACAGGTCTCGTGTGCGAACAGTCATGCATGTAATTCTGCTCTTAAGCTCACCCCTAAAGAAGGCTGACAAGCTCTGTGCAGACAAGTAGGAAAAATTCGTACCTCAAGCCTGAGGTGTTTTCCGGGGAACCAGAGCCTTGCAATGCATTCTTTCCTCCTAGAAAAATATGTGCCTTTAGAAGAAAGTTGTCATTGTTCAGCAGATCCTATGTTGTGAGAAATGCAATACAATATTTACATAGCATGTTTTCTTTATTTCATTACTATGGAGAAATCTAATGCCATTTTGGGTTGAAAGCCTGCATTTCCTGCCCACGGAAAGGAGTTATCACACATGTGGAAATTCTGGGTTCAAGGCCTACTTCTGCCATGATGTCATTGGGCCCTTTTCCATTTGATTGCTCTCATGGCCTTCCATCTGTCAGAATGGGTGTGGGTGGGAATTGCAACCGTATATTGCAGTTGTCACTCTGACCCATCTTCACTTCCCAAGGTGTTTAGCGGTGGTCACAGACATACTGGCATCTCCCTGATTTCAGTCTTTGGCAAACCTACAGCCATTGTGTGGCCTGAGGCAAATGGTCCTTTCAGCCTCAAAAGCTCTTGGCAAAATGGGAAGCAGAACAAGCTATCACAAAGGCCTACAGAGCTATTTTCACACTTGACAGGTGCTGTATACACCCAAAAAAGTAACAGAAAATAGTTCACAAGCTCGAAGGAGGATTTTGCCAACTAAATACATACAGTCTTAAAGTCCACAGGACAATGCATTTTCAATGCACCACAGCCCACCTGAGATTATCTGAATTTCCCCTGACTACTCAGGCAAACAGGATTAGAAGCACGCAAGTTTCTGTGATGTGTACACAAGTGGAGGTGTGTGAGCGATGACTGAATGAAATATAAACATCCCACAGGTTGTTAGGAGAGAAGCTGGATGCCTCAAGGGGCTGGAGGAGGAATTAATCGTCCTAAGGAGATGTCACATTTCCGACATTTAGATTTTGCTATGTGTTATGATCAGGAGCTTTCAAATCAGTGTCAGATGTTCAGGATGTGTATACACACATATACACATATTTGAATGAAATCCAAGAGGCTAACCTTCCCCAACCTAGCTGTGTTGAATGGCACCAAAGCTGGAAACCCCAACTTAATCCAGTTTGGCTACTTTTACACAAACTGGGAAGCTGAAATGAATGAGATACAAAATGTTAGGAATCCTGTGTTTCAAAAATTGGCCATTTTGCACCTCACAATCCATTTTGCTCGGAATACTGGGCTGTGGATGTTTCACTTCTCCTGCCTCTTGAATATGGCTTGGAGAGGGAAGATGGAGCCCTTTGAGGAGTGGCCAGGAAATACAGGCCTAGTCCTTCCCCATTACTCACTGGTGCTTCTGAAAGGGTAGTGATGGGCATCTTTTTCCTTATTTAGCACCCATTGAAGCTTTATGCACTAGTATATAGCTTTGCTGTGCACATATGTCCCCATTTGGTTCCTTTTAAATAACTCATGGTTGTGCATATAAAGTTCCCGAGTGGTCTCATATCCAGGCATTGGCTCAGCTTTTGTTTGCAGATGGAACTACCTCTGGAAACTGTGTTGCTCTGCATTGGAAGCACATGTGTAGGACTAAGATCTGCAGAGTGAAGTAATTAGGGTGTTTATATCTATGCAGGTCCCAAAGAATGTGACCTCTACAGTAGGCAAATTATACCTTTTTATGGACCAACTAATCATTCAACAGCTGCATACTTTCAAAGTTTGCAACTCAACATTCAATTGCAAAGCTTCACACCTTTCTCGAATGGTGTTGTATTTTCTTTTGCCATTCCAGTTTCACAGGCTATGCAATTTGACACACTAAGCCACCTTCTCTGGACAAGCTGTAACAAAATCAACAATCCCAGCCACTTCTTGGCTTCCAGAGCCTGCAAAACACATGCCAAATCAACCAAGGAGTCTCCAAGGTGCCAGGGGAGATTTTGCCTGATCATCGACACTGCGGCACTAAGATCAGGTGCAGGCCCATAGCCAATGTAGGAGGTTGGCTTACACCCTTGTGCCAGCAAAGAGACCCAAGCCCACACCCAGGATTAAGCCTGCTGCTTGTCCTCTCTTCCTACATGCCTCAGAAGCAGTGACCCACTATCCTCTGTCTAAATAATTGTCTACCTTCCCAGGAAAGACAAGGAGCTGCTCAAATCCACAGATCAGGATTTCTCTGCTCACTCTGGCAGAACTGGGATATCACCCTAGCTATTATAATGCAATCTGTAACTGGAAAAATCATAGAATCATAGAACAGTAAAGTTGGAAGGGACCAGGAAGGCCATTGGGTCCACCCCCCTGCTGTTGCAAGATACCATGTTACACCATCCCACTCAGATAAGGGGGAAGTTTCACCTTGAATGTCTCTAGTGTGGGACAGCCCATGACCTCTCTAGGCAACTGGTTCCACAGTGGTATTGCACTGACAGTGAAGAAACTTTTCCTGATATCTAGCCTTTATCACAACTTGAGCAAATTATTCCATGTCCTATACAGAATCTAAAGAAAATGTGTAGGATCAGGCTGTTGGAGATGCCAGTTGACGGGAAGTCACATCTTGACCCAAATAACTTATTTCATCTGCTAAAAGAAGGAGTCTCTTCAGCTGTAATAGTACGCACACAGTCACAGAGAGAGAGAGAGAGAGAGAGATTTTAATTAATTAACTAATCAATCAATTAATCAAATTTGTATTAGGTAGATCACTAAGAGTGCCCTCCTATGAATGTCTACTCAAATGTAAGATCCATTGAGTTCAAGGGACCCTACTCCCAGATAAGTGTATGAACAGCTGTAGCCTTTGCATGCTGTCTGGTGTACTCTTGGGAACGCTGGGAGCTGTGGGACCCTTTTCTCTTGGAACCTGCACATGCTTGCGCCCTTGAAGGATTAAATCACTTCTGTTCTTGTAAGGAGGCCACTCTGAAGTAATGGGAAAGCTAAAGAGAGAGAGAGAGCTCCAATCAGTAGAAATAACTTGCCAAATAGTCTGTAACTTTCAACACATACCTTTTAACCTGCAACCTGTAACTGGAAGAAGCTTGATAATTCAGTACAGAAAGCATTTGAGAGCCAATTTAGCCAATATGAGCTTTTCATTCAAATTGTTTTATTTTTTATTTACACAGTGATTTTTATTCCACTCTATAAGAAGACTGAAAAGACTTTCAAAATGGTTTAGTTGCTTCCAGACACTGCCTCATTCACAAAATTTACAGATGTCAGGATGCTGTGGTCATTGGTTGAACCCCAGGGCTCTGGTCTAGTTGTGGCAACTCACCTTAGATTCAGGTCAATATAGTGATGAAATACGAATGCAGTTTATCCATAAACGAATCAAATCAAAACTTACAGATGTCCCTTTAGTCATAGAATTTCTTCTGACATGACAAATATGCCTAAGACTGTAGCCTTGGTGCACCTGTCTCTGTACCTACTTGATGCTACAGCTGCCGCTGATGCGTAAGCAGGATGGACATTGCTAGATCCTAAGAGCAATCAAGAGAATCCCTTACTGTAAAGTAAGTAAACAATGATATGCATGGTACTTAGTTATCTCAAAGATGAGGCAAAAAACTCAGGTTGCCTGGTAGTTAGAAATCTCCTTTCATCACCGAGGCCCTACAGATTTCTCACAGAAATTAAGCCTAACAAGCCCATCATCCGTGGGCACCCTTAATGCCTGGGCTGGTACTGGGAACAGTTTGCATTTAATTCCTTATCTCAATGTCTTCCATTTATTAATCCCTTTATAGTCATCTACTGGTAAGTCTCCCATGTCTTCCGATCACGTCTTCCATCTTTTTTCTTATCATAAAAAATCAATTAAGGAAAAAAGGCAAAATAGCAACACTGTGCCTTCTAACTGGCAGCAGTATGGAGTAGCCCATCTGGAAGCATCCCAAGTGAAGGGGAATTTAACTTTTTAACACTGGGAAATAGACACATGTCCTTTTGTTCAGAACAGAACTCCAAAACAAAGTGGTTTGGCAGGTTTTTTGAATGGCACAGCTTCAGTGAGGAAGTCTGCCTGTGGAGTCTATGAATTGGCTGGAAGTTTCCCAGTTCCCTAGAACAGCTGTGCAGACTTTTTCAAAATGTTTCTGATGGTAGCAGGGAGTTGTAAAGTGAAGGATAGATGGATAAACACATCATGTGTTAAAAATAATTTCAAAAGATGGAAAGTCTATTTGATTCATGAGGAGCAAAACAAGACGGGGGACTGATTCGGCAATTGCTCTCCTGCAAGTTTTTTAGTTTGTTTTCCAGAAAAACACTATATGCACCTTATGATAAAATATACCTGGCTATAAAAATAAAAACTAAGTGTGGAATACAGTTCGCCAACTGAAGTACAAGCTGGGATTACTCTACACATTAAGGATCTGGTGTCACTGCACTTTAGCCATCACTCCCAAAATATTTTTGGCCATTTGGTGCTGTAGCTCAGATTGCACATTTCCTCTTTCCTTGCCTTATGTACTCAGCTTCCATCCTTCACTTCCCAGTTCATGATAAATATAGTTTGCCATGAGGTTTGAATCAGCAAATTACAGTTGCGATCAAGCAGTTTCCTTGCAGTGCAAACCAGAACTGGAAACCACCATTTGAGATAGTTTCCAATTTTCGTTTAGAGGTTAACCATGACTTAAGTAACCATAGCTTGCCTGATTTGGACATAATGTACAATGTAGTTATCAGAGACTAGGAAGCAAGAAAAAGAATCAGAACACACAAAGGGAGAGGACAAGGTGTTCAGTAGGTGAACAATGGCTGGCCATGAGGTCTGAACTAGGTTTACTTTTGTTGCCTTGACTTGAGATTATGAACATGGTAAAGATGTGTGGAAAGAGGAAAAGAATTTCTTAGAACTCTGAAATTATATGTCAATTTATATATGTTTTACTAGGAAAAAATTAGTCTAACAATTAAATTAATCCATTTACATTTTAGTTAACTGATTATTAGGGGACAGTTTCTAGCAGACAAAAATTAAAAAATAAAGATGAAAAACTGAACATGAACAACTACTTTGGTCCTTCCTAAAATTGGGGTGGGGGGCAGATGCTAAACCTTGGCTCATTCAAAAAATGAAAAGACAGTTATAAGATATTCCACTTATTCTTAAATATCTGAAAAAAACAGATATGTGTAGTACTAGTGAAATTAAGTAAAGCAGCTGCAAGCTGCTTCTGTGCTGTCACTGGAGAGTAGGGAGTGGGCATAAACGTTGAGAGGCATAAAGGAATTGTGAAGGATAGTTCTGTGAAAGTATCAACCCAGAGTACACCTGCTGCGGAAAAGGCCAACTCTATTTTAGGCATAATTAGAAAAGGAATTGAGATTAAAACAGTGATCATACTCCCCTTACACAAATTTATTGTGTGTCTGCACTTGAAATACCATGTACAGTTCTGATCATTGCACCTAAAAGGGAATATAGTAGCATTGGAAAAAGTGCAGAAAAAGTAAACTAAAATGTTCAAGGGGCTGCAACGCATCCCTTTGAGGAAGGACTGCAACATCTGGGATTGTTTAGCTTAGCTGGGAAGGACATGGTGGCGGGTATCCAAGTATGAGTGGTGTGGAGAAAGAGGACAGAAAGAGCTTTTTCTCCCTCTCTCATACTAGAACCTGAATCTGATTGCTGGGAGATGCCAGACAGCAAAAGGAAGCGCTTCTTCACATATCACATAGTGAAACTATGGAATCCACTTCCAGGGGATGCCATGATAGCCATCGGTTTGGACAGTTTTAACTGGGGATTGGACAAAGTCATGGAGAATAAGGTTTTCCATGGCTAGATACTTCCACTGTCACAATCTGTATGTCAGTATACATTGGTGACTGGGGAACCTGGGCGGAAGGGTGCTGTTGCACTCATCCTGGCTGTGGGTTTCCCACAGGAAGCCAGTTGGCCGCTGCATGAACAGAATATTGGACTAGATGAGCCTTGCTGAGTTTCCGTATGCTCTTTGATAAACCTCATTTTTGCTGCCTGCAACAAAACGTCTGTGGATATGTGGCAACTTGATATTTATGACAATATTTAAGTCAGGATCACATGGCTTGTGACCCATTGAATGTAATGCGGCACATTCACCATGTCTGGAAGCCTGCCAAAACCTGCAAAAATAGTAATTATCGAGCATCGGACAGCCCGCAATGCATGGGCAGTCAGCTGTGTTTGGTTGACCTGGTCACTAGTTGTGCTGGCCTGCTCTAGTTAAAATGTGAGCCAATTCACATCCAGTTCACCAATTCCTATTTCAGGCATTCTCTGTGTCCCACACAGAGCTATATTTTACTCAAAGCCTGTATGCAAAGCTAATAGTGTTTCCCATAAGCCACTTCCTCAAACTATTTTGTCAAATGGTCATAGTCTCCTACTGTTCGTTATGTTATTACTGCAGCAACTATAACACCAGTCTGTTAAAAGAGGGGTGAAATGTTCACATAACCTTCCTGTAGGGAAAAAATGTACATGCTGACTTCTGCAAAGGATTAGTGACAATAAACTGCTTATACTGCCCAGGAAAATCACATAATGCTCATAAAGAATTTGTGGTCGTACATGTAATCCACAAGCGGAAATCAAATACTGAAAACTAGCACTTCCATTTAAAACCATAAGATTAGCCGTGCCCAAACTGTTTATGAGGATCTGTGATTAAACAATTCTTTTCATCCTACAGTTCCATCAAAGGGCATTTATAAGGGTCAGGCAGCCAATAATGCTATAATTTAAAAGGATGGCATTCGGTAACTTGAAGCAATTGTTTTTCTTAAAATGTCCAACTTTTCCCAACATTGTTCTTTGAAATAAAGGGTAGGGTTTTTATTTTATGAAATTGCATTTATAACTGATCTTGTTACTTCAGTGTTGCAGCTTTTGTTCTCTGAACAGTGTTCAAAGCGACCACTGCCCTATGTTTGAACAGGTTTGGAGTCATCAAGTAGAGATGCATTTCAGCCTATAGAATAGAGAGAAAAAATTAATGGTGCCCAAGAAAAGGGGTTTAGCCATTGGTGGTGGGGGGGGTGGGGGGACGGGACCCTGAAGGGCCAAATTTGTATAAAGGAGGGCTTGATTTGAGTCTCCAAATTTGTGCAGCTCTGTCCTAAGCAAATAGAGTATAATTTAAGGCACATGGCTGGATAGGGAATGCTGGGAATTTTTCTGCCTAAACATGTATAGGATGGAACCCTTAGTGCATTATAATACAATAACAAAATGTCTGCTTTATACAAATGTTGTTGCACCCTCAAAGTGAAACATTATAGATATACGATCCATGTCTTTTCCAAATCTTTTCATCTGGCTTAGACATGAAATTTCTCATATCAGATCTGAAATGAATAACAGCTACAGCTTTTTAATGAGAACAAACTAAAACAAGCATACTTAACCTGGCCATTTTTTAATTTTGGAGAAACATTGCATTTTCAAAAGAGGGAGACTATTGAAAATAGGAAAGGACAGCAGGAGCATTGGAGAGAAAAGTTGATAGGAAAAGAGGGAAGAAAGAGAAGGCAAACCTGGAAGCAGAGCCAAGCAAAGCTGAGGAATTAGAAAGCAGGGTCTCTTTCATATTTGCAACCGTGTTAAATTGCTCAGCTGACTTGGCTCTATTTCCATCTTGTTTCTGATATTATTTTCAGCTCTCCTGTTCTGGCCTTTTTCCAGTTCATCTTCAAGATTATTCCAACCTCCTATTTTGGAAACAAACTTTTCTTGAAGCCTAAACTCTCATTGGTTCAGACAAGAAGTTCCTTTCACCCTTCAAACTTGGGCTTTAAATATGTCTGACACTTGTTCTTTCGTGTACCAATGACTTGCAGATGGTTTTGAGAACAGATTGCATGGAAAAACACTGTGGTTGAGATAAAGGGCAATGACATGAGATTTCCATCTGTACCGGGCAGCGTTGATATCAGACTGTCATGCATGAGTCAGTTATTTTATTTATTTATTTATTTATACATGTATTTATAGGCTGCCTATAATTGCTGAGGTCTTCCTAGGCAGCTTAGAATTTAGGAAATAATAGGGAAGCTGTGGAAAAAGATGGGTGGTATAGAAATGCAGAAAGGCAACATCTGAATCCTCCATAAAAATTCTATAAATGAGCAGGTGATGAGCATGGAAAAAATCTCACTTGGAAACACCCTCCGTGTGCTAGATAGACCGATGGTCTGCCTCCTTTGTTTTATATTCCAATAGCTCTCAATATAAGCTACTTGACAGGATTGTTGTAAATATATAATGGTGGAATCTACTCCTAAAATCCCAGAAGACAAGAAACAATACAAGCCATGATGATGATGATTGCATTGCATTTACATCCCAGCATTTTTCCCCTTATGAGGAACCCAACGCAGATTACATAGCTCTGTTTTATCCTCACAACAACAACCACCCCGTGAGATAGGTTGTGCTGAGAGTGAGTGACTGACCCAGTGAGCGTCAAGGCTGAGTGGGAACTAGAACCTGGAGCTTGCAGATCCTCAGCCATCACTCTAAGCACTGTGTCACACTCACTCAGATGTCATATCTGTATCTGTATCTATAACTCAGCCCCTGAAATTTCCGTACTGCACAGGCTGAACAAGTAACACCTGTGTTAATAACACAGTAATAGTAGTAACACAGATGAAGTAGCACAGTAATAGTAAAAGATGAAGTAATAGATGAAGATGTGTGTAATGTTATTTATTTATTTATTTATTTATTTATTTATTTATTTATCGATTTATATCCTGCCTTTTTCCTACAAAGGGCTCAAGGCAGCTTACACCATTCTCCTCCTCCATCTTATCCCCACAACAACAACCCTGTGAGGTAGGTTGGGCTGAGAGTCTGTGACTGGCCCAAAGTCACCCAGTTGGCTCCATGGCTGAGCGGGGACTAGAACCCATGTCGTCCGAGTCCCAGTCCCATGCTCTTAACCACTGCACCACACTGGCTCTCTTGATCTGAGATGAACATGCATGTTTATTTATTTATTTATTTATTAAAACAGTTTTATGCCGCCCATTCGCCGAAGCCTCGGGGCGGCTTACAACATAATGTTTGAAGATACATGTAGCTGGTACATGTAGCTGGTATTTCAGTGGCTGAGAAAGTAATTCAGAGAGCTAGTATTTCATCTGCTATAGTCACCACAGTATATCTAATGTGTCCAAAGCTGTACGTACACAATCTACTTTATCAATATCATTAGCAAGTGATCTTTTAAAAGTAAGTGTGAATCTATTGGATTTCTAATTTTTACAGTGAATCCCATTAAAATTCCAGGACTTCATTTCTTTCATCATGAAAGCAGCAGCAACTTTTCCAGTAGTCTTTGGTAAGTAATTCAGTGAACTGAATGATATTTATTTCTTGGTGCATTTGTTTGTATATAACCTGCCCTATCCCATAGATTCAAGGCAGGTTATGGCATTCTGTTGAGACAGATGTGTCATTGTATTGCCAAAGGTATATAATCTAAAATTAGGATATAAATCTTGCAGAAACAAAGGCAGGAAAACTGACAGTTACAGATAGCATGAGACTGCAATCCTTTACACACTTGCCTTAGAGTAAGCCCATTTGAACTTAGTGGTGATTACTTCTGAATAAACATGCCTGGTATTGCACCAAGAATGCCAGAAAACTCACAAGTCCACACCTCCTCAATTTTATACAGAATGCTGCTGCCCTCCGTTTGCTTTTTCATACTCCAAACTTCTTCATATTTTCCTGCTTACTTTGTTTCAGCTTTGTTGCTGGCTGGCACATCTGCAACTAAAGAAGCCACCAAGAAAAACAAAAAGCCAAAATTATGTGAGTGAACAAAACAATGCACACAATTGATCTAAAATGGGAATGTTGGGCCCTATTGAAGGTCAACTGTATCTTTACATTCTGCTTTGTATTTATAGAAATGTTGTTAAGAAAACAGACAATAGAAACTACACTTGCAGATGCTGCGTACAAATATAAAGACTTTCCTGTAACATCCCAATTCTCATCTCAGGGATCATCACCCGAATTCCTCCCTCAGGATACTACTTCCCATTACTGTGTGAGATATTCAATCAGCAATAGTCCATTCTCCATTGATTTAAAAGTCAATTACCCCAAACAGCATACCTGATAAACAGTAGGTTATCAACAGGTCAAAAGAAAGCTCAGCAACTGCCAACTGCCGTTTCTGAAATGGACTTTCACTGCATTTGTTTATACACATTCTGGAGAGAAGAGATGAATCCATTCCCCAATTCAGGGATTTACCTCTGAGTGACCTCCGATGCTCATTTTCCCATGTACTGCAAACAACAGCCCAGTGATCCATGGCCTTTCCAAGAATACAGAATGCTCCACATGTGGGCCACATGTGAAGACCTCTCAGAGTATTTGGTGGATTCTCCTGCAATTTCAGCAAACTGATGGGCTGGAGTAATAGTGAATAGAATTAAATGCACTGTAGGCATCTTCTTGCTGTCAGAGAACAAACAGGGAACACATAAAATGAATGCTGGGTTTTGCGTCTCCTGTACCTAAACATTGCATACTTCTTCGGACTAAAAATAATGGCACAAATGCATCGGCATAGGCAGCCAACTCATAACACATTTGTGTTAATTGCATGGCTACTCTCCTATAAGGACATCAATATTAAAAGTAATGCTAGACTTTGTGTTCACAGATGTACCTCAGATCGAGTGTGACGTCAAAGCTGCGAAGATCATAAATCCAGAATTCATTGCCATGTGTCCCTCAGGATGTCAAGATGTCAAATACCGAGTCTATGGCACTGATATCTATGCGTCTTTCTCCAGCATATGCGGTGCTGCAATTCACAGGTCAGCAGGCTTGGCCTTTAATCTAAGAGAGGGTGCAGAACCAAAGGGAAAGATGTTAAAAATTCAGAGGAAATGAGGAAAGAATTCTTTTGCTTCAACCCAAGGTTAATAATCTTCAAATTCCTTTAACACTGCTGCTCTTGAGAGTTAGCCCAAGGAGTAGCCCTTGGCACAGTGCACCTTCCTTGCAGTAATAGCCTTCCAGGGCAAAGCGAGGCATGTAATAAAGGCAGCTTATGTGCAAGAGGCGGGGAGGGCAGGACTGGGGAATGGGGCACTGTGGAAGTAGGCATGGGATCCTGAACAAACGCTTTCTACTTTTTCTATTAAACTGCCGTGCAATTTGTGGAGAGTTGCATTTTGTTCCTGATAAGTTACTGAAAGTATAGATCTTCCCCACAAGTTTCATGGCCATGACACTGATGAAATTATCTATATGCAAGCCAACCATTCTCATATTTCCAAGAACTGCTCTTTGTATTCATGAGTAAATGAGTATGAGAGCTGATTGAAATTTTAAGAGGAAGCAGTGAGACAAGGAAGCATCCGTGATGTGAGCGCCCTTTCCTTTCACTTCTGGGCCACATCCTGAGATGTGGAGACAGGCAGCTCTTGAAGTAAGGAGACCTTTTCAGACAAGAAGCAGCAGCATCATGGGGAAAGGATACCCCTGGATACTGGACTGGGAGAAATTATGCAGATACCAGGGTTCTTGCTGCATACTCTTTCTGGGGGAATGGAACTCATGGTAGTAGGTCCCACCTCTGTCAGCCATTACTTTCGGCCAGGGCCAGGGGAAGGAGTTGCCCATCTCAGTTAAAGAACTGCACGATCGTTTTATTATACAGGCTATATATTAAACATCTGCATATGGTACAAAGCTAGAGTTCAGACTGAATACATTCCAACACTAACATTATCCTCAGTCCCAGAATTATAACATTCCTTGTTAATTGAGTTGGTGCTACACTGTGGGGTTAATGAGCAAGAGAAAGCTCAGTTCTGTGGACTGAAGATTGAGGGAAACCTGTTTCAGAAAGCCACCTGCTCTTCAGTTAGAATAAGTCCTGTGCTGAGATAAGGTAGGCCTAGAAAGAGATTATATGTATGAGGCATCCAATTCCCTGTAATCATCCTAGAAGTTTATATCATTGTGGGTTGGGCTCACAATTCAAAGGCTGCTCAGATCTCTGGGGAGACTATGGATACTTCAAAATAATAAATACATGTTTTGCAGTGGTACAATAGACAGATCTGGAGGAAAAATCCTGGTTCAAAAAGTTGCCGGACAATCTGGTTACAAGGGTAGTTTCACTAATGGAATCCGATCATTGTCTTTACCACGGTGGAGGGAGTCCTTCATTGTTTCAGGTAATGCCTAATCCGTTCATTTTTGGTAGTGCCACATTTTCTTCTTTTACAAAGCTCTAAGAGATTATCAGACAATGCATATGACTCCAAAATAGGGGGTTTTTCCCTTTCAAATTATGCCTAGTATAAGAAAAGCATGTCAAAAATCCGGCTTTTGCATTCTGTTATATGTGAAAAGAATTTAATGAGGAAAATAATGGGCATTTCCAAACTTTAGCAAAACTGAGCTGGACTAAGGGAGAATAACAAATGAGCCTTCTGATTAACAAATCACATTCAAAAAGCAGATGCACAATTGCCTTCCCTTGGATTGTTGGATTGCAATCGCTTCATTAGTTTTTAATGAATTCACCATTGTATATACATTTGCCAATGTCTTAATTAGGCAATCATACAAGAAGAAGTTGAAAGTAGAAGAAATTGCAAATACAGAAATTGCAGTAAGTCATCTGTGAATGACATCTTACAGGAAGGCAAGTTAAGTTTGAACACAAGAGTTGCTCTATTACAAGTGAGCTCATTGTCTACAAGCCAATAGTGGCACTGCAGAATAGAGAACAAAAAAATGTTTCCCCACTTAACCCACCATTAAGGGGGTTGGGATGTGCCAGCTTGGCTGAACATACAAAGACCCGTAAGGGAAAAAAGTACAACCATGCGAGAATGAAGGACAACAGGCAAGCTGCAAATGATGAGCACGCTAGGAGGTATGCAAATTGGCTGGTACTCACTTTTCAGAGTATTGAAATGATCCTGCTTATGTGTAAATGAATGACTCCATTCAAATCAATGACGGCGTCCTGCTAGCGGGTTAAGAAAATAGCATAGTTTGTTCTGGGTCTCTTGAAGTTTTGGGGAAATTACAGAAACTACAGACATCCAATCTGTAATCTGCTCAGTTTTTTCATACAACATTGAAAGCATTCAGATTTTTGATCCAAATATAACAAGACTACCAATTGGTTTTGTTCGCTTTTTTAAGCTTTCTGTTTTCGCACTTTATCCTAATTAATGCATTTCATTTTCCTTGCTGAAATGAAAACCACAAGGATATTGCTTTAGATACTGCATGGAGAACAACGCAAGCAGATCCAATCTACTATGCTTTCTTTCTCCTTTGTTTAATGAATTAGCATGCTTAGCCTTGGCCGATCACTGGGCTTTACAACTGTATCAGCCATTTCAGAGTTGCAAATACTATTGAAATCAAGGAGCTTAACATAAACTGAACTCTGTCTTGGATTGTGGCCAGTATCTCCAACGTGATAACACAACCTAATAGCTCAAATGATACACTGCTCTACAGAGTTGTGTCATTTTATAACAATACAGTGAAGGAAAGCACAGCAGCTTCCACATTAGATGTGTTTACTCTGGAATTGCCATTCTTTGCTCTTTTAATTTATGTCATCATTAAATCATTGTTTTCTGCTTAGTTCTTCTTCCTCTTATTTTAAAGAAATCAAAAATCCTACTTTTAAAATAGAACAGAACAGGGGCATGTTTCTTTAATCGGTTTTTAAATGTGTGCTAAAATGCCCTTTTCTGTATATTTTAAATTATTAAGATGGCTGTGCACTCTTGTTAAGATGAAAAGGTATTATAGAGCAAGTAAAAAATCAATTTAAGTGGAAAATATGTGTTCCAGTGAAAGTCAGATCTTTTAATTTGCACTTGTTAACCTATCTTTATTTAAATGCAATTAATGTAATCATGCAACTACACCTAAACAACAACAACAACTTTAGTTCAAATTATTTGTAGATGATGCAAAACCAGGATGAATAAGTAGCAACTTCCATTTGACAGAATGGAGAACTGGAATGAAAGTGACAAAATGAAGTTCAGCAGAGAATGCAAACTTTGTCATCAGAAGAGGGGAATCTGAAGTACAAGTTGGAGGTTCCTTACTTGGAAATAGTGCATATGAAAACTGGATCTTGGAATCTACTGATATAGAATGTGGTGTTCATATCCGAAATGCACAAGCTCAGAGATGATAAGCAGGCATAGGGCATATAATTAACATTTTATACCAAATTTTCTTACCATGAGAAGAAAAATGTGCTGGTTTTTATAAACACTGTTGTTAAGACTAATTTACAGATTCTAAAAATATTTATTTAAAATGTATTAGAAGCAGAAAAAGTCAACAGTAGTAACATATGGTATGGCACAATGAAAAGTTTGTGGTTGCACTAGATTATAACTGTCAGAATTCCCTATATACGGTTATACATAGATATAATTTTTATTGACTGCCATTTCATTTTTAAAACTCATAAATTACAATGATAACAGTAAAGAAATCCTATATATGTGTGTTATGGCATATGGACAAAATATGTGATGGCTTGACTCCATAAAGGAAGCCACGGTCTTGAACTCACAGGAGCAAGGTAGGATTGCCATGGGTAAGCCATTTTGGAGAACTTTCATTTATAGGGTCACCATAAGTCAGAGATGACTTGACAGCAAATGGCATATGGAAGTTAAATTTGACTGTCAGATTAATATTCCCCACTTCATAAAGAATGTAGCATTCACATTTAACTCAGGGAGCTACAGTTTCATATGAGTCTGTCTATTTGTGCATTCTGTTTAGGTCTTAAACCTTGGTTAGGGCAATGGAATAGGTTTTGGAGTATCATCCTTACAACAAAACCTCAGGAAAGAGCGTGCCATGTCAAGAAGATGATTCTCCTTAAAGGAAGGAGAAGGAAATTTGCAAATATGAATAATAATTTTTAAAAGTACCAACCACCAGGTTCTTATGTGCCACAGAATAGCCTGAGTTATAGGTCTAGCAGGGGATAGTTGAAAGCCAAGGAACTGGTTAAGTGCAAAGCTTAGATCATCTAAAGGCTGATTTAAGAACACTTCAATATGCTAAACACCTTACTCTCAATCCATATTAAATCTTCATTTCTAATTGGCTTAAAATACATCCATGCTTTTCTTGCAAGATAATCTGTTGTCTATACAAGGAACTGTTTATTGCTGTATCTACTTTCAGTTTTTCCACAGAATTTTGATCTGAGCTCTACAAAAAAGCTTTTCATTCCTGCTTTTCTACTGCATAACCTCTAGGTGACCATGAGCTATAGCAGAATAGCACAAATACACAAGTACAGAGAGCATTTTCAGAACTAATGCCCCTTTTTCCCGTTCCAAAAAACTGGGAGAACACAGAAGTGAAACTGGAGGATCACCAGGACACCTAAAGCTCCCATATACATCAGTGAATAAGGAAGTTAGTGCACGATAAATGCCTTACATAGAAAAGCTCAGATACTTTCTGACTAGGCTTTTTTTCTGTTGCATTTCCATAGAAGGCAAACCCAAAAAAGGTGTGCAGTACCCATCAACTCTTGAATATTCATCTTCCAAAAGCACACCTGTTAAAGGTAAGTGATGGGGTGTGGTTGTTTGCTGTAGAGTGTACATTGTGTGGTATCCTTCCACAATGCTGAGCAAAGTATCATGCAATGCTTCCTCCTGCGCTTGTCTAATCTTGGAAGCTGAGCAGGGTCAGGTTGGGTTAGAATCTGGGTGGGAGACTTGAATCCTGCACTGAGCAGAGGTTGGACCTGATGGCCTTCCAGGCCTCTTCCAGCTGCAATATTCAGCAACGGAGATCCATACACAGAAACAGCCCCCTGCATGCCATAAGAAGTACCAATAATGGTACCATTGCTGATCCACAATGCACCATCTTCCTGGCCACTGCACTGTCTTTATGCTTGGATCAGGCATGTTATGCTCTCAGTCATGGGTGAGGCATTGTAAAATAGGCTAGCACGTGTGTGTACATGTGTGTCTTCAAACATTACTGGGCTTAAAACCTTTCCCTAGCCACATTCCAGGTGTTCAGGTGGCCCTGAAAAGACTTAAGTAAATGTCCAGGGAGGAAGTGCTTCTATCCAGCCTCTCCTTGGATAGAGAGAGTGTCCCTACATGTATGAGTCCATCTAGCAAAGATGTCTTTCATCCTGATGGCTGCGTTCCACGCTGGGGAATCTCTCAGAGATTGACTTCAGGGATGGGTGGGACTGAAGACAAAAAGTCCAGAGCCACAAATACTAGCAGATTTTAGCTTGGTGCTGTTACTGCCCATAAATAAGCTTTATGAAGGGTCTCCACCATTTAGAATGGAGAAAACACTGCACACAAGCCAGGCACCCAGCAAACTTTTGGCGGTTGAGGGGAAAGAAGGTGTGACCACGTGGAAAAACTTGGAGGGACATCACCACAGGACTGAGGTTCTGCACCCCGATCTAAAGTGTGGTGTTATGTTTAGAGTATTGCACTAGAAGGCCCTTGTTCAAACCCTCTCTGAGCCATCAAAGTCCCTGCATGAAGTCCCTTGGGATGTGTTTATCCCATAATGTTTCTAACAAGGTGGAGGTAGCCCAAGAACAGTGGGTTGTGCCCAAGGTGTTGCTTCACTGATGGAAGCAGTTCCATCCATTAAATTAGCAGAGCATGTTTTCCCCACAGCCACCTCTTTAAAATCTACTCTGGAGAACTGGAAAATGTTCTCAGATTTTCCCATTGCTCAGTGGGCTGCAGCTGAGAGAAGAGAGAGAGAAAGCCACATTACACATACAAGCTCCCATGTCCTGCTTCTTTTACATTGTTGATGCCAGTGACTGAACTTGTGGCATCCACATTCTCAATTTTTATGCCTGAACTGGAAGTGATGCAGATTTCATGCTTAGACTTTGAATCCTAATTCTCTTTAAACTGGCTGTCCTGCTAAAACTGTGCAGATCTATGGTAGGTAAATGGTATTTCCCTCTTGTCCCATGACTAACGTGATTATTTTAGTATTGTCCCAGATATAATTTCTGTTTAAATGAGCTTTCCCATTATGAAATAAAACATGCTTTTCAATTGGAAGTACCTGAATCCTAAAGCTGTCTTGTTTTGACCAAGCTATCTTGGCTTGGACCTAGTGATGTCTTGTGCAACAGGAGAAGCACTTCTGCTTACACAGGGCAGCACCACTGAATCTCTCCATCCCATGTCATTTCAGATGGTAAATTAACCCTCAAGAGTAGCTTTGGGGTTGTAGCCACTGCAGAACCCAGGGAAGTTCTGGTGTCAGAGTTCCATTCAGTATAGAACCCCAGGCCTTATGGAGCCTCCTAGAAGCCCCCTGGAGGGATCTTCCTTGTGCTCTCTGATCCAATCCAAACTCCATTTGGAGATAATTGTGGAGAAGGCAGAGGACTTGGCCCTTTGGGAAGAGTGGGTGCTTTTCTCAGCTCCAGCCAAGGCTTCTTGTGCATGTCTATCACTGTTTCAATTCTATCAGTCTATGGCTTATCAGTTCTAGGCCACTATTTATTTTTACTTTCCAAGAATATAAGCGGAGGGGAGGGGGTTTGGCCATGTACCCCAAGGTGCTTGTATAGTCATCTATTAGTCTGACCCATACCATAGTTTTCAATATGTACCTCATGTTCCTTTATACTAATACATTATTTTAAAATACTAAATATAGGTGGTTCAGTACGGAAGGAATCTCAGGTGACTGCAGCAGCACCATCACACGCTACACAAGCTACACCAAAGCCCTTGATCCTCACTACAGAGTCTGTCAGCACAACCCCAAAGGCAACACCAGCCCCGACTAGCACCACTTCCACCACCATCAAAATGACAACCGTTGCAGCTACAAAGCCACAGGCTGCAATCCACAAGGTCAAGGACATAGGTGAGTTGCAAGGAAGGGCCTGTGCTTTACAGCTGTGGTTGTTTTATGTGTTGCTGACACTCCAAGCCCCTTTGAACAGGCTTCAAGTGCAACCATCAGGCAAAGCTTTCACCAGCACAATCTCAGGAATGCCCCACCAAGCCTCCTCTGCAGTGGTACCCAAAGCACCAGGGGGGAGCCAGGCCTGCCCCAGCCACTGTTCCCAAGCCACCTCCACTCCCTTGGAGCACCACCTGACTAGGGACACCTATGGAGGCAAAGCCATGTGTGCATCAACACCCCACAACCCTTCTGGTAGAGCCATGGATAGGTAGGCTCCACTTTATGACTCCAGAGGGTGCAAGTCAAGCTAGGAACAGGGGAAGCTGCTCTGCGTTGCCTTGACTCACATGACACAACAGACTAAAACAAGCTATGAATTAACCCCCAAACCACCCACGGATTATTTGTGGGAGGTCTGTCCCTTAAACAAGCCAAGCCAGCTGGGCATGCATGACACCACAAGCTGTAACAAGTGGGGTACCCACAAGTGTCATGCAAAGATGGCACCTGTAGGTGTCTGGTACAAGACAACAGCTCCCACAGGCAAACATTAAGTTGCAGAAGGTTGTCGTGTCATGTGAACCAGCCCATGGAGTCAGGCCATTTGTCCAACTTCAGGCAGGTTTTAGACAGGATCCCTTCCTAATCCCTCAGCAATATTTGTGTGCATATCTTTTTTACATATGTTACAGTAAGGGATTCTCTTGTTTGCTCTTAGGTTCCAGCAATGTCCATCCTGCTTACTCATCAGTGGCGGCTGTAGCATCAAGTAAGTACAGAGACCGGTATACCAAGGCTGCAGTCCTACGCATATTTATCTGAAAGCAAATCCTGTTGCAATCCATAGGCTAACACACATGCTTAGGATCACTACTGTAGGAATCTCTTTAAACAGATCGTGCCTTTTCACGGAGAAAGAAGTAGTTAATCTCAATTGTCCCTATTATATAGAGGCATGTATGGTATACTGGTCTGGTCTAGTCCCAGCTCAGCCATGAAGCTCACTGGGTGACTTTGGGCCACTCACTCACTCGCAGTCCAGCCTACCTCACAGGGCTGTTGTGGGGATAACCCCAAGGAGCTATGTAATCTGCCTTAGGTTCCTTAGGGAAAAAAAATCTGCCTTAGGGAAAAAAAAAGTCAGGATGAATACAATGCTTCTCCATTTGCTTCTCTACTCATCACACACTCTATTAATCATGCACTGATAAGGAGAAGGGACTCTTAGAGGTTTCCTACACAAGACATGTATTATGTGCTTGTAAATCCTGACTCATGATTATTTGTGGGACGACATTGGCATCCACCAGTTTTGTTTCCGTTTTTGAAGAACAATATCCTGGAGTTATTTAGAGCTGGAGTATTATTTCTGAAGGGGAAAGTATTTTCCTCCTTGTAGAATTGTGCTATTCCACTATAGCATAGTGCCACCTAAAGGATGTATAAAAGATAACAATGTGGAAAACTTGTATGTAGCCTTCAGCTCCTTTTAGGACACGTGGGAAGTAAATGTAAGTATTAAAACATTTTTTACAGTTCCCCTTCAGAATTAAAACCTATTTCAAACTTCCTCTGGCTTTATATGCACTGTCTGTTGGCATGGAAATTGTTAAAAATAAAACTTTGGAAATTCTTATGTGTATATGAGCACTCTTTCAGTAGTCTCGCACTACATATGTTTGTTATTTGAGAGAGGCTGTTTTGGAGCTCTATAAATGTTGGATCTCTAAAAAAAATTTTTTTAATGGGGTGTCAGAGTTGTTACCACTGAGTACATAACTATGTTAACATTATTTTGAGTTTCTATCATTTTACAGTGGAGGTCTGATACACACTTAGCTGAAAATAAGCCCATTGAATACAGAAGGACTTACTTCTAAGTAAACGCACATAAGATTGCTCTTCCATACATGTAAGACTGCCATTCTCTCCATAGCTCAGGGACAGCAATTCCCATTGAATTCTGTGGAACTTTCTTCCAAGCAGGTATACATAGGATTAGATGTAAGAGTCACAAAATCATTTAAAGATTTCTAGGAACTGTAGTTTAAACATTCTTGATTAAAAATCCAGACCACCAGGGCAGCAAGTTTACAGGGTAAAGGGTTACGCACACCTGCCTCATCCAGCTCTACTCTCCAGTTGCTTGCAACACAGCTGGGCAAAGCCCAGCCAGGGGAGCTCAGTAAATCAAACCTGCGAGAGGGATTCCATCAAGATAGATTGAGACGAAGAGGGGTTGCCATGCAAATGGCACAGTGTTGGCTGGAAGAGGCAGTGAGGCTGGCAGGCCTGTTCTGCCCACTGGCTGGGAGCCTACAGGAGCATCTGCCTCATGAATTAAATGTGTCATACAATGAGAGGCTCGCTCACTGGCTGTGATAATGCAAATCCCCAACTTCCTCTCCTGTTCCACCTGGTGTGGGCCTTTGGGCTGAATGCACTTTCAGTTAAAGTGAAGCAGTGAGTTGCAGCTGAAGTGAGAGGAGGGGAGGGGAGAAGACAGGATCCTTGCCCATCTGGAAAGTGGAGTGGACGTATTGCTAGTAGGGATTATCCCAGCCAACTCCTGAAACACACGGGAAGATGCACTCCTTATTTACTTTGGCTTTTTGTTGCTTAGCCTCCCCATCCCTGGAAAACATGTGCAAGCTTGAACCACTGATGCCGGCACGAAAAGCATCTTAAAAGCCTGTGCTTTGATGGGCGAAGGCCGAGAAGTATTGAACAAGAAACATAACAACCTACCCTGGCAGTAAGCCACAGTGGGTTGGTTGTTATGCGAAGTGCCCTGATGAACGCAACAGACAATTCACTCACTTTCTTCCTGAATGTATGCAGATAAAGTTCACCATTATTCTTCCCATATTGCAAGAGGCTGCACGGGGCAGAGCAAGCATGGAGTATGTAAAGTTGTCAATGTGTTGTTAAGGGCAGTGATGCCATAAAATATGTGTTATGATATGCTTAAGACAGCTGTACTGTGTCTGTGTTTCATTCGCTTGCTTGCTTAATCTCTGACTCCAAATCGTTTGTTGGATTCATGATGCTTCTTGAATATAACACTTTTGCACTGGTGTTCTTCAGCTTTGAGGCTCCTCTTCTGCTCTGTATAGATTTCCAAGAGTCAGGGAAAGTGATGCTAAGCAACAAAGAGCACAAACCAGAAAAGTGCACAAGTGTCTTGCAGTGGTGGACACTTTACACACAAATTGAGTTGCTGCAGCGCTTTGCCCCTTCTCCTGGAAACCTTTCTGAGGATGCTCAACTCATAGAAGTACAATTTCCAGTATTCCCTGGGAAGAAGCAATGACTGTTAAACCAGTTTAAATATGTAGTGTGCTTCTAGGCCCTGAATCTCTGCGCAACCCTGTTATAACTACAGTGTTCTAAACTTTAAAAGCAGTGCTGATTTTTAAAAAGCCTACACCTTTTTTTTAAAAAAAGCAAATTCTAAGTATTAGGACAGGTGCTTTGAATTTCAACAGTAATTCAATTAATCTTACTTTTCAAGAAATGCTTAATAATAATAAATTTGAAAATTGCAAGTAATATATTCCATTTGAATGCATATTTTAGGGCAAGTTCAGTCTGTACAAGGAAGAACCCAAAATCAAGGTATGTCCTAACTTAAACAAATGCAAATTAAAATGATTTCTAATTAAAATTATATTCAGGATTATGTACTGATAAGTTAAATGTTTTTAAAGCATTTAGAGGGACTTCCAGCTATGCAAGTAACAGAAATATCCCTCGACCTAATACAGGTAAAGACTGCTTTGTTTTTACTGTAATAAATTAGATTGCTGAATTTAAACCCATAACCTGATTTTAAGCAGCTACTTGGAAGTAAGTTAGTTATTATTTACATCCTGGGAAATATGTATGAAAAGTATTGAGCCCAACTAAGCCAAAGTTGTCTTAATTCCCAGTGTTTTCTATAGAAGCAATTGCAATACTTGTTGAAATCCATGGAATCTGAAAAGAGATATAGTTGGTAAAATTGCACTGTATTTTGCATTCAGATTTTGCTATTTTTTGTTATCTGCTAATTTTCCCCAAAGTTATTAGCTTCCAGTTGCTGAAAACTTTAAACTACTTAAACCTGAAGTATTTTTCTTGAGCTGAAAGTCACAATCAATATAAGAGAGAAAGAGAGAGAGAGAACCAAAGCCTAGAGACTGTAGTTGACTGACACAATCAAACACAATCTCACTGCAAACATAATCTCACTGGAGTACAAATCTTGCACTGGAGTTCTGAAATTGAACCATCTTGAGGTATCATAAATGACTTCAGCTTGCTTTTTTGGAGCTAGAACTCAAAAGAAAAAAAAATGGAATAGAAAAAGCTTCCATTGTAAAAAAAGAACTGATTTTCCTAAAATCAGTTTTTGTCCTCAGCTGGTGCTAAGCAATATAGCTGAAAGTGGTAAGAGAGAACTATCACCATGTTTATGTTATAACTATCTCCCCATGGTGTAAATCTATGTTATTTTGTCCCACAGTCCGCTCTACTCAAACAGTTCAAAACCTGCAAAACAGTTTACGAGAGACAAAACTGGGATGAGCATTTCCACCATAAGCACCCATTTCCCTAAGGCCTCCTGCTCTTGATGGCAGGGGCACAGGATTGCCAGTCTCTTCTCTGTTTGCCCAGTTGCCAGTAAGAAAGAAATGCAGTATATGTATTGCACTGAGCTACATGGAATTCAGGCCTGGCATCTTTGAGGCAAGAGATGGAGAGGACCTGCTCCTTACTGGAAATATACAAATTCTCTTTGTAGTTAAGTAGCAAGTTTTTCATGCTCTCCGCCCCCCACCCACCCTTTCTGCCTCTTTCTGTGTTCAAGTGCAACTCTTGAGTTTAGCTGCTTTAAAAGAAAGATCGTTTCAGATATATCGTGAACTTAGCACTACTCCCATACGTATTAAAGTGAACCCTTTTGACAAAACACATAGGTCTTCAGCGTCAGGAGCCAGTTGCTACATTCCGGAAACCTGCCATCAGCCCTGCCAATCAAGGTATGTGGCCCACAGTATCTGTGACCAGGCAGATCACCATTTTTCCCATTGCCCTAGCAAGTATTAGTCACGTTTCACAGCATCAGTTTCTATTTGTGTAATGCATTAGCACTACCTCTAGGACACCAGTATCCACTATCTTCTGACAATTTACAATCTGGAAGAAAAAGAATGAGTTACGCTGCTTCTTTTGAGACTGTGTGGCACCAATCTACATAGCTAAATCAGAGCTGATGAACTCTACAGAAACACACCCACCCACACCACTGCCTAATGGTCAACTCTAGCTTCCTAGCACTCAATAAAACTAATGCCTTGCAAGGATGTTTATTTAAAACTGTTTTTCAGTGGGGTTGGGGCAGGGTGCCACTGAGGAGCAGCGGATCCTGGATTAGATGATGCGGAGGTAGATGGAGAAACAATGCTGTTTATCAAGAGGGCAAACCCCTAATTGTACAACATTTAATCTGCTGAAATGACAGACATTCAAATGACAGACAAATGATGACATTTGCAGCTTATTCCTCTTTTGTGTGCAGACAGTTCAGAATATATACCTGCAAAGTTTGCTCCAAACATCCTGCATACTTCTTGAAATAGTGTCCTCACTGGTCCCCCTCCCCTGACCCCTACAATCTGATGCACTTTCCATTCATAATTTGCATCAGGACCTGGCTAACTACAGTGAGGCAACTCATAATTTTTCATTAGTCATCTTTCAAACATGTAAGCAAATAAGTGACATCAGTCATCACTTTGCTCAGTGCCTTATTCCTGAATTCACCCTGTGCGCTTATACTTCAGTTCCAAATGCAGCTTCTTTTAATGAAACCAGGATACAGCCCTAAGGCCAAATCTTTCCAGATCAAGGGAATGCAGGGGTGGCCATGTGGTGCAGCTGCAGCTCTGTGGATTTCAAGGCAGGTTGGAAACTAGCCCAGCCACACTCGCCAGGTCCAGATGTCACAACCCGCTGACATGGGCAATTATGCTGCTTATGACTGTCATGTATGGGAAGGATCACGTGAACCCACCCAATGTGTAGGGAACCTCCGCTAACCCAACTCCCCCCCAAAAAGTTTACAACAGGTCTTGAGAATTGTTTGTGTCTGGCATAGGATACATCTTCCATTCTTCTTAAGACAGAGTTGCTTATATGTGAGCTGGTTATATTGTTTGTCTTATCACCAAGTTAATGCATGTAATGTAGTCTACAACAGGTCACTTCTTGAAAGGTACCGTCTGTTCTGCTAACTTCAGATAGTTTTGCAATTTAAATTAATTACTATTTTTGCTTCTTGTGTGTGAAAGCTATGGAAACAGACTTGTGGAAACCTGGATCAAGCCTTTTTGACACAGGTAAATAACCTTCTAGGACCAACCCCTTAGGGAGATATTATGAAGCCAAATTTACACATGCAGGAAACTCATGCAGTATAAGCATAAGAATTGCCTGGAAATGTTGTGATCTTGGCATGATATACCAATTTGTAGCCTCTAGGAAAAAATGAGAACTAGGAAAAGAAACTTCCATTTTGGACTAAAGTCCCCCTGCTAAGCAACACTAGAAGTGGCAGCTTGCTTTCATATTTAGATCCATTCTTAGCATAAGTAGAGATCTTTTCTAGAAAGCTGAGTTGGTCAGGATTCATATAAAAACAGGTTGTGAACTAATAGCTGAAACATGGGATTGTATCCAGTGATAATTAACATCTCTGGATGCATCTGAGATATTTGGATACAAACATAGCTCACAAAGAGGGGAAATGTTTTCTAGCAGACAGATGAGCCCAAATACGTTGCTGTTTAGCCTAGACTTCTTGTGTATAAAACGGTTAGCATATTCAATATTTTTTTGTATTTCTGGTGGTTTCATTCTGTTAGAAGCATAGCTTGATTTGCTTAGCTTAGCTGGGGTACTATTCATTTTTGACTTAGTAAAGTTTGCCAAACACTTCAATTCCTAGATATAGTGTGTTTTATTCAACCACTTGTGCGCTAACCAGTATTAGAGTCCTGTCAGTGCTAAGAATCTTGTAGAACAGATGTGGGCAGAAAATCAGAGTCTACTGAGAGATTTCTGGAAGTTCAGCAAGTATTACTAACTCCAAGTGGTTTAATGATAGTTCCATTTCACTTCTAAATCAGGCGGTTGAAATTAAGATAACTTGTAGGGATTTGGTGATGCAGGGGACAGGAATAGATATGTAAATAAGATTTCTGTGTGAATTCCAACTCTGACAATGAAAACAAATTCCTGAGCTAAGCACAGGCTCAGAAGCAACCTGTTCCTTAAGCTGTTTTTCTCAATCACTGTTTTGCACCTGACTCAAGTTAGTAGAACTCAGAGAAATTAGAGAATCTAGTGTAAAATGAAGTAGAAACCACAAGTCTAAAGCTTGTAGACAACAAGGTGGCCATGTGTGACAAAGCACCGTGTCCCTTTGGCTCCTATGAGTCAGTGAACTGTCACAAGTATAATTCCAGACACATAAAATAAAACAAGGTAGACAACATGGAATACCTGGAATTAAACTGTTTTAGGACTGAAACACACAAATAATCAGGTGACAGTCAGAACAGCCAAAAGGGCTAGATTTCCAAATTAGATTTCAGCACCATTACAAGGATGTTAAGAGATTGGCCTTCATAGAAAGGAAATGCTACAAACCTTCAAAACAGATTTGTAGACAAAATTATTGATTTCAGGACATATCCAGCTCAGGTGGTGGGAAAAAGGAGAAATATTTTCCAAGGGACCACAAAGCAGAAAAAGCTTAGTCCAGTGATGAAGCTCAGTGCATACAGATGATCACTTCAAGGAGAATTATTTACAGTTTGTTTGACACAACTATTGCCTTTATGGCGATTTAATGAGCCTGGACAGCTGTGACAATCCATTGGTGAAAAAGCTTAATTAGCCTGCAGTAAAGTACCAAGACAGTGAGCTAATATTCCCATGACTGAGAATGCAGTCTTAAATCAGGCCTGGGAACCTGGTGGGACAGGATTCACTCACTATTCAATCTGCCTTTTCAGTTAGCTCTGAGCATTACATGCTGGGTGGTCTTCCCATTCTTAATTCCTTAGTTAATTAGTCAGTGTAAGTTTTCCCCTTTTTAAAGCAAGATGCTTTCACAAAACAATTTACATTATAGCTACTGTAGAAATAAAGTTTCAAAACAATACCAAATCAGTTTTCAAAAATCATCTAATTCTCAGCCTTATATAAGTATTATTTTTTAAAAGGTGAATATAGCATGGATTATATTCAGGATTAAAATTGCAATTATTGTTCTAACATGAGAGATACAGTGACCTCGTTTGCATAACATGGTTCATCTTGCTTTATTTAACTCACGGTAAGGTGTGGAATGTACTAGGTGTTTGCAGCTACAGCTTTTCATATGGACCCCTGACTGGGGTTGCATGTTCAGACAAGTGGCCACATGCACCTAGCATGTGCCGCAGCTCATTGGGGGTTACATCACCCAGAATACGCCAGCCATGTTGTCTGAACAAGCCCGGGGTGGTCCCCAGGCGAAGCATAAACAGTCCAGTGTTCAGAGCAGAGCCTTGTGGCATTATGTGGCATGCAGTCAAGTGCAGCCACCCC
The DNA here is from genome assembly GCF_004798865.1 of Varanus komodoensis. NCBI lineage: Eukaryota > Metazoa > Chordata > Lepidosauria > Squamata > Varanidae > Varanus > Varanus komodoensis. The sequence continues at coordinate 18,573,583 of NW_025335268.1, read as the reverse complement.
GCCCCCTGCTCTACAGGGATATTTGGAAATGCAATATGATGGAGCCAAGATCTTCCTTTTCCCATATTTCCCTAATCACAAGGAATCATCTCACGATCAGTAGGTAGCCTGTGAACTTTGATCAGTATATGAATTTGCAGTTTCAGTAAAGATTTCAGTTCATCTTTTATAGGTCATAAAGCTCATAACCAATTAGTATAAAATCTGTGATAGTTATTCGTGGTATGTAATTGGTGCTAGAAGATCTTGTCTTGCCATATTGTATTATGACAATACAATCTCCTACATATCTGACCAAAACACATCTTGTTGTGTTCATGGCTTACTTCCAGATAAGTGAATATAGGATTGCAAAATCTGTTTGGAAAAAAGAAGTGATGAATTGAGGAGGGCTGCTTAATTGAAGAGAAAAAATATTAATAGTGAATAAAAATATTAATGCATTGGTTACTTTGGTTCTGATATACTACTGCAATAGGAAATATAAATAACTTCTTAAAATTGGACTTTCTGACTAACAGACATTGCTTTTATGGCATTCTACTTTCTTCAGTATTAAAAACACTTGCATTGGGTTTTGTTCATATATAAGGTTCTTGCCATTTAATTGTTGAATTAATTCATAGTTAAAAGACAGATAATTGATTTACTTTTAAAATTTGTAGGAATTTTTATATATGTTTGCATTAATTTGTGTCCTTTGTATTTAGTAAGTGCTATATTCTCGCTCATTCCAGGTTTCAGCTCCAAGGAAGACTTGGTCCCAAAACCTTTGGAGCCAGTTTCCCAGGGAAATCCAAGTAGGTGAATCAAAATACTGCTTCACTGCTTACAGGGGTAACTTGCAACATTTCAAACCTACACCTAAATATAAATTGTGGCAGTAGTAAATGTGTCTTCCAAACAAACTTACCAGGAAACCAGGATTAGCTACAGCTTCTGGTTCTTGTGCGTGTGTACATGTGTGCATACACATTTCTTGCTACAAGTACTATCAATATCATCTTGGATTGTGACTACTACTGGTCAACATTTATGAACCACCTTTGAAACTTTGCACCAGTGTACGAAATGTCCTCCAAAAAAGAGAGAAATATAATCTCCTGCAAAACCAGCCATATCATGGGATTCAGCAAGGTGATAATTTCAGGTAGTAGATATGGGGGGAGGGGGAGGCATGGAGGCAGCCTACTGACTGATTATCTATTGTGTTGTTCATTTGACATATACCCAACTAGAAAGATGACACTCAGTGTGGTTTCCTACCACAAATAAAGCTTGATTAAAATAATAATGAAACAAATCCATTAGAACAGAGTTACAGACCTTACCATCACAAGATACAAACATGCAGTTCAACAGATCTGTCTACGAGCCAAAGGTCTGCTTGAATAAAAAGGTTGCCAATGGAAGGACACTAAAAGAGAACGAGGGAGAAGCAAGAAAGCTCCCTTTCACATTCCCGCCAAACATGCCTCTTAGGGCAGCAGTCTTCAAAGATGGGGTTCCCTTGAACGCCCGACTCTTCTCTTCCACTGGAGGAAACAACCCGTCTTGGCCTGCTGTAATGGACACTATCCCACCACAAGAGCTGAAGAAAGTTTCCTTTGCCAGTCCAGCTGGCTTATGAAGTAGTATGAGGCACATCTTGTCCTTTCCCTCCAGCAGCAAAATATCTTGGGGTATCCCTGATCTGATGCTCACCTGTTTGTTGTTGTTGTTTTTCAATTTGCCACAAATAATTGCCCCAGTGGACAATCATGGTTTTTATTCAGTTATGTTTCTGGACCCCGTCCTGTAGATGCTGGGAGGGAAAACAGTCCAAGTACGTCCTACAAATCCTGCTTCGAGGCAGTGAGCTAGAACACAATATGCAAACAAGGCTGCCCATCAGTTTGAGAGAGGGAAGTGAGCAGGGGGTGAGAAATCTTTACAAGCTGGGTCTTTCTTCAGTTGAATATACCTTTATTGCCATATACCGTATATCGCAGTGGGAATAGCTTCGAAGAGAAATCATGTGAAAACCACCGTGGAGAACAAAAAACATTAATTGCGATTTAGGCTTAGCCAAATGTTGATCCTTTTCAGGTAAATGAGTATTTTTTCACCATCGTGCAATGGAATAAGAATAGGTTGTTTATACTGGAAGGGACTACTTTTAAGTCACTAAGAATAAGTTTGCTTCTTTAAAAAGGGGGGAGTGGTTTTCACTGTGGGCATTTGTCTAAAGTTCTGTGAGTTAAAATAGTAAGATGATTGGGGAGACAATGAACAAGTTTTTAAATATCCTGACTCAAGGGACCAATCAGGAAACCACAAAAGAAATAATAATTGTTTGACTTAATTCCATGTCTGGCAGTATAACAATTCCAGCTTGATTATTTTCTCCTGGACATAATAAATGACATTACAAACCTATACAGGTAAGAATGCATGATTCACTTAATATAACACAGAAGTGCACCCCCTCTTGCCCCCCACACTGCTGAAACTTGGTGGTGTAGTGGCCAAAATCCTGGTGTCTTAGTCACTGAAATTTGGTGGCATACTGCTTAGTGCCAAAAGTGGTTTATTTTCAAGCTAAATGTGTCCCTTTTAATTTTCCAAGTAGTTTGCCTTTAAATTTTGTGGGTTTATATATATATATATATATATATATATATAGAGAGAGAGAGAGAGAGAGAGAGAGAGAGAGAGAGAGAGAGAGCGAGCGAGCGCGCACCACTGGGAATAGTGGAGTGGCAGAAATATGGCTTTTGCTGTGGGTTGACCCAGGAAATTGATCCACAGATCACCAAAAATTCCCACTCCTTTTATAGAGAATACACTGACAATGTACAGTAAGTACATTGGAAAGAAAAAGACACTTAATATGATAAAAACTGTTCCTAGACTGAGGCTCTTCCAGCTGTGATGCTACAGGAGGGTTAGCCTGACATTCCATGGAACGTGTTGCACCCCAAATGTTAGTAGAGACAGAGGGCATTTCTGCCTTAGCTGCCTCCCTCCAAGAGCACCCAGTAAGTGGACTTTCACTCCCTGCAAGGCTGGTTCAAACTCATAGTCATCAAATCACGAGCAGGCATTAATCGTGTGACTTAGTATCAGGCCTACTGGACTTATTCCCAGGTAAGCATCTGTAGGACAATGGTCTCAATGCACGTGTGGACCCCAGCAGTTATCAGCTGAGCTGCACTTTTCTTTCAAAGGACTGTACAACTTTGAGATGATCAAAGTTGTACAATTTCTGTACAATTAGTGGAAGGGTCCAAAGTTGCTTATCCAGGCTATGGAAGTAAGAATCAGCTTGGATTATGAAGCCCAGTTTCACTTGTATTACCTGCACTTCCTCCGAATCAAATTAGGCAGAATGCAGGATCTTCTGCTTCCCAGGTTAGATATCTGTGGCAAGGAGCTGGCTATGTCCTTGGGAGAATGGCCTAGTGGATGCTCTGATAGGCCTGGACTAGTCAGGTGTAGTAGACATATACTGTGCACTCAAGATAAAGAGGGCCAAAGATCTTCTATTCTTTTTTCCCCAGATTGCAAGGTTGATTTAGCCTTCCTGATAGATGGGAGCTGGAGCATTGGCAAGCGCCGCTTTCAGATCCAGAAACAGTTCCTCAGGGATGTAGCTCAGGCCCTCGATGTTGGCACGGCTGGGCCTCTCATGGGCATGGTTCAGTATGGGTGAGAACTAGGTTTGGTTTTCTAACAACCAGATTGTCTAACACCTGTCTCCACATCTGCATATGTAGCAATGCCACAACTGATCTCCACCTAAAGAGCACTGGTCATAAAATAGAGCAGGAATTCGGGGAAATGCAGCATTCCTGCAACCCGTAGAGCGCATCTGACTGAGGGGCAATAGGACGTTTCAGATACCCCAAATCAGAGTTTTGAGGCCCTTTCCCCTCACAGGTGGTGATGGAAAGGACCGCAACTCAAAGATGAAGAAATTGGCATTTGGGAGCAAGTGGAGGGAACTGGAGAGGCCAGAATATGTGTTCTCTTGAGGCCTTTCCAGACTCCCTCGCATTCTGAAGCACTCCAGCCAAAAGCCCGTCTAGCAACCAATGAAGGGCAGGGGATGGGGAGGTGAAGATCACCTCTGCTGCTTACTCCCACCCTGCATAGGATGGCCATAAGCTTCCGGGTTTGCGGGCTTACGATCATTGAGGATGCAACCCATGGGACTGCACTCTCACACCACCGGAGAATTACTAAGCCACCTGCTGCACCAGCAGCTTAGGGGAAAATGTGCCAGCAGGGCAGAATATATGTCGATGACCCAACACGTTACCTTGGCTACATCTAAATCACAGGCAAGAAACACAGGCGCACATGCATTATGAGGCTCAAATTTCAGTCCTTGCTGACAGGATGGTGAGTTGTCTTGATTTGCACCATGGAAGGCAGTCTACAGATACAATGTGCACAAAAGCTCTGGGTCAGTGCATCCCTCTATGGACAACTCTATGGCCAGTGCTCACAACTAACTCATTTGGGACAGATTCTTATGCAGCTAAAACTCCTATTCAGCGCAGAAAAGGGAGGCATTAATAGGCATGGTTTGCCGAGGTGCAAAAAGGCGGGGGTGGAGGGGCCCTGCAAAATAGTCGAATGAGAACTGACAGTGCTTACTGAGCATGGACTGCGGACCATGGGGTGGGGGTGGGGATTCAAACCAGGGTGGAGGTGGAACGGAGGCTTCTCAAAGAAGGCGTGGCTGACTGGAATCCGGTGCAGAAACACGCTACATGCAACGTTCTGTGGCAGATTCCACTTGTGCCAACTCTTTCTCATGATGAAAGCAGATTGGTACTCCCAATATGCATCTGGCCATCCCTGTCACATCAAGCTGAGCATATGGAACAAGCACACGGCCTCCTTTTGGGAAAAGAAGAAGGCAGGCTATGGTGCATCCACACATAAGGCCAGTCGGAGAAGGATCCAGACCTAAGCCTCTCTGTGGAGATCCCTACAGACCTGTATATATCAGGTCTGTCCTTATGGGAAAGGATCAAAGAGAATCTTTGCTGCCCTATTATTAGCAAAGAAGCATGGATAATATGCAGCCTCTAGGAGGAAGGAAATGAATGATCAGTTAATTATTAGCTCTGCATTTCCTGGTGAGAAAACAAACTTTGCAAATGAGTTCCATGCCTGTAAAAACGCAATGTTCAAATGTATAACTGTGAAAAGTAAAAACTATAGGAAAAAACACAAGCAGATGTTGTGTTTATTCACATATTTTTGTGTGGCATGCAATAATTATTTATTCCAATTGTTGCCTGTTTGGAAAATTGTACATGTAAATTTCCCATGCCAAAAAATTGCCATTATTGGATATGCTGCCATTAATACTGCATTTTGTAAGAAACTGCTTTTTCTACAAATATAGTGATGATCCTTTTGTCGAATTTAACTTGAAGTCCCATACAAACTCGAAGAATCTGAAAAATGCCATTGAGAAAATAGTCCAGAAAGGAGGATTATCCAATGTTGGTATGTATCCTACATGATGCAGAACCAGATGAGAGGGCATGGTAATACACACAAGATTCTAGGCAGATTCAGTCAAGTCCACAAGCCATCTTCACTCATTTTGGTTCTTCTACTCCCATCCTGGAAAATGCATTTATTTTCAAGAAAAGCAGAAATTAGGGTGCAATCCTGTCTACAGAATGCTGGAAATTGTGGGGATTTTTCCTGTCTAAATATATATTGGATTACTTCCTTAATATCTGAAAAATCACCCTGATTTGGGGGTGCATGCTTCTATTTCACATCATAAGACTAGTCATAGTGGTTGAGACTATGAGTGATCAGCATGGAGTTTCAAACAAGAGATAAATTCTAAATACCTGAATCCTTTCTTTATTAAATGCTTATACCACCAAACTGAGAAAGCCTTCCTGGATGGTTTACGACCCTGACCCACAATACTAGAACAAAAATATTAAAATATTAAAGAGCCAGTAATGAGTGTATTAAGCAAAGCAATGGATGAAAGGTTAAATGCCTACTGGAAGAGGAAGATCTTAGCTGAGCATCTGAATGCATGCAGGGAAAACACCAGGAGGATCTCTTGGGAAGGCGTTCCACATTAATAGTTGGGTGTTACAGAAAATGCTTCCTCACCCTTTCAGATTCTCAAACATGTAATATAACGAGTAGAGAGAGATTCATCCAACTGAGCAAAGATACACATGCCAAGTAGTTTCCATAACAAAATCTCTCTTGAATACGCAACCTCATACACAGTCAGGAATATTTGAGTGTGAGGAAACCATTTGAGGCACATGGTTTTGATGGGATTGCATATTTCCATTGTCTTAACATTTAATGTTTTCACCTTTTACAAGGCCAATTGGAGTTACAATTTCCCCCTTTCCCCCTTCTCTGACAGGGCGAGCACTGTCCTTTGTGAACAAAATCTTCTTCGAGGATTCCAACGGGAACCGAGGCAGTGCACCGAATGTTGCTGTCGTGATGGTGGATGGGTGGCCCACCGACAGGGTGGAAGAGGCCTCCAGGCTTGCGAGAGAATCCGGCATCAACATTTTCTTTCTCACCATTGAGGGACCCGATGAAAATGAGAAGCAGAATGTAATTGAAGCAAACTTTGTGGACAAGGTGAGGCAAATACATCAGAATAGAAGCGGGATATAGGTGTTGCAACTGTGGATGTCTTTATATGGTGGCAAGGTCACATCTGAGCCTCTCTCCTTTCTCCATGTATGGAATAGTCAGTGGAGAAGTGGAACGTCTCTGTGTGACAAAATACACAAAATGAGTGCTGTCCTGTTCCAGGCATTGCCTGTGTTTACAAGGTATGGTGATCTCTCAGTCAATTTCAATATTGCTAGTACAGTCAGTTCTGAGATTCACCACTATACAGTTTTATGAACCCAGCCCCCGGGAACATTGTGGCCTTCCAGTATTCTTTACTGACATCAATGTTTTCCTGCTATGGCAAACAGTCGGTGGAGGAGAATCCAGTGGCAACTGCAGCAGGAGCAAAGCGTCAAGGTCCTGTTTGCACACCTTGGTCCCCTCATCCATGCCTGCTATTTTGGGGGAAAAGTTCACTAAGGAAGGGCAGTCAACATCATAAACATACCTTGCTTGGCCCTGAGTCCTTCACTGGAAGTAAAACACCAAAGAGCATAAAAGGGGAAATAGCACAGCTCAAGCAATCAAACTACTTCAAAGCTTAAATCGAGGTGTATAGTGTTACATGGTGTTTGCTGAACACCATGTGCTGTTGCCTCCAACACACATGAAAGCTCTGGATGCATTTCAGCTGGAACTTTCACTCCTAAGGCACATCATATTGGTTGTTGCCCCTTACAGAATTCCTTTTCAACTGAGTGGTGTTGGTCGGAATTCCTGGAAGCCTGGCAAAGTAGCCTCATTTCAGGAAGCAATGTGGACTGGTAACTGTCCTTCAGAAAACAACATTATTTTGCCCTGGACACTTGTTCCGATAATTTTGTGCACTTTCCACTGTGTCTCTGCCATGAAACACATTTTTACGAGCTTCAAAGATCCTAAATACCTCCAAGCTGGGTAGGCTCCAGCCTGAGTTTGACTGACTGATAGCCTTGGTTTTATTGAATTCTGAATGGGGCAGTGCCACAGTGAGTCTCTGTGCACTTGCCAGGTTGAAAAAGTAGAACAAGGGAAGAAGTCCAAGTTCATACACAACAGTGACCTATGGTAGGAGCATCTGAGAAAGCAGAAACAGCTACATGGAAGGAAAGCAGAAATCTTTGCAATAATTTTAATATATTCAAAAGATTCCATTCAAATCCCAGTTTTGTAATATGATGGTTAGTCTAGTAAAGCATGTAAAGACCATGGTTTATCATCGGCCTCCCCAATCTTTGTTTTGGGATTCACCTCCCATCAGCTCCAACCAGTATGAGCAATGGCCAGATATACTGGGAGTTGCAGTCCAAAATATCTGTAGAATACCAGTTTAGGGAAGACTAGTCTAACATTAAACTATCAGCTCATCAAGCTGCAGTGGGACAGGTAAGATGCAGAGTAGTGGCAGCAAGGCTGATGTTACTGAGAGAACAACCACACTCGAAAACTCAAGTTTCCCTATATGTTAAAGCGATAGGCACTGCCCAACCCTGTTTTCTGCTCCTTTAATGCAGGATGGCTCATTGGCAGCTACAAACATATGAACTGAATTTTGATAAGATAAAACCAGGGATTGCTAATCACATGGTGATGTCCTCATAAACTGCCCTGCAACCCCCTTTTTGCTGTTGTTCACATCTCTTTCAGGCTGTATGCAGGACCAATGGATACTATTCAATCAATGTTCCCAGCTGGTTTAGCTTACACAAAGTAGTGCAGCCTTTAGTGAAGCGCGTTTGTGACTCCGATCGCCTAGCATGTAGCAAGACCTGCCTAAATGCAGCAGACATTGGGTTTGTCATTGATGGATCCAGCAGTGTTGGCACCGGCAACTTCCGCACCATCCTCCAGTTTGTAGCCAACATTAGCAAGGAATTTGAGATTTCTGATACAGACACTCGTATTGGAGCTGTGCAGTATACCTATGAACAGAGGCTGGAGTTTGGCTTTGACAAGCACAACACCAAGCAGGACGTCTTGAATGCTATCAAGAGAATCAACTATTGGAGCGGAGGAACCAGCACTGGTGCAGCCATCAACTATGCCTTTGAACAGCTCTTCAGCAAGTCCAAACCCAACAAGAGGAAGCTAATGATTCTGATTACCGATGGCAGATCGTACGATGATGTCCGAGGGGCGGCTACAGCAGCTCATCAAAATGGTAAATCGCTGTATAAATCTTGAGCATGCATTCAAATTGAGTACACATCTCTTTAGGTAATGTCACCTCACAGCTTGCAGGGCTGGTGTATTGCCAAGAGAAGACTAAGCTCAGTGAAGGGAAACATTTTGTCGCACATTTGCACATTTAGGGCTAAATTCGACATTATTATTATTATTATAACATTTCTATGCCGCCCCTTGCCGAAACCTCGGGGCGGCTTACAACATGATAAAATACATTGAAAACATGGCATGAACCAACTTCCTCCTACCCTTTGTTCTCCCCACTGCAGTCCACCCACCCCCCAGATGTGTTCTGGGGGATTCAACCTCCAGAGGAGACACGAGGTTGTGTGGAAGCAGCTGCAGGAGGGAGGTGAGCTGTGGGAGCAGCTGCTGGAAAAGTGCCTGAACGGGATACAGCTCCAAATTTCCCAGTTTCCGAGCCCCCATATTGCCTCTAGTGGGTTGGCAGGGGGTGATGGCAAGTGTGTGCTATAAATAGGTACAGAACAGCAGAGATTTCTAAGTGCTTGTTCTGCCTCGCTGTGAATTGTATAGCTCCTAAAGCAGAATCCATTTCTAGATGGGACTTGGAATGCTTCATGAAACATGTTTGCTCATACTTTGCATTTACTCAACTTAAATGACTAAAACAAGATGTGAGATGGTTATTATTCTTCTTTTCACTTCCATTTTCTTGCAGTTCCTGTAGTTGTTTTAGTTACCATCATTCCATGTAAGAATCAGTTCTCATATGGTTCCCTCCGAAGGTAGAAGTTTTGGTGTAGGGGTGTATGAGCTGTGCTAAGCATTGGAAAGCAGGCTGATGGTAATAAGCTAAAGTCACTGGGGAAGAAAATCAGCCCATGATACTTTTCAACCAGCAATGAGCAGTTTTTGCATATTATGGACTACCAGAAAAATGAGTGTGTGTGCAGTGTTGTTTTGAAATAAGGCATCCACTCATTATGCATGTTTCTCACTGCAGGAGTTATAGCTTATTCAATTGGAATTGCTTGGGCTGCCCAAGATGAGCTGGAAACCATTGCAACGGACCCTGATAAAGAGCACTCATTCTTTGTGGATGAATTCGACCACCTCTACAGATTTGTTCCTCGGATCATCCAGAATATTTGTACAGAGTTCAATTCACAGCCACGGAACTAAATGCCGGATCACTGCATATTGCATGAGACATAGAAAGTGAGGTTAAGCGAACAATGCCAGCCAAGAGTGTGAAGGGCATTTCCAGCTATTCTCCACGCATAGCAATATGAGCGTAGACTGAGGCATTTAATTTTTTCCTCCCGCTGCTGGTTTCAAAACTGATTTGATAAGATCCAACTATCACCCTTGGTTATATAAAACCAGTTGACTCAAATGCATAGTTTTGAATTCACCTCTACAAAGCGCAGGTGAAGAATAGTTCCAAGGCTGCATCTCAGAAGCACGGGACTTAAATCATGGGTATGCCGGAGATGGCATTTATCTGGAAACATTCCCCCATGAATCCCCAGCCATGGAGAGGAGAGCAGGTCACTCACTCAGAGCTGGCGTTCAAATCTTGCACAGCACTTCGGACCCTGGCCTTTAATCAGAGCTGCTGGCAGACTTGTGAGGATGGGAAGCAAGCACAGAAGAATCATTACAAAAAACAAAATTTGTGATAGATGGCAGGAAGGTTTTGGTCTAGAAAAAAATAACAAAATGTAACTGCTGACAAGCATGGAGTTGCAGCATGCCATTCTCATCAGCTGCATACCTGCTTAACAGTAGCCTTCTCAGCCATTCCCCTCAGGGTACTTTAGTTTGTTAGGCATTCTGGACAGGTACACATAGAAGCGTTACACAACATTGGGCAAACTGTTGCTTGCATGTTAAATAATTGGGTCTCCTGCAGTGTTTCTCACAAGCCAGACACACCAAGTCTGCACCAAAGGGCAAGCCCTTCAAAAAGGTACTTACCCATTTCCTTCTTGCCTTCATAAAAAGCAGAACATCTCACAATCCTAATTTAGGAACTTCACAGCCAAGGAGAAGCCATATTTCCTATCTCTTATAATTTTTAAGCCTTAACTTGAAGAGCACCTGTAGTTTTTATTGACACTACTAAGTTTGTTTTTAGATGCATCCATATGCTCAATTATTCCAATTTAAACCATGTTTTCCAGGAATTTAGATAGGGCAGATGATAATCTAAGGAGCTTGTAATGGCCTGGATTCCAGGGCCTTTTTAAAGATGTGGATATTACATTGGCCACTTTCCAGTTCTCAGGTACAAAGGCTGATCTTGAGGGCAAATTTCTTATTTTGGTAGATGGGTGGCAATTTCATACTAAACTCTTAGGTGGACCCAGATATCCAGACACAGAGATTTATTTTTCCAGCAAGATCTAGAATTTCATCCATCATCATCATTTCAGTTCTTGAGATTCCAGTTCTTGGGTATCTGTTCTGCATCTTCTATAGTGAAGACAGATGCAAAATATTCATTAGCAGAACACTGAAACATCTCTGCAAAGATTTCATGGGTGGAACAGGATCTTGAAAATCTCCATTTTAAGCTTCCTCCTTGATGCACTATTAAAGTTTTTTCTAAGTTGCTGTATATTTCACAATACATTTTTCAAGTCTCCACGCCCACCAAGGTATTCGACTTTGGTTTAAACTGTTTGTGATTTTTCTGTTCACAAAGTTTAATAACTGGAGTGATTCCAGATGAACATTTTATTGTGAGATTGTCTTGCTTCATTCATAGAATATTTGCCAGGGAGAGGAGGGTCCATACAATGTCTCCTACTATTTTTCTCTTGTTTTAACACTGCTTCTTCCACCATTTTTTTTCTTTCCACTGAAAATCCATTAAGGAGGGACAGACAGAATGTCTTTTACATAAGAAGAGCTATGCTGGATCAGGCCATGGGTCCATCTAGTCCAGCATTCTCTTCCCACAGTGACCAACCAGCTGCCCAAGGGAAAACTCCAAAGCGCAACACCCACCTCCCACCCATGTTATCCAGCAATAGGTGTATTTAAACATACTGCCTCTGACGCTGAAAGTAATACATAGCAACCAGCAGTAGTGCCCATTAATAACCTTACTCACCATGAATTTGTCTATTTTCCATGTGAAGCCATGTGAAGTTGAGGCCATCAGTACATCTTCTGAAAGTGAATTCCATAGTGACATTGTGTGCTGTGTGAAGATGACATCATTTTCTTTGTCTTGAATTGCCACCAAATCAGCTTAATGGGCTGACCCTGGGTCCTAGGATTATGAGTGGGGGAAAGTATCCACTTTCTCCACACTCCGTAATTCTATACTTTTGTATCCTCTCTTTCCTTGCCTTTTTTCTAAGCTAAATAGTTCCAAATGTTGTAATTTCACTTCTTCAAGAAGATTTTAGTTGCCCATTTCGGCACTTCTATCAATGCTGCAATATTCTTTCAGGTGTAGTGACCAGAAGCACCATGTATTTTATCAGAATAACATGCTGAGGTTTTATTTTCAGTTCTTTCCCTAATTAAATCTAACTGGAGTTTGCCTTTTGGGGTTGACATTTTTGCTAAGCTGTGCAGCCCCAATATCTCTGTCCCAGTCAGTCACCATTAGCTCAGATCCCACCTCCATAAGGTTGCAGCTGAGAAAATGTTGGTTACTAGCAGTAGGAACTGTCCATCTGGAAGCAACTTTCATATATTTGCAGTTCTGAAACCAAAGTTGTATACAGTGCTTTCCTTGGAAGTTCAAGGCAGCATACATTCTTCCGAAGAATGAGTTGCCTTATACTGCATCTGAGCATAGTTTGTTTGATTCGAGCTGACAAGCTTCTAGGCAAGGATCATTCCCAGCAATATTCTTAAAGTGATGTGCTAGGACTGGAAGAAGGTCCCTTCAGCACAGAGACCAATGTCTGGCCCCATTTTTTGAACTGAACTTATGGGGCCTCACAAAATTTACGTACTGGTTTGTTCATAAATAGTTACTACAGAGGTTGTTGTACCTTGCCCTACCTTCAAGAAATATTTTACAGTTTAGAATTAGACTAGTGGCTGCACAAGCTTATGAAGTGTTAGAAGCAGCTTTCCAGTAGCATATTTCCCAGCATTCTTGCAGTGATGAGTCTTTAACTGGAGCCTATGGAAATGAAAATGCCCTGAACATGTACAGAGTGGCTTTCCCTCACTAATGAGTATTTTATTCAGTTATAGCATTTATATGAAATGCATGAAATGTCAGAAAGTGCTTCAGCTCAGAAAGTGTCATTTCCACAGAGCTGAACCCTTCTCTTTTCCTAGAGATTAAATACATGAAAAAGGCAGTGTCAAGTGCTGACTTGCATATGTGAATGATCTATTACAGAAAAAAAAAATTCTTCATATCAGCACCAACATATTTTAAGAGATGCCTTCCTACTGCCAGTAATCAGGTGAGCCAAGCCCGTGAGAGCAAGGACAGGCCTAACTAAACAGTTTCCCCAAATGTGATACCTTTGGCACCACAGTATATAATTTTTGAGGAATTTAGTTCCCCCGCCCCTAAACAGAATAAGAGGACTGTAGTAGGTTGCAGGTTTCACACATACTAAAAGGAAAATTATGGCTATGGGGGACACTCTCACCCAATTCAGTTTTTACAAAGAAATAGGGTGCACGTGATGAGGGACCATTCAGGACTTCATATACTTAAGCAGGACAGGAATAATCATGAGGTTCTAAACTCAGCTTTGTTTTTAAATAAAGAGAATTCATGCATGTTACCTTGTACCCTGGAATCCAAATTGCTACACTGACCTTATAAATTTGCAGTACAAGAGCAGATATTCTAAGATGATGTCAGGATTTGCCGATTTCTTGAACAAGTTACAAACACCACCTGCCCTATTTCAACTAATTCCAAAATAATGGACATAGTTCCTTCTAAATATTATTGCCTGTAGTATCTAAAGATTTGAATAATACAGTGGTACCTCGACTCACGAATGCCTCAGTTCACAACCAAATTGGGTCACGAACAAAAATTTTATAAAAATTTTGACTGAAGTCGCAAACTCTGCATTGTGTGGTGACTGCAACCATCTCTCCCCCTCCCCAAGTGGGGAGATGGCTGCGATCGTGCTCGGGGCGGGGTGGGGAAGAGATGGACAAGATCACGCCTGTCTTTCCTGCACGAGTGCACCCGTGATTGCACCTGGCTTCCTGCATGAGCACAACTGTGATCTCAGCCATCCCTCCCTCCAGCAAGCCCACGTTCGCACCCGTCTCTTCCCCCCCAGTGCACCCACGATCATGCCCCTTTCCCCCCATAGTGCACCAGGATGACAGGTGCATGCAGGGATGACGGGTGCAATTGCGGTCGTGCTGGAGGGTGGGGATGGCCACACTCCTGCTTGGGGTGTGCGGGGGAGATGGCTGTGATCTTTGTTGTTCTTTCTCACTTTGCTTCACATTTTTCTGATTAAAAAAATAGTTATAGCACGGAATAACCTTACTTACACTGAACCTTATGAGGAAATTTTACTTGGCTCACAACCAATTTGGGTCATGACCAGAGTCCTGGAACGGATTAAGTTCATGAGCCAAGGTACCACTGTATAGGCAAACACATCCGAAACTCACATAATTAAAAAATAGCACTACAACTGGGGGTGAGATGGCCTTATAGGCCCCTTCCAACCCTGTGATTCTATAAAAAGACATGATTCTTTGATCCAGCAGCCCTTGGTGCAACCTGATACCTGTTTTGCACTTAACGGTCTGATTTGAGCATGCCCAATACCCTCTTGCACACTATCTCAAGACTGTTACAAATGCTTACTACTTGTATTTTAGTTGTTTCTAATAAAATGTATTCTTTTACTGTGGCTTTTGAACCTTTTCCCCCCTGGCAGACTAACATGGCTAACTGCATTTTTTACAGGCAAAAACATACTGAAAAGTCTGGAGGAAGCAATTATGGATAAAGGAAGTCTTCTGTATCCTATACGTTGTATCCAATTTGGTTTTCCAAAGCTCTAACCTCTTTTCATTTAGAAAACACACATAGATGTTGAAAAATAGTATTTATTAGCACCCAGTTTACATAAATACATAGTACAAAGGACATTTATTTGCTGTTCTAATATTTAGTAAAGCTGCTCTGTATAGTGTTACTTCAGGAAGGTCCACTTGTTTTACTTAACATAGAATGCAGGTACTGTACACAAAAAATCCACTTTGCTTAGCTACCAACCAGTGCCACTGCCTTCATTAAAAGCTCAGTATTGCCTCACTAACATATGTATTAACAGGAAATGATCTGTGATTGAGTATATACAAAGCAGCTGAGACTAAGCCTCATTGAACACAGTGGGGCTAACTTATAAAGAAACATGCTTAAGATAACAGTGTTAGGAGAGGGGGAAATGACAGTAACATCCAGTAACCGAGTGTTTTTCACCAAGGCCATTTTTCTATAAACATAATGGCTATCCTGGGGATCATGAGAGGAACAGACTGAACCTTCAGAGCCAGGAAGACAGAAGACCCTATCCAAACCTAAAATGGATGTTCTGGTACCTCTGCACTTGACCTTTGCCTGTTTATTGATTTACTATTTGGTTTATCCTAATGCTGAGACTAACTTAGCTACACCATGACAGTAAGTAGTGAAAAGTCTTAATATAGTCAAAGAGTTTTATCACATGCTCACAGATCACCATTCCTCACCACTGGAAATGTTTGCAGATTATCTGGAACAATATTAAATTTGGTATCCAGAATAAATCAACTATTTGGAACAATGTACATGTTCTTTCCTGGCAAAATCAACTAGAGCAATCAGAAAATAGCCAGAGCACACATCATGAATTCATTTTAAATTAAACAAGCCTACTTCACAGTCTAGTCATAATCTGACAGTCTTCTGTACAAGTATTATTCCTGTTGATTGCTTTCCCCACACACAAAAGCCTCAAATTACACCTGGACATTATGTGATTATTTCAATCACCACATGACTCTGAGAAACAAATAAAACATTTCCTTGCAAACAATACACTACTAAAATTTTTGATTTAGGTATTTTGGAAAGTGGATTCAGCTTCAGCTCACTGTGTTGAAAAGCAGGAGAAACAAACAACAGTTACTTGGTCAGGAGTGAAAATCCTATCTACTACTTCTGGGCTACCACTAACTGTCTAATGGTGAGAATAAGTCTTAAAATACAAGTGTGTAAAGGATAAGCAGTAAATTTTTAAAAATCTTAAATTCAACAATGGAGCCAGTGTTTGAATAAAATATTGCACAAGAACATAAGCAAGAGATGATCTAGTCATTTTGTCAATATCTAATATGAAGGAATGTGCCAACTGACTAACCAGCTTATGGAAAACTGAATCTAGCCTATTATAAACTTCTGCCAAAGAAAGGGTGATGATGTAGAAAGAGGGAAAAAATACAAAAAAACAACCAACCAAACAAAAAAACACCCGGAATATATGTTCTCAGTCCAAATGCAATGGAGTTGGATTTGAACTTTTGGGACACTTTCCTCTGCTTGAGTTTAGTCAATAAGACTAGGCAAGAAGAGAAGGATTCTGGCTAGCTTCCTTTCTTTAAAAAAAATGTATTGGTTCAACGAGCAGACTTTATCATGAAATATAGCTATATTCACTATGCTACTATGGAGGGTTTCAGAAAGGCATTCACTGTAGTATAGGAGGCCTTTTCAGTTCATCTGGACTGGACTATAGCACAGATGCAACGGCTAAGAATCCTGTGCTTCCAAGAGACAACTAACTATGATAAAAAATATTCTGGAATATGTTCACCCAAAAGTCAAATTAAATGAGAAGACCAATTCCAGAAGAAGGATAAACCATTACTGAAAGGCTGAACCCTACAATATTCCTTATATAATTTGTCTAGGTTGTAGTATTCTGGTATACAATTATGTGTTTGACATTGCAAGAAATGTTCCATTTTCGAAAAATTCCTAAAGAAGTGTGATTCTTCTGCAAGATCCATCACAAGTTATGTTAGGATCCCTCAAACCAAGCCAAGTATCTACATTCAAAAGTTAGAATTCATTCAATCTACCTGAATCTACATTCAAGAAGTTAGGCTTCAGGACACTAATTTTGCACTAGCTAGGAAACATAATTAGGTAAATACATTGGCATCTTATAGAAATCTAACCACTAATCTAACCGTTTAACAATGTCATAATGTCATGTTTCATCTGAAGGTGAATCTCCTTCTGGCTTGATATTTTCTCGTATATAAACAAAAAGGAAAAGGTGGGTCTGTTAGAAGCCAGAGAAGGAAGCTTCAATTTTCCCCTTTTTTGCAAAGTGGAGATGAAAGCAGGGGAAAGTATTCCATGATGTGTTTGTTCTTCTAACAAATACTGGTGGGCGTTATGTCTGTCACTGAGCAATGAACATTTATATAGGAGCTTACATTCAGAAGAAATGTGTTGCTTCCCAAGTTTCTTTTAAAAGCTCACATGTTTATTACTCAGTGACAGGCATATGTTCAATAGTCCCCCAAATATCAAACCACAGGGCTTTTATATCTCATATATAACCATTACATGTTCCAATGAAGGCAGGTCACTTAGTGGCATAAAGAAAAGCAGTAAAAATTGATGTGGGCTGTAGAAGGTTAACCAACCTAGTTCAAATGCTTATATATGCATGAAAGAATGCAACCGAGCACTAGCTGGTAAGTAAAATAGGTTTTCAGAGATGAAAAGACCCTTTTTAATTTTAAGATGATATCTCAAATAACTTTAATACTTGTGTACAGTACAATGCAACCTATAGTACGCTAGCAGGAGACTGACAGACACAAACACAGTCTGGAGAAGAGCACAAATACAGAGCCCACAACCTTATAGTAAGGCTACATTTTGTTTGTCAAAAGGCACCTCAGCCTCTAGCTATTCACCTATTTTAAAAGTCACTTCACTGGGATCAAGACTTTACTACACAGGATGGTGCATCTTTCAATCCACATATGAATAGCAACTCTTTTTGTTTCTTACATTCATAATTTAATCAAATGGGAGTCTTAAAAACAAGCATGCTGGCCTATTAGTTGTATGTACAGCAATTTAAACATCAGCAACTATGTATTATATTGCTTAAGCAAAGAGCACAATACTGATACCTTTTATCCTTTGTATTAAACAAAGTCTGGAGAACTTAATACTAAAACATCAAAATTACCCATAGAATCTTCCCTTAGACGCATTTAATACATACTGTTTACAACCTCTCTCTATATATATCTATATATATATATCTATATATATGTACACACATAATATACACAACTTCATGTACTTTTCCCAAATAAACCATTGTAATATCCTTTAAAAAAATAAGGACACCAAAAGAAGGAGTGCATACACAGAAGATAAGTGTGTTTTATGTTGGACTTTCTGCGCTGAACTTTTGAAATATCATTATAATTTTGGGGATGAAACATCTATTTGTATTTAAGGGATATATGTTGCAAATCAGAAACTACAAGAGAAGAAATATCTACAAACAGGTACTTCACACCTTTTTGTACCATTTGCAAAATTCTGCAATCTTCATACTGACAGAAGATAACTATTTATAGTGGCACAACACAGTGACTAATATTGTTCGTGCTTGTGTTAAAATTTGTTTCTGCTACAAATGAGCATGCTACCCTTAGCATTTTCACACAAATGATGGCAAATGTTTATGGGTTTATTCCCCTAATATCTAATTTTGACCATTTATTCCCAATCAGGAAAACCTCTTGGATTTATTGGTGGATTGCCCTTCCTATAAGACAAAACCATGCAGTTAAAGATAAATGGGTTTGGGGGCACAAGAAACTAAATTTGATTTTTTTCTGATATGCTACAGCAGCTTTCAGGCCACCAAGTTTCCCTAGAAAGACCCAAGTTGCTGCAGAATTTGTGAATTTGGCAAAATCTGCACACACTTTCCCCACCCAATCAGCATTCTGCTGGGAAAGCAAAGATCAGATTGGAGAAGGCCCTCCTAACCAGCTCCATCTACATGGCTGATTATTTCTCACATACGTACATACCAGCAGCTTGAGACTGACGCACTGGAAGTTTCAATGCCATATGGGTTTAAGGAGACTGAGTTTACACGAGAGCAGGATAGAGTTTATTCAAGACACAATAAAAATATTGTTAGGATAGCATTTAGAGTCATTTCAACAATGAGAACTGTTAAACCGTATATAGATAATCTAACCGAAAAGAGAAGAGATTCATAATTTATTTTTCTGAGCTCTCATGAGTGAAGAATCATCAATATCTGAAATGGGGTCATCCCTGTTGCAAACCAATACCACATTATATGAAACTGAATTAGGGAGCAATCTTATAGCCTCCAGACAACAGCGAAGGATCGATATTTTAGATTTCCTGATCCAAGGTCAGAGGCAGTGCTCTGATCCCTTTCCCCACCCCTTCCCCTATGCTGGCTTCTCCCTGAGACTGGGAAAACAACCTCAGAGTGGAGGAATCTTGGTGATCAGGCAGTGAAAGTAAGAGGCCAGGATATAAACCTGTCCAGCCTCTTTTCCTCCCTTTCCAAAATGCTAGAAGACAAAAAGCCAATCTAGTGAAATATGCAGAGCAGGAGGATGTGGAGGAGAGATTGCCTCTGCCTCTGCCCCTCACTACATGACCCTAATCCTCCCAGGGCAGGGGCTTGCAGGGATCACCATAGGAATGCATTTTAAAGGTGAAACTGTGGTTCCTGCCACTTCCTAACATATACTTTCAAAGGTTTAAATAAAAGATACAGTTTGATGCACTTTATATATCTGCTTTTAATAAGATTTATTTAGGGAATTCATATTTTTTAAAATCCAGTCTACCTAAGGTAATAGCCAGCAGGCTAAAACGAAATCAAGTAACACTTTTTATACATAATTCTGCTCTTCAAAACCAAATAAGGAAAAGGTGGAATGTAATTCATTTCATGGTTCCAAATTAAACAAATCACCAAACTAGGGGGTTATTTCACCAAAATATGTGGATTATATTCTTGAAGAAATGGGCAGGAAATAATTTATTTACCCATGCCCTACAGACTGAACCACTGGCTTCTTTGTTAACCATCCTGTATTGCCCATATTGTTTACAGAAGATTTCATTTTGCCCAAGGCCAGCCTGGACAAATACTGATACCTTCAAAAATAAAAATGGTTCTTCTATGGACCATTTGAAACAAAGGGTTTCCCAGCTCTCAGCAGTAGCTGAGCTCATATAACCCAAATCACCCTTTAATTTAGAAAACAGCACCCTGCAGAAAAAAAACCCCTAAACCATTACTAACATTCACTGAATTAAAGGGCATGAAATGAAGATTCTTGCCCTTGTCCTTTGTACAGCTTATTGTATATACATCGCAGCTGGAAGGGAAGTATTGCATCATACAAAGACTTTAGCAAGTGCGTCTGCTCCCGCACTGGCGATATAACACTTGGAGGGGTGGAATGCCACATCATGAATGGATTCATCGTGCTTTTTGCGATGAGCTGTAAATTCTTGAATGCAGGTCTTACTTTCAAGGTTCCATAATCGTATTGAACAGTCATGGCCTACATTAGAAAGAGGGAAAATGTGCTTCCTTAGATTTACAATCCACATTTAGGTTAGTAAGATACTTAAAGAATGAATATTAGATATACTTACTGCCAGACATCAAGTATAAGCCATTTGGATCAACAGCTAAGCTTGTGACTGCATCCAAGTGGGCTACCATGGAGTGGATCAATTTTCCTTTAACAAAAGGAAACACTGTTTTACCATTTGTCCTATGGTGATGCATTACAGACCTTTAGCGGCAATGTGCTATTTATACTGAAAAGTTGAGACCAAGCATACCAGCGCATTATTTGGACTGAGAGAGGTATCTGATGTGGAGTATTCTCTCCCTTCCCTCTCCTTTTGAAAAGTGATCACCTGACTGTCTCTGAGCTTCACCTTCACTGTGTGTTCCAAAACTTGTGCCTCCCAAACTGGACACCTGGATCACAGATATTTCCTTGATTAAAAGTGAAAGTTCACTTCACTGTTACACTTAGACACAGGCATTTTTCTCGATTTGCTTCTAGTGAAATGACCAGGCATTTGCCTTCCAACTGATACAAAGAGGAATATCTTCTCCTCAATCCCTACCAACATCCCATCTTTTTTGTTGCCCAGTCAATCAAAGACCGAGCAGTTTGCTCCTGAGCAGTGATTCAGTTTCTGGCAGGCCCTTGACCTTGTCACCTATAGCACAAGCTGCATCAAGCACCTCCATGGCCACTAAAAGGGACAACGAATGTTGCCTGGGGCCATGCAACTGCTAGATATACAGTGGCAGATGCATCCATCATGGTGCATTCATTATTCAGAGCTGCACTCTTAATGCATCTCTTATGAAAGACTGGCTTATCCTGATATACAGTTTGGGGACTCCAGGCCAAAAAATATTGACAAAATAAACTGTAGAAAGAGCCAAGGGAAGACTGTCAAGTAGTTAGGTACAAAATACCTACATAGCACATATCAGCTGTGAGGAACACACACACATTTATTTTGTAAGATTCACTTTTAAAATAAATGAAAGCAAGGACCCTGTTTCTGTTCCCAGAGGCATAACAAAAACCACTCTGACTGCAGTTTGTTAAATCAAAGCAAATGTAATTAAATTCTCATAGAAAGGTGCCAGCCAATTTGCTTACCAAGGTAGCTTTACTGAGTCATAAATCCTAGACAGCTTGGATATGAGGACTTGCTAGCACAACTTGTAAATCACAAGGTATTCAAGTGATCCAGTGGTTCAAGGTTTGCTTGCACCAACTTTACTATATGACTCTGATAAGTTAACCAGGAGACTCTAAGACTATGATATATAGAACTGAATGAAATAGATCAGTAACATTGCTAGAGGCTTGAGAAAATGAAGCACTACAGATATTTGTGCTTTAAGCACATAATTAGGATACAAATCATGATTGCAGGTATGGTTTACATATTTATTTTATTATAAAATAATAAAATAGTGTGGGGCTTCAAGTAATCTTCAAATAAAGAGCACAAGCAGAACTCCTGTGGATTTTCAGAAAGATATACTCCAAAAACTCATTCAAAGCTTTCACAGCAATCCCATCTTATGCAGTATGGGATGCGCACATCAGTTTTTCCAGTCTCCCCAGTAACCATGTTCCTGGACCATCTGCCTTTCTAATGCAAAGTCAAGGATTTTTTGGGTGAGGTCAATTCCTTTAAGCAGCACTGTTCAGTCAAGAGGCCTTTTATTACTGTCAAATATGTTACATGTCAGAGGACTTCCAAAGGTTAGTTTCAGATATATCTCTCTAACTGTGAAAGTTATTTCATGATATTTTTGCTTTCTTATGCTCTCGGGCAGTCTGCTTACCTGTGTTATTGTCATAGAATTTGATGTGCCTGTCCTCATGGGCTGTGATACTGATTGGAAGAGTTGGATGGCTGATTACCTTGTTTATTTGGCAAGAAGAGCTAAGCACTAAGAGAATAAACACACACAATCAGTTTCCCTCAAAGACTTATTTCACATAAACTACTAAAAGGCTCTTGGCCCAAATTAGCAGACAAGCTTGTGCAGAACCATTTTCAAGGCTCAAAAAAAAAAAAAAAAACCCCCAAAACCCAAATTCAATCTTGATGAACCTTATTATGCTCATTCAGTGTAAAGGAATCCCACACAAATTAGACAACTCCATAGAAACGATGGCAAATGCCTCATCTATTTCGTAGCTCTAGAATACAGGAAGTCCTGGTGCTTAACTTTCTTAACTGATTATGCTGTTCCTTCTTTGATACCCTGAAGGGAGGAAGTGGGAGATGCAAGCCCAAAATGACTAGGGATAGTACAGGAATAGCTAAGACAATGGAAGCGTGGAGAGAGAAAACAGGAGAAGGGAGTGTGTTAATTCACAACATTGTCTCTCCAGAATAATTGTCCCAGTCTATATTAGGCTGCACTTATGACTAGATTGTCAATTACTAAAGGACTGCAGCCAGCAGCCCATGAAAGACAGACAGAAACATCTCCACTCCAAGTACTCAAGGATATCTCGTTGAAATTCACTCCCAGGCAACATGATCCCATAGAACAGGGATACTGGAATATTTGTGCATTTTGGGAACTGGAAAGTAAATGGAAGGGAAATATACATCAACAGGGAAGTAAAAGAGGGGAAATTTGCATACCTGTAGTAGTTACTGCAGGCACACAAATTTTCCTTTAATTTCCAAGTAATTAAATTTGCATATATTATCCAATACAAAAAAACTTACACCCACCCCGCAGTGGGATACCAGTCACTGGGTACCATTCAGCCTCCGATTCAGGGTTTGTTGGTTTACTTTTTTAAAACGTGAGGGATTGAGGGAGTATGTGCTCCAAAAAGGAAAAGCAGAATGGGGAAAGGAGAATCAATATCACCTCTTTGTGCTCTAGCTATAGAATCAGAAAGTGATGAAAACATATGTTAAGAATGGTCAGTTTGAAACTTGAAAAGCCAGGTTATCATGTTGCCAAAGAGGAGATATTGTCCCACACATTTTCGGTGCACTTAGTCCTTCCCCACCTCACAATTTTTACTGTTTCAGAACTGTGCTAATGGGTCCCTCCTTTCCTTTATTCCCCCTGCCTTTCCCAACTGTGTGCAAATTAGCCAGTATGGAGTCCTCCCTTGTCAGTTGCCCTGTATGTTCCTTACAACATTTGACAACTCCAACTTATAAGGACACTGACCAGGAAAGACCACACATATTAAACAGTTAGAATTCTTCCATGCACTTCCAAAGGACTGACACAAATAATAGTAATTTTTAAAAATATGTACAAAACTGCAGTTTTCAGGGACAGGAGAAGGAATGGCAAGCAAGCATCAGTTGCTCCAAAGTCCTACCTGGTCACAGGGGAGGGTAGTCACTGGTGACACCACAGCTGAGATTGCTAAGAGCAGTGGTGGTTCCAGCACTCTTGCTGAGCAGTTCTGTAGCCAATCCTGGCAAATGAAATTGCTCTCCTGGGTTTGGCTGGCACAAGAACCCACCAGAGTACAAACAACCCTTAGAACAAGCCATGGGTTGTCAAGGTGGCTTGTATGCAAAAAATAAGCCATCCAGTTTTCTGAGTTCTCACAATCTGACAACTCATGATACCCATGATGGGCTATCACATCATGCCTGTATCACTGTGCATTCCCCAACATCCTGATGCCATCCCAGTTCCCCTGCTTTACTTTAAACTTTTTCTGGAAGAGCAGTTCCAATTTGACACTCCCCTAAATAGTTTATCTTCTCCTTTCCCAGGTGTAAGCCCCGATATAGTTTTTTCTCTGTCTTATCATGTTTGGCTTTCACTTCTCTCTCACTATTTCCACTCCACCTACATAGAATGTTGAACACCATATTGAATATTGAGATTAGGGAAGCGTAATATCCTAAAAAAACTGAAAATAGCCCCTTAAATATCCCCCCAACCCCTGCTGTGGATACATACTTGTATCTATGTTGGATTCCAAGGTAAGAATGCGTTGTCTGGTTTCCATATTAAAAATACTTGTGTGCCCACTGCTAAATGATGCTACCATGTGGCTTGGATCACTGCTCACAAGATCCACAGAAGAAGGAATTCCCATCTCTACAAAACAGAATATCAGAAATGTTAATCCTTGAGGGTGCTGTAACTTGAGGCTAGCAGCATAATAGCTGATGCGGGGGCCTGGTTTGTCAAGAGAGGTGTGCAAGGAGAAATAGTAAAGACAGAGGCTGGAAGGGAGGGGGGAATAGCAAGGCAAAGGGGCACAGGAGAGTGTGACTGCAGGGAAGAAACGGTAAGGTGAAGAAGTCAGGGAGAGAAACAGCTAGGGTGGAGGGTGGGAACGGAGAGAAATGGCCTAGGAACTACAAAGAGAGAAAAACCAAATGTAAAGGAATTAGGTGGAGAAAATCAGTGGAGCTAGAGACTGGGAGTAGAAAGAGAGAGAGCGCAAAAAGAAAATGGTCTGTCTGCACAGAAGATTGGACAAGACCAGGAAACAACTTTATCCTTCTCTTTCTGCCCCCTTAGCAGCTAATCAGCAGTAGGTTAAAAACAAAGAACCAGGTGCTCACGGTTTCATTGTTTTTAGTACAAGTACATTTGTTTTGTGGACATCAGTGGGGCTGCTGGCACTATGGGTGCTATATTGGGAAACCCTGTATGATTGCATTTCTGTTCTAGAAAATTAATCTCATGATACTGTCCCAAGTAAACACTTTTTTAAAAATATCACTGGACAGTTAGTGGATTCGGAATCAAATGCTTTCCCAGGGAGCTTTAATTTTTTGAGTTATTTACTGAAAGTTCTACCCCTCCAATCCATATGAATTAAATTACATCATCATCATCATCATCATCATCATCATCATCATCATCATTATTATTATTATTATAACATTTCTATGCCGCCCCTTGCCGAAACCTTGGGGTGGCTTACAACATGATAAAATACATTGAAATACAATAGTACATAATAAATTACCATTAAATACAAAAATACAAAAAATACATTGATTTACAAATATAAAATTAAAATTATCGGTATAAAATAAAAATATAGGAGGAGAAAGAGAAGGAAGAAGAAGTTGCCCTGGCCAGATCATATGTTTTAACAATTGAAATGAAATTATCTATTAGAATGAGGTTAAACAGAAGCAATGATAGGCAAAAACTACAAGCTACTAAGAGTTCTAAAGTCCAGTAGATTATTTCATACCATGATTATCATTAAATATATTCAGAGCTGGAGAGATTTCCAAAGCTTTCCATAAACGGATAGTGCCATCTGCTGAACAGGAGAGCAAACGCTGGTGTGTTCCACTGTAAACCAAGTCCCACACGGCATCTGTGTGGCCTACAAATGCACCTCTTAAAACAGAAGGATCTGTGAACAAATTACACATTTCAGGATAAAATCAAGGCTTTAGAAATGAGATAAGCTGTGTGCCTCTTTAACTTAAAATGTTGCAATGCCAGATTTTTTTTAAAAAAAATCTACTCTGCCTTGAGTGCAATCTGCTAGATGAGACTCATCTGACCCAGATTCATCATCTCTTCAAAACTATCACTTCACCACGACTTTATTCTTGATCTTTTCCTAGCCCATCTAAGGTTAATGCCAAACATGATCTCTTTTTCTTGGGACTGATTTATCTGGAATGCCTGCTTCACCAGGCTCTTGTCCCACTTTGTTCTGCAATCTACTGATTTTTCTAGAGTTCATGTGGAGCTCCTGTGCATTCAATAAGATGCCATGCATTTTTAATGTGCAACAATGACATATGCCAAACTACAGGACACTCACCATAGGAATCATAAGGGTCAATATTTGGGTTTGTAGTATTCCAACCTTGGATGACACCATCAGTTCCCCCACTGTAACACTGCTCACCATTACTACTCATTACTACACAAAGCACTGGGCTACTGCAAAAGAACGAACATAAAAACAATAGTAATTTAGTGGGTTATTGTTCAACCTTATCAACTCTATATAAACTATGCAAGCCTGCAGCTGCAATCATGTATGGACAGATTTTTCTGTCCCTCAAAGATGAAGGACTGGCACATAACATCCATCCCCTACTGAACAAACAACTCCCAAATGCTCTACCCAAACCTATTTTTCTTAACTGCTGGGAGAGACCATCCATCTCTGTCCACTCCTCTCCTATCCATCTATTTGAGAACCAGTGTGATATAGTGGCTAACAGCATTGGGCTGGGACTCAGGAGATCTGGGTTCTAGCCTCCGCTAAGCCATGGAGGTCACTTTGGGCCAGTCAAGGACTCTCAGCCCAGCCAACCTCACTGGGTTGTTGTGAAAACGAGATTGAGAAGAGGAGGAGAATTATGTGAGATTCTGAATATAAAAATAAATTAATATAAAAGACAATGCATTCTGTGCCATTTCTTGTGTACTTCAGACCAAATATAAAATACTAGCACTAGACAAACTAAAGGAAGCAGGAGCAACCCAACAGAGCTTAATGTAATCTCAGCTGTAGTACAGATTGGACCAGTCTCTCAGGGCATCGCTTTTATCACACTACCTCTCCCATTCTGCACACAGTTCAATAACATACTTGATGTGTGGTGAGCAGAGCTCTGGCCACAAGATGAAGTAATCCCATGACACTTGTATGGATTGCATCAGCCCAGTTTCTCTTATAACACAGTTTGCATCAAGCACTGCAACTGTATATTTGACAACAGAATAGAAATGCCTCTTCCTCCATATTTACTTACGTATGTGCCCTGAAAGTATATATGGGTTCAACATCAAGAGATGTACTCCTAAAGAAAAATAAAAGCAGAATTGGAGGTTGAAAGATTTACAGAACACAAACCATGGGAAAATGTCTGTATGTAAACTGAATATCCTGAAATGTAAACTGATTTAAACCCTCTTTTAGATCCTGGGGACAGGAACTTAGTGCTCTGCCAATTGTATCTGAACAAATCATAATTACTAAAACTTGCAAAAGGAGACAATAGCTTTTCATTACCCTGTTGAATAGACTCATGCAGAAAATAATTAAGAGAGGTTGCTCACAAAAGCAATTTCAATGGCCATTAACTACCAAAAGCTAAATTATTTACTGTATAGAAGAAAAGGGGCTCCTAAAAGGCTAATGAGTACTCAAAAAACCAATTTGAGTTACAACAAGTTATGGTTAGCTATGATAATTCTACCAGGATAATTTAGTTACTGTAATTACTACTCTGAAGGTGTAGAAAAACACTAAAGGCTATGGCTAAGACTACTCTTCTCCAAGTCTATAGCAAATCCTTGCACTTACACTTCTATAGCACAAGTAGCATGCATTTTGGAAGGCATGCAGCATTCATTCCTTAACCACAAAATGGTCCTATTACAACACACGGAAATAAATCCAGATTTGTGCTCAAGAGAATGCCACTAGCACAGGAGGAAAAAAAGACACCCCCGCCCCCAGTCTTCCATCTCCCAATGCTATTCTGCATGGGATGGGGCAGCACAGGGAGCCCAAGCCCTTTCTCCAGTGGGAGCTCTACAGAGAAGGACAAGCCTGCATCCAACCCTGTATTGGTACCTCATTCCAATACATTGGTGAAAAATTAACAGGGTCAAAATAGCCATTCTATTCCTATGATATTTATCTAATGCGTATTATTAAAATTTCATATCAATGGTTCTTCACCACTCATGCATTTACTTTTTAGCTGGAGATGTTTTTTGTAAATTCCACATTTTTAATGTATGATCTTCTGATGCTGTAATTAGCACTGGCTCAACTGGATGGAAAGCCAGACCTCTTATTCCATCAAAATGGCTTCTTAGAGTAAATTTGGGGTTCCAGGTCTTCCTCAGTGCATCTTTGTTGTTTGCTATCTGTTTTAAAATCAGAACAAAAACCATAATTTGGCAGGGGGAAGAAAAAATGGAGATTATATCTTTCAATTTCTAGGACTATGTGTCAGAGAAAATTACAAAATAAGATGAAGATGCATTTTTGCATATGCTAGTCTACTGTTTCTAACTAAAGTAATTTAGGAACAGCAGTTTAAGATTTCAAAAATGTCAACAAGAGCTGAACAACTTGTACTTTTGCATCCTGATGGTGCAGTCTGCAAAGCCGCCTAAGTGACAACTTCAAAGGAATGTGCTCTTTTTAACAACACTGAATGTGCCTTCCCAATAGTTCAAAGGCTTTTATAAACTGCTGAACTGAATATAATTCACTGGTTCCTTCTTCAAATCTATTTATTTTTGATCTGGAAGCTTATGCCTGCCTCGCCTTTTCCTTAACACTCCCTCAGTGATGCTGTCACCCACATAATTTCAGGGATGCTCATGCTCTCTCGGCCCTCACTTTCCCAGTTCCCAACTATTTTACTTGCACAAGAAGTTGTTTCTTTAAATATCTACAAGGCTGTTTCATCTACATCCTTTTCCTAACACAATCTGCTCCAACTAGTTTATTTACAGGTATAAGCCACTTCCCTGCCTAAAAGCCTTTGAAGGAGATTAAAAATACAGTGGAATCCAAAATCATTAAAATACAAAATAAAAAGTGAAAACACACAGCTGCAAAATAGGTATGTATGGAAGTTGCAAAATCTGTTTCAACTGCTCTCTGCAGATTATCAGGAAAAGGTAGCAGGCACCTTTCATTCCTTTGATCATTCACTGAAACAGATTTTGCACAAATGTATTTATATGGGAATCCCCAGATTTCATCAACATATGCAAATCCCTGAAAAATGTGCATTTTCACACTTAAATAAAATATTCTTTTTAGTCATGTTTTTAAACAATTTTCCTCATTTTCCATGACTAAATTTGTGTAAAACACAGAAAGTTTAAAAAAGCAGTCTGCAAATCTCCCACACGACTTGGCAAGAGCTGGTTTGTACTCTTATGAATGCAAATGCACATATCTGTATTCTAGTCAGGATATGTACATGATTATACAGACATGACGATCTAGCCAGAATCTGGTTCTCTTTTGCTCTCCAGTCTTCCTTTCTGCACTTGGCCCTGGCCAGGAAGTAAGCCAAACTTATATCAAATTTGTGAAATTTTGGAAGTACACAAAGTCTGCAAGTCATATGCATGGAAGCAGAACTCTGTTTGCACAGCACGTGTACAGACAGCAAGCAATGTGTGCAAGGCAGCTTTGTGGACACAGTTGGACTCAATTCTTGCAAGTCACTCATGCAAATGCTCAGCACCCCCAAATCAGATTCCTCACACATTGCTATATGGTGATATGGGTTATTCATCCTGAATTTCATAAAAATGTTTCTCCTGAACCAGTCTGCATGTGAGAGAATGCAGAATTCAAGGATTCTGATCACCATGAACAGCCACGTGATTAGATCTGGCACCGAGGAGAAAGGAAAAACAAAGCCCTTGCTCCAAGTTTAAGTGAAGGAACATAGGACCTATTTCCCTATAAGTGGCACTACATACATTGCAAGGCAATAGCAAGCCAGGTTGTATCCCAGCACCTTTGCAAAGAAGGGAAAAGCTACATTTTTATTTATACATTAAGCTATTTGCTCTATTTATACCTGCCTGTCTATCAATCATATAAGGTAGATCAGTATTATGTTCTGCTGTTTGGTGGAGGACTATCACAAAATAGCACTTACATCGTATGTCAGTGAATCTGCCTCATTAGCTACTGTAAGACCTGCCAATTCTCCAAGACCAAGCTCACTTTCAAGGGCCTCATCTGCTCCCATAATGAAAGATTTTCCAGATGAAGGTGGGAAAGTTAATGCTTCCACTGAAAGAGAATAAGTACAAGTACATATGCCATGAACCTAAAAGCTATTCATAAGAAAATCACTGTAGAAAATTTAAGGGAGAATATAAAGTAGTAACCACATTACAAAAACAAGTAAATAATCAAAGTAAATAATTATAAGAATTATCAAACAATTTGGCTATTGCCAGGAACCTACAAAATGGTTCTCTCAGAGTCAATATCCCTCAGACTGGTTCACAGCCACTTGCTGCAAAAAGTAGAAATAACCTGTGAATGCTTGCCCAAATACAGTATTAGTGCAAGAGACTTTCAGGGTCCATTTGTTCATTATGTTCTGTAGAAGAATCCTGAGGAGTATGGATTTGACTCCTACCTATTCATTCCATTCCTGTCACCACAAGGTGAAAGTAGGAAGATGATCTCGTTTAAAATATAATGTTTTATTGAAACAATCACTGTATTACAAAAAAACAAAAAAACAAAACCCTACAGCAGTACCCTCCCTGGATAGTTTACTACTGTTCTTCAGCTAAAAGAAATGGTTAAGCAAATAATTATTTTAGTAGAGTCTTTTCTGTGGGGGCACCACTGTTACGGAGTACCCTCTCAGGAGAAGTACATGTAGGGCCAAATTTCCTTACTTTTTATTACACACCAAACAGAAGAAAATAATGCATTTGAAGATAAACGAGATATAAAGAAGCCAAATTAAATCTTCATATTAAAGCTATACATTAATTAAATTCTCATATTAAAGCTATATATTTCTAGAGCTAACACAGGTTCTTCATTTTCTTGTGATTCAGTTTGCCTTGTTCTAGATGCCAGATTTTGTGCTCTATGGTTTTGTATTTTATAGATGAAATCAAATGAAGTAGTTCCACTGATGGAATTGCAGCTCAAAAGTACCATCACAAAAAATAGATCCTTGCTAGCTATGCAAAAAGCCTTCATATGTGACTGTGCTGGATCACAAACTGTGCTTCCATCTGAATGCTAGTCAACCTGGTCTTACATGTTTTTGAGCAGCTTGTAAAAAGGAAGCTGCCAAAAAAGAAAAAGCCACCAAATGCAAGCAGGTCCTTAAAAAAATAAAAGTAATCCTTTAGTGGAAGAAATGCTGCATAAAGTCAACACACAGTATTTCAGTGGAATCATTCTATTTTATCTGTACATTAAGGGCTGATTCAATAACCTCAATTTGAGAAGTTCTGCATAATTGCTAGAAAAGCGAATATTCTCAGATTATGGCAATTGTGCAGCATTCTAGATTGGGGGGGCTCTCACAATAACACTATATTACATAAGAACAGGGAGGTAATTTTATCACCTCAAAAACAGTCCTGTCAAAAAAGGTAAAATGCAAGTAATTGAATTTTGTGTATGAAACTAGGGGCACAATGTTTAATCAATTATTTTTCAGTGTTTTTATCCAAGTATCAGTTTGAC
The DNA here is from genome assembly GCF_004798865.1 of Varanus komodoensis. Taxonomy (NCBI): domain Eukaryota; kingdom Metazoa; phylum Chordata; class Lepidosauria; order Squamata; family Varanidae; genus Varanus; species Varanus komodoensis. The sequence goes on along the minus strand of NW_025335268.1, from coordinate 18,541,963 downwards.
AGTTCATCTGCGTGCTAATCAATCAACTGAAGGTTTGTTTTTTTAAGTAGCACTAATACAAATGTATACATATAAGTAAGCCTACATATACATTCCATAGGTGCCTACAGACACACATTTATACATCTTACCCTCATCTGTCCTGTTTATCTCTTGCTCAATAAGCCGTGAGGTACTGGGTCTGGTGGGTGGCACAACAGACGGCTGCAGTGCAGGAAGATCATCGACATCTCTCAAATTTGCAAGCATATCTTGTAGTTTTGACCTGTTGGGCCCTGGCCAAAAACAAGCAAAAAATGCAGAAGTTTTGTAAACATTAATACAAATCCAGTTGCCATTCACAAACATATTATGCCAATACTAACAATCGTGGGTGCTATCTTTAGCAAAAAAAAAAAAAAAGTGAAGGTTAATCAATGTGCTCTACTTTCAGCAACAATGAAGTTTAAGGCATGAAACGAAGTGCTCTGAAAAGAAAATAATGAAAAATGAGGTTTGCACACACAGGCACTCACACTTTTCTTCACTTTAGGGACTTGCATGACAATGTAAAATACATCCACGTGACAGCAAATGATAAAGCAAAGCTGCTTAATTTTAAAAAAGGCAATGGTTATGAATTAAAATGATGCACAAGTTTTGAAACTTACAAAAATTGTTTTGACTGTGGCTTTGCCCCGCCACAAGCTAAAAAGTATGACAGTTACTTTAAAAACAAACAAAAACAAAAATAAAGCGAGTCACTGTTTTCGTTCTTCCTGAAACTACATGTGGTGAAGCCCCATGCCCTTCTCCACACTTACCTGCATTTTGTTCCATCATTTTCCCACATCCCTGTTTTGACTGTTTTATATAGGACTGAGGCTGAAACATATCTTCGGTAGTTTTTCCTGTTGTAAGTTTAATTAAGAATGGGAAAATATCTTACCCACAGTCCATAACTGATTTTCCTAAGCTAGTAAATACAGCTTAAAGCGTATTGTAACAAACCTGAACTCAGTTCTCTTCACAAGGACTTTTTCTACAGCCTTGCAAAATCACAGAAATGATGTTAAATATTGTGAGCCCCAAGTCCTGCTTAAATAATGAAAAATGGAACTTACGAAATTTGTAGTGATGGAACTTACCACTACAAATTCTTGCTTGGAACAAAGTGTGTGGGATTTTGCAAGACTGTAACAATGAAGAGCATGTCAGCAAAACTACATAAAATTCTATAGGCATGTACATTCAGAACTGATTAGATTAAAATGACAGAGCCTTTATAGCTGAACATTCAGGACCCACCTCCCCCCTCAATTTCTACTTTGAAAGTTTCTTGCATCCAATCAAACTAGTTCATCACACCTTTAAACTACACTAATTTAAACAGACTCAATATCTTTAGGAGAGTTTTGCCCTAAATAGATGCTTAATTTCTGTAATGGCAAAAGGCTATTTGAATAAAATCATGCTGTTATTTTTCACAGTAGGAAAAGCTGGATGTATGTGTTGAAATAGATAGCTCTTATGTTCAGAAAGTGCATACAATAAGTTTAATCCACATTTTGGCTCCACATGATCCATCAAAGAATTTCTAGTTAAAACTATGAACACTTCACTGAAATCTGAACCTTCGTTTCACCAGCAGCAAAGAGCTGTTGACACGGCGGCCAATTTCTTGCCCAAGCGTAAGAAACTAAGAGGCATTGCAATATTCATACTGCCCTGTGCTAGAGGTCCATTATTAGCTCTACTGAATAATGTTAACAGCAGCTGGGAAACAGGGATAAGAGATGAATCCACAGCCATAGAGTAAGAATGTGAAAATATCTTCTAAAGTATGTGTTCAGTCAGTGATTCGGTCTTCATGGTCCAGAATAAAGTCTTTGCCTGATGTCTGACCCCTTTTTAACTGGTCTGGAAGGGACAGAAGAAGCCTAAAAACAAAAGTGTGGAAGGCTACCAAGAGACCTTGGGAACAGTTCCAGAAGACAGGATAACCCTGAAATGATGCTTTGGAGGAGGATGCTATGTATGGTATTTTGAAGGGATGGTTTGCAAGGTGACAGATGTGTTCTAGATGCAAAATACTTGTATGAATGAACATGAAATATACTTCCAGAACCCAAACTAATCAAAAGGTTTATTCACCTTCCTTTTTTTCAGCACTCTGGTGGTACTGACTAAGGGAACTGACTAAGTCATGGGGCTTCAGAAAAACAAACACTCTCAAAAAGTTTCTGTTTTTCCTCTTCAGAGGAAAATACAGACAAGTTGGTATAGCATCTGAGGGTCTACCAGGGCTGCAGCAGAACCTCACAATCAGTATGTTGTGAGCTTCTTCATAGCATTCTAGAAATGTGGTGAATGAGTACACTGAGATCTGAGCAGGAAAAAAAACCCAAACTAAATAGTCCTCTTCATCTAAACTTTCTGTGTTTAGTGTGTCTTTTGCCAATATACCCATGAGCATTTAACATTACCAAGAACTATGTGGTTTTGCATTGTTCTATGCTAGTACAATGACCCGATTTAATATGTATTACCTAGAAATTCTTTATTTGATAAACTTAACAGAACTAACATTACAAATCACAGAAAAAGCCTCTGAGACATGCTAAATGCTAGCAATTCACAGAACAACTTTATGTAATAATGGAGAAAAGCTAATATTTTTAATCAATGTTGCTAAAATACAAGAAGCTATTTAAAATTAAGCATCTTCTTGCAAATATCCACTTAGATTATTGTTTCATGCAGAATACATCTGTTATATTTGAAATATAATCCTACAACTTCCATATTAAATATATGAAAGTGTTTATACTACATATTCTTAGAGCATAGCTTTCACATAATGAATTTATATTTTTAGAGATGTAACATGGGAAAAAGTATGATACACAGGGCTAGAAATTAAACTTCAAATATTGTTCCAATTATTTGTCTGGCATAAAAATAGCACTCTGCCGCATAAGGCTCTATTTAATTAGGAATGACAGATTTTACTAAAAGGCTAAAACGATGTTATTTTCCATTTCAAGCCCCGCATTGAAGATATGAAGATAGCATGACTTGCATGTAGCAAACACTTAATATAAGCAAGGGTAGAAATTAATTTGTTATCTTCCACTGCTGGTTAAGGTATGTCCAGACCAAAGATCCTGTTGTAATTCTTTGCATTCTGATTTGACTCATCTCTTGTGCTACTCTTTAGAGGTTTCCCACTCTACTCTATTTCCATCCAGAACAAGGGGCATGACTTTGTTGTTAAACACACTACTACACATACACTGTACATGTCCTACACACACCTTTGATGCACAGGAAAAGAGGGAAATCACAGAATGTCTCTGAAGGACTGCAAAATTTATAACCTCACACAGCCACTTTTTAATTGTTTATTTATTTATTTTCAAATTTATATGCTCCTCAATAGCCCAACAAGACTTTTTTTAGAGGAAGCTGCCCTCATGCCTCCTATGAGAAAATTAACATAAAAGAAACAAATAGTGGAATCCAGAAAGCTACTCTATGTTACTTCTGGTGCACCACAAGTGAATATTTTGAGCTATTGTAAATACCTTTTCAACCTGCCTCCAAATTCTAAAGCTGGGGGTGCTGTTCAAGAAATGACTGAGTCCAAAGCAATTTTTGACATATGGGAATAGATGAATGGTTGTTTGGAACCAGGTGTCTACTGTAAATGAGCACATACCCACTTAGGGTACAATACAGTGCAAGTAACCATAGCCCTCCAAACTTGGAAGGATTATGGGCATCCTATCAATGATGAGAGGTGCACAGAAATGGCGGCTGTTTCTGTGCTTCTCCTGCTGTGCAAAACACTTAGACAGCCATCTAAGTATTTTATTCCTGCTACTGAGATCAGACTGAGGCCTTGCTGAGATACATTGTATATTTTTCCCTCCCAAACCTCCCCACTGCCAACTTAGAGGTAAGTCTTGGCTCCACAGCTGGCATGGAAAGAACTGCCCTGGGTTGTGAGAGTGGAACGCAGGTTGGAGCTGGAGATCCAGTTCTGACATTGGTGTGCCTTTCCAAGGCCCAGAGACAAAACTCTGATCTTTCCTATGACTGTCTAGACAGCACTGAGGACTCAATCAACTTTAAAAGTTAGGAGAGAAGCTGAATTTACTGAATTATGTGCATGCAAAGAGTCTTAGAAATACCAATTAGGACAGATCACACAATGAAGCACAGGCTATATAATCCCTCTGCAACACTGCTAGGTACTTAAATCATGTTAAATTGGCTGGTTTGGACAATCCTTAGCAAGAAGTGTTTTTTTTAATAATAGCCAAAAAGTAATTACTAATTGACATCTTAAAAGTATTCCCCAGTACCCCCTTACTTTATCCAGCTGGATAAAAGCAATACTCCCAACATCTTTGGATTTTAAGTAGCATTAATTTCCACCCCAGTAAATGTGAACAGGAAAGCAGTTGGGAGCAGCAAAGCAAAGGAGTAAGTAGTTTGAGGAAAACATTGAAAGAAAGATAGTATTGATGAAGTGAAAGAGGCAGGATTTGTGAATTTTAAGGTGCAATGTTTTCCACTTACTCTTCACCCCCTTTTTCCCCTTGCGCTCCTTTTTGTATTGTTCCTTCAGTTTGGTTATTACTCCCTGGTCCACATTCCAGGCTTCAGGCATGAGACACTGGTCTTCCTTCTCTAGACAAAGTAAAACAAATGAAACATTCTCTTTATGTCATTTATGTCATGGTTTTGTATTGAATCTATTCTGAACTATTCAATTTTTATGCCAACAATAAAGAATGCTGCAATGAAGGTGGAACAAGGAGAAGGTGACCTTGCACATATAGGTTCAGCAGTTGTGTGGGGAAGTCTTTTAGAACCATCTAGAGCTGAACAGAGCTTTGGACAGCAGTCCTATCCACCCTCCCCTGTGCACACACTAAATATGGTTCCCTCCTCCCACATGGTTCCTTCTAATTTACTGAAGCATTAGCAATGTTTGGCATTTTCTTTACCTTCATAGCTTCTTTGCATTTTACCTGTTCCCATTTTGGGGCTGATTTTCCTCATTTTTTCCTTCATCATAATACTCTCTGTTTTATTCTGTCTTATCCCCTCAGGGTATATGACCTTCAAAACCTTTGAGAAAAATCTACCCATTGTGGTAGGAAATTACTAGCCAACAGCCAATCCCAGTGCTTTATTTGTTTAGGCTGGGGATACTAAGTTGATCCTGCCTCAGGGCTCAACCTCAGCTCCAGCACCCCAAATTTATCCTAAAGCTTCAGGATTAGTGGTAAAGGCTAGATAGGTTAAGCCCTCAAGCTCCTATACCAAGCACCCTTTGACTAAGCCAGGGATGGGACCAAAAAATAGGATGACAGCCTGTAGGATTGAATCAACCAACAAACATACAATTTCATCACATCAAGCTCCTGTCATCTGCCCAAGGTTCTATGCATGTTATCAGTATCAGAGGGTGAAAGCAGGGGAAGGGCCCCAGCAAGAGCTGTTTTGCAGTCTGCTGCCAGACACTAATCACCCTCATCCTTACTGAGAAGTCAGTGCTTCTATCCAGCCCCATCTCCTTGGGACTGTCAAATCTCAAAGCCTGGGAAACTCAGCATCCTCTCATCAGTTTCCTTCACCCCCTCCACAACTTTCCATATGATGGTTGATATTGCCCACACTATGCTTAATTCTGTTCCCTCTTAATATAATGGGGATCAGTCACCAAAGATGGAAGAACCTATCCTTACAGTAGCATCCAGGCTACAAGGGGAGGGATGTGCTCCACTCCCGACTCACTGTTCTTGTTCTCCTCACAGCAACAAGTCGGAAATCTCCCTAATCTGCCAACCTCTGAACAACGTGGGATTGAGACCATCCAACCATACATCAGCCTCCTGCAAATTTTAGAAGCTTGCATAGAAGACTGCAGCTATACAATGCCTCGGGAACAGATAACTGACTCATCTTACCCCTCATCCATGGTGGCCTCTATTCATTCTTTGGACACCTCTTTCTGGACAACCAGAACCCTCTTTCTCCTTGAAAACCTGTGGAGTCCAGGATGAGTGCTCCTTTTTCTTCAAACAATTACTTCCAAACTCAGTAACTTTTCAAAGCCTTTTAGTCTAAGGGGCAATAGAGTCCCCATTCCTCTTTGCTCAGTTCCAAAGGATAGAAATTGGATTCCATGGGCCATGGAATATGCTCCACAGGTGCACCAAAAGCACCCTACCAGCAGTCCCTGTGAAAAAAGGGCAGTCAGCTAGTCTGACTATTTCCCTGATGATGGTAAGAAATTGTCAATGGCTTTTCAAGCTGCTTGATAAGAAAATTTACTTATGGCATACTAGCAGGGATAACCTGATTTGTACTTTGGGTCAATTGGATCAATCTGGATGAGTTCTTGTCATTTTCTGGTTTGTGCACAGAAGCAACTGAGTGGCAATATTTATATTTGCAACATTAGCTAGAATCTAGGCTTAGCCCATCAGCTTTTACAGTTTCACGGTATCCTCCACTATTGAAAATCCTTCACTGTTGCTAGAATCCCAAGTGAGTGCCATGCCTCACAGTGCCTTTTACCATTTCTGACTCATTTGCCAGAGACTGCTTCACCCCAGTGATACAAATGCTGGTAACCCCAAGAATGAGCCCTGCAATGTGTTCTGTGTGGGGTTGCGTTTAAGGCTGCTCCAGAAGCTGGAATTAGTACAGAATGCGGTAGCTTGGTTGCTGTTGGCATGCAACTCCTTTGCTGAAAGAACTGTATTGGCTACCAGTTTACTACCAGGTTTATGTACTAATGTTAAAAGCCCTAGACAACTTGGGACTAGGATACCTCAGGGAACACATCTTCAACCAGCTCAGTCATTGACGTTTTTGAAGGACATTCTTCAATGTGATTCCAATGAATTCATGACCCACCTAGACTTCACCAGGAGAAGAGTCTTCAGTGTGATAGCTCAATTTCTATAGAATCCGTGCCTCAGGAGCTGAGGCAGGCACCAATGTGGTGCTACTTTCAGTACCTGCTAAGGACAATCTTGTTCTAAAAAGACTTGTCTTGCTAACCAGCTACTGTTTCAATGCTATTTTGTTCCTTTTTAATGTATAGCTTTTTTCTAGTATTTGTTTTAACCTTATATTGTTCACCACTCCAGAATTTCTTTGGATGTGGAACAGTATAGAAATACTGCAAATACATAAATAAAACATGTACAACAACTCACAATCCATGTTTAGAAATATCAATGATCTGTAAATATGATATATCAGGTTTAATGGCAAAATTGAAACGTCCTATTGAGTCTAAGTACTGGACTACCACTTCAGCATCTGTATCTCAAGTTTCTGTGGCATCTTATTCAACAAAACAAGGGATTTACATTTATTGGATATCAAAACCTCTCATTAATAGCAGTTTGTCTGAGCTGATTAACTACTGGAGATGCAATACAGTTAATGTTTCTGTTAATCATATGCTTTGGCAATGTCCAATAGCTGTCTTCTTCTGGAGAGAAGTTATTACAGATAAACTTGATATTGGAACACACTAGTATTTTCTAATGAACATGTTCCTTTAAATTATTTACCTGTTTCTTAGAAGTTAAGCTTGGTCAATGCAAATGGAGTTTCTGCAGCTTTTTTATTATTATTCATTCATTTATTTATTATATTTATATCCCACTTTCCCCCTCTGAAAGCAAAGTGGCTTACAGCATTTTCCTCCTCTTGCTCTCAATCTTATCCCCACAACAATGACCCTGTAAGGTAGGTTGGGCAGAGAGTCATCCAGTTGGCTTCATGGATGAGCAGGGTCTAGAACCCAGGTCACCTGGCTCTCAGTTTTAGCTCTTTTTGACTGCTAAAACATTGATAGTACAAGATTGTAATGATAAAAACTCACCACCTATAATACAATGGATTAAAAACTTATCGATGAGCAGATGGCGTACAGACAGTGCACCTGAATGCACAAATGTACGGAAACTTGTCTGCCTTTCTTGAAACTTATCGAAACATATTTATGTTATATAATTGTTATATATAATTGTTATAAAGGGGAATCAGACCACCAATCCTACATTACAACCTATTCCAGAGCCTTCCACAAATAGACAGCACCAATTTTCAAGGGGAAAGCACTCCAACCAATGAAAATGTTTGACTTGCTCAGATAAGTCCTGCTAACCAACCACCTTTTTTCCCAACCATCAGACTATTCTTGTTGACATGCCAAATTAACACCACAGATGCATGGTTGCTTTAGATGAACTGGGATGGTTAAATCACTGAGGTCAAAGAAACACCACCCATGGGAATCTTCTGCACCAGTGTAGGACTGCACTCTTGCATAAGGGAGTCACGGTAAACTTGTGCCCTTTGACAAAAGTTTACTAGTTTATTTTCCCAATGTTTCACTGTATTTGCAGACTCAAAAAGACCGGTCTGCACCCCATACAAGAAGTCAACTATGGAAGGCTTCAGCCCTGAAAGGTGGACAAGAAATATGTATTATTTTAAATAAACAAAAATAAACCACTATATTAGACCCAAGAAATTCTTACTCCTCACACTTCCTTAACTTCACCGTAAGGACTGCTTTGCCACAGTGGATCTCCATGATGCCTGTTTATATAGCATTAAACACCTTGTATCACATTGTTTCCTTGGCTTTAGCCTCAGCCACATCAGTACAAAGTCTTCTTATTTAGTCTTGCCATTGTGCCAGCAGTCTTCACAAAATGCATGCCCATGGTGGTAGTGCACCTCTAAATGCAAGGAATAGTTGTTATCTCATACACGGAAGACTTGTGTGCCATCAACCTCACATTCCGGCTTTCCCAGACCAATGCTTTAGATCTTTTCAGCTCTGTACATCCCCACATCAACCAGGATCTCATCCATCTCAAATCTGTCCATTGACAGGGTTTCCTCTGGACTCCACAGGCTCAGTCTACTTATCTTCCAACAGAGCTGATACACTGAGACAGCTGACATGAAATATCAGCTCTTATTCCACATGCCAAGCAGAAGCCATCAAAAGCTTCCTTGGCCTGTTGGCTGCAACTATAGCTGTAACACCGGCTGCCTGCCTATGTATGCAGCCACTGCAAGCCTAGAGCCTAGCCTAGTCCTTGACCCAGTCAGAAAACTAAACCCATGGCACTGTTTAGAGGAGGCATGGGACACCCACCAGCAAAAGCTCTGCTTAGCTTTAGCAAGTTCTAAAAGAGCTCTGAACAGTTATAAAACTGCATGTGTGACTTCACACAAAAACATGTGAAGAACTACGATTACTAGGTAAGCAACCCTTCCTTCCTATATTTTAAAATATCCAATCTGACTGCTTTGTGCAGAGCTAAATAAATCAGAGAATATAATATAATCAAAGACATAATTTCCAATGGATTGCATTAGTACTTCTGTTTTGGGGCTTATCATGGGAGAGCCCACATAACCAACAGCAGCCATCAGACAGGAAATCCAGGGAACCCCTTAACAGTGAGATTGCTAGGAAGTGGTGTCATTAACAAGTGCAAGCTGAAGAATCACAGTGCTGTTTTACCAAAATGTTTTCTATGTTGTAACAAATGGGTATGCAAAGCCATTGAAATATCCAATTTGTGTTGCTTTGAAAAGCTTCACTAGCAACAGGAAGGTTGTTAATATTCTAAATGTCTCAGGCATGGAGTCAGCCTCATGTCAGACTCTTGCCTGACCACTTCACCAAGTTACAGACTCATATCTGCTGCCACCCCACCCCCACCTACTAATTCATATTTGTACCATTTTATGCCACTCCTCTGCCCAAAAAAGGCTCTGGAAATTACTTATAAAACTAAAAACCCATTATACACAAAAAAAGTGGATGCAAAGTGGGGAGGACAAAATTAGTAGATTTTATGTGGTGCTGGTGGAATGGCTCTGTGCTGCCTCTTTTCTCTGGCCAACTGAAGCAGGCCTTGATGCTCCCTCAGCCTGCTCCTGTTTCACTTGCATCTTCTTTCACACTTGACATCTGATAGCATGCTGTTGTTCCCTTGCCCTGCTCCTGTCCTCCTTGCTCTTTCTCGTCTACAGGATAGACAGACCTGTGCAGTCCAAATGAAGAAGGCCCCAGTGATCAGGATGCACCTGTCTTCCTCATTCCTTCTCAAAGTCAAGAAGTGGATGTTGAAATAGACTGTGTGGCCTAATCTTACCCAAGGGCTTTAATGTTATGGAACACTGAGCAGGGGCAATACTTAACTTGTACAATGAACAGGAACATTTTGACTGAATTATCTCTTTCTTTGCCAACCACTGGTATGTAGAATGACCTATAGTGCTGTAGTACTGTGTGAGCTCTTTTCTTGGTTCACAACTAGTCTCTATATATTATGTGGTTATCTGTTTTGTACTAGGAGAATTTTTGTGTGGAACTTTAATTATATCCCACGGGGGGAAATTCCTCCACAAAATATAGTTTAGAAAATCACAGCATGCAATTATTGCAAACTATAAAAAGCAAATAATCCTGACAAAAAGAATCTTTCCTCTACATAGAATAATAAGAAAATAGGACATTGCAAGGCTCATCTTCCTCAAGAACTATGGCAGTATTTTATTATGGATATTCAGCATAAATTGTTGCATGTAACCAAGTTCCTACATTTTTACAAGTATTTTACAAGTATTGTGCTGTTTGTTTTTCACTTTCTTACCCCAGTCTGTACCATCTCCTGAACTTCTGGATTCACCATCTCCTTCATCAGATGTGGCCAAGAAATCAAATTCTTTCAGAGCTTCTTCAGTATCCCTGTCCTCAGTGTTATCAGACACTACCCTCTTCCTCACAATCTATGAAAAACAAAAATGGAACATTAACAATAATGTAAATGCTATTTTTCTCACCTACACCCTGTTAATCTGGCACTGAAAGGGTTCAAAAATCTTGCTATCAAATGGCTGAAATTAATACTCCAAACTGCATGTGGGTAATTTGCTCTGGAATGGCTGCATGGTCTGATCCATGGGTAAGAGGACCCTGAAATTGAGATACAGTCCTAATCAATGCTATAGTATTCCAATACATTTAGCTACAACCTTACAGGACTGCTTTTGAAGGGGGAAAACAGCTGCCCTTTAAAAGTGACTTTCATAGAGCAATAGCAAAGTTACAGTGAGCTGCACTGGCAGAGATGTAGTGATCTGGGTGGTGGAAAAGGGGACCTGATGCATGCTGAGCTGTCATCTAAGAGGAAATAACCCTGCTAAAGCAGACTGTGTGATTCACCAGGCCAATAAAAGATGCTGAAGCATGTCTTTAATGCCTATTGGCTTGGGGAAACCTAACACTAAGCAGGAACAAAAGTGTAAATGACCAAAGATGATGTACCAGGGAGAAACACATTAACCAAGATAACATGCCTAGGGTCATTTTAGGAAGTTCCAATTACTCTCTTAATGATAGGGCTGGACGTGTTCCCAAAATCTGTGGATATAAAAGAGCTGAAATAATTGAAAGGTAGACAGATGAATGGGTAATCTAAGCACTGTGCACCCCAATTTGATTGGAAGATGGGTATCTCATCACACATAGAAAACCCCACCTCTGGTCAGAGTAAGTGTCCAAAGGTACAGGAAATATATTTCTCCATCTGCTTCACTAGTTTTCTTGCTGCTTTCACTCTAATCTTATCTGGGCTACCACATACATGAATTTAAGCAACATAAGGACCACTTTAGAATCTCACACTTTAGCCCTTAGAAACATAGAAATAGAGCGAGTCAGAAGGGGTCTTCCAGGCCATCTAGTCCGACCCCTAGCTCCAGCTAGCTCCACTCATGACATGCCCACCATGTGCATGTCCAGACTATCTTTGAACACCCTCACCGATGGGGCCTCAACCACCTCCCGTGGAAGCCCATTCCTTACCTTCGGGGTCCTAACTGTCAGGAAGGAAGGACAGTTAGGGTTGATATTTTAACCCTTTCCTTTCTGAAGCTGGGACTTCATTTTATTTTATGAACTTGAAGCTTCATCTTATTTCTGGAAAATGGGACTAAGAAGCATTTCAAGCCTTGAAGCTAACTGGGTTAGCTCTTTTAATCTCAAATGTGGTTAATCCCTTCAATGCCAGAAATGTTTTATTCAGAACACCTAATTTTGACTTTCAGACTCTGGGTTTGATACTTCAGCTTCTACATTTAATTACATGGATGTCAAATATAATTATTCACATGCTTAGACAGCCAGTGTGGCATAGGAGTTAGAGTGCTGGACTGGGAGTTGGGAGTTCTCACTTGCCCATGAAGTTCATTGGATGACTTTGGGCCAGTCACTGACTTTCAGCCTAGCCTACCTCACTGGGTTGTCGTGAGAATAAAATGAAGAGAAGAACTATGTAAGCTGTCTTGGGTTCTTTGCTGGAAAAAAGGTAAGATATAAATATAAGCATTAAATACATCAAGGCTTTTTCAGTTTGTAGCACATTCATCTGCAAATTAATTCAGTGCTTCCACTTTCCTCAAAGATAAAGATATCTTTAGATATACATGTTTTTGTCATATCAAGATATCTACAATTCCTTTACTGCACACTTCTATTTAGCATTAGAATTCTCAGCCCACCGTTGAAGTGTCCATGATTGTTCTCTCTCTTCCATCAATATCATCATCTTCATCTTCATCACTAAATTCTGCAGCAGCATTTTCCAAGAATTTAAATGACTCTAGAAGAGACGCAGAGTCTGTCAGATCTGGTTTCCTAGATAAAAATTAAAACAGCAACACAAATTATTTTGTCTCTGTTTGCTTCTCTTCATAGTGCTCAGCTTAACAGGTATATGTGTTAACATTCTGCATTTTAAAATTCATAGAGTAATATATGGTATCAACTAGATATGATATTACAGCTTGAGTTGGATCCTAATATCTGTAAACCAAATCTTAATCTCAGAGAAGGAGGGTTAAATATCTTTCTTCTGATCTTTCTTGTATATCCTAAAAAACTACTTCATAGGTATGGAAGGTGACTACTGGGATGATGGTCGAGATGGAATAAAATTACCTCTTCTCTCTCTTTCATTAGCAGCTACCTCTGCTGGATCTTCCCCCCTTCATCAAAGTGCTGTTCTGGATCCAAGCCCTTGTATCAATTCACAATCTTTTAACTGACAGCTCGATTGATCACCTTTTGGCAACTACAGAATTATAGAATAGTACAGTTGGAAGGGGCCAGAAGGCCATCACATCCAACCCTCTGCTCAGTGCAGGACTCCAGGTTAAACCATTCCTTTCAGATGGCTGTCCAGTTGCATCTTGAATGCCTGTAGTGTGGGAGAGCCCACAAACTCCTGAGGTAATTGGTTGCATTGTTGTATTGCTCCAATAGTCAGGATTTTTTTTCTTGGTATCTAGCCAGAAACTGGCTTCCTGTAACTTGAGCCCATTATTCCATGTCCTGCACTGTGGGGTGATCAAGAAGAGATCCTGTTCTTCCACTCTTTGACAGATTTTCAAGTACTGGTAGAGTACTATCATATCTCCCCTCAATCTTCTCTTCTCAAGGTTAAACATGCCCATTTCTTTCAATCTCTCCTCACAGGGTTTTGTTTACAATCCATGAGTCATCCTTGTTGCCCTCCTCTGATCCCTTTCCAGCTTTTCTATATCTTTCTTAAACTGTAGTGCCCAGAATTGGATGCAGTATTCCAGATAAGGCCTAACCAGTGCTAAGTAAAGAGGAACTAGTACTTCATATGATTTGGAAGTGATACTCCTATTACTGTAGCCTAAAATAATATTTACTTTTTTTTTTGCAGCCATGTCACACTGTTAATTCATATTCAGCTTGTGATCTACAATTCCAAGATCCTTATCACTTGCAGTACTGCTGAGCCAAGAATTCTCCATCTTGCAATGATGCACTTGGTTGCATCAGGTGCAGAACTTGGCATTTGTCCCTACTGCATTTCAACCTACCAAGATCACCTTGATCTTATTTCTGTCTTCCAGGCTATTAGCTACACTACCCAGTTTTGTGTCATCTGGAATATGATAAGCATTCCCTGCATATCTTCATCCAAATCATTAATAAAATATTGAAAAACACTGGGCCCAACACTGAACCCTGCAGTTCCCAACTTGATACCTCTGCCCAGTTTGAGAAGATTTCACTGATAAGCACTCTTTGAGTCTGATTCAAGTATTTCAAGATTATTTTAAAACACACATGCGACAGACACTAACGGCACTTAATTTTTTTGAATGAAATACAAAGATTTATGACTTTCAACAGATTAACCAGTGCTTGTACTATTAAATAGCCACATCAAAATTCTCAGTTCTGTACCTGAAATCCTTTTCTTTTCATCCTGAAAACTGGAAAGTATCGTCTTCACTGATATAGTTAGATGTTGAGTTCGCTAGATACTTTCATAATGCCAGTTTAGATTCATTTAAATGTACCATCGACTTCCTGGGTTCCATGTTTACCTACTCATAATTAAATCTTCTACAACAAGCCAAGGCTACAGCTCTCAAAACACAACTATTTACCAGAACAGTCTTCTAAAAAAGCTAACAGAGATTACATTCCTCTTTTACATTCCTTTGCCTGTGCAACCTGCCCCCGCCCCCCAATATCTGCTCCTGAGTATTAGAGGCCCCTGCAAGAGTAACATTCACATGACACATGACGCTGCAGGTACAGGGTGGGCTGGGGTAGGGTCATCAGCAGAAATCCAAGGTCTTCCCTAGCATAGTGAGAGTATCTTCTGCTCATGCAAGTGTTTTGTTGTCGCAGCCCATAAACAGCAGTAACTGATGTGAAAAAGGTCAATTGGGAGCGACATAGAAGCTTGACATATCTAAAGTCTGACCCAAAGAATGTAAGGCACAGCAAAATGAAGGTTAAAAACAAAAGTAGAGTTTAAAGTAACATGTTATTGTTGTAATTATTATTGCAAAGTTCTTTCACGAGTCTAATATTTAACTACTAGTATACATTTGAAACTTGAAGCTTTTAGTATGAATGCCAATTTGTTGTTCAATTAGCTAGGAGACTTCATCAGTTATGATTTTTTTACAATATTCAATGTATGGGACGGTTAAAACCTATTTAACAGCAGTTAAAAAAATTAAAAAGCTGCTTCAAAACTCAGGCACTACAAAACTGAATGTGGATGCTTATACAGTAATAAGAACTTGTACTCTCAAGAATTGTTTAAAGGAAAAGTAAGTTTTCTTTAAAAAACCAAAACTTTAAATATATTGCCTGACAAGCAAACTTGTTTACAATTATACTTCTCCATTAAAATCAATATCTGAAAATCAGAAATTTGAAATGTGTTCAGCTTTATTATTGCACATTTATACATCAAACAATGCAATCCCAAAAATATTACTCAACTTGCCAAGGGAAAGGTAACATTATTAAAATAAATAAGCAGGGATTAAGATGAAAACTCACTGGTATACCACACAATGCTATACCCAAACTGACAAGCCAATCTCATTTTTCTCTTTTGCTTTTGCCAAAGATGTTAATGGCAAATGCATCCTTTACATTCACAGCAAACACTGAAAATGCTCAATGTTAATACAAAGGTTAATTTTTTAGTAACCTCTGCTGAGTTCATTCATGCTGAGCTGTGGTACTTATCTTTTGTAAAAGCAGTGTGCTGATCTGAAGAAGTGCAAAATTTCTTTCATTAAATATTATGAAACATGTGTGAGTAGGATTATATCTGTCAAACTATCAAAATAATGTTTCCATTGATGTACTCGAAATCTTCCAGGATGCATCCCGAGTCACATGATGCTCTTGACTGTAAAAGTTTTCACTGGGATCTGTACATTAGCAAATACATTGACTTGCGTAAATAGCTCTATGGACAGAACAAATAATTCTTTTTTAAGGAAGCCTTGGGCCACCTTTTGGTCTTAAAATAAAATTTTCTTGTACAGCAGTTTTTTGTATTTGCTGATTTGAAACTACTCCAATAACAGTAAATAAGAGCACGTGTTTATCAGCAAAGTTGTCCCAGAAGAAAAACAAAGAATTTTAAAAAGTGAAGTCCCTGAATTAAGAATTGTTTTTACAAATAACTATATTACTTTCCCCCTTCAATTTCCAGCTATGGCAATGCACTAGTGTGATGACATTTCGAAAGCTGAGAAGTATCCATCTTGCATATCAAGATATGACATTTTTTAAAAAAATTGCACAAGAAACAGATAAGTCAAGGCCATAAAGGTCCTACCTGAGCTTGATCACACCTGTATCCTACTAGAGTGCTTTAGTAAAGAACCCTTCTAATATACTAAACTACATAAACCTAGAAATTTAATTGTCAATTTAGTTGTTGCACAGCTTGGAAGTAATAGAAGTGGGGAGAGAAGACCTTATTTTTATAAAAGATTCAGAAAATATCCACACTGTTTAAATGTCATATTGGTGGAATGTACCACACCACTGGAAGTTTAATTATTTTTATGAATAACTTGTATTACTAGCATAAACCAAATAAAACTTACCCAATCATCACTTTTTCTTTAAGCTCAGCGTCTGTGCCATTCACCATCAATTCTTGGTTTCTATCATTTTCTCTGTCAAGACCATCACCCGAGAGACCTAACAAAGTTCGTACCCGTTTTGACTTCACATCCAGTATCGTGTCAGTGTATCCCACCTCTTGCAAGTATCTGTACAAACAGAATACATGTCAGTTGCTCAGGAGCTGTCACAGAGATTGCAATCAATTGCTACTACCCACCTAGAACTGATCAACCATAAAATGGGAAGAAGAAGAATGTGGCTCTGTGCAGACACAACAGGCTCACAAATCATCTTGCATCAGCTGCGGGAGGGGCTGCCTCTTGCAGTACCAGCCTCTATAGTCCCCAAGAAAACCAAAGAGATCCCTGTATTCACAAACACATTATTCACTATATTACCCCCTGCAAAAATGAGCCAAAACGTTCTTTCATAAATTTAGTGAATTAATTGCAGTGTTCATGTGAGCAGAACTTTCCTCATAGGGCACACCTGCTTGCAGAATGGCAACTAATTGTTAGTTTTGACACTTCCTCCATCCCCCCAAAGAAGTGCTCCCGTGAATCATTCCTCTGACGAGGACAGAGGAGTTTTATGGAACAATATGGAAAGCGGCAACTTGCAAGGGATGAGATCAGCAAAAATGTGTCCCCTTCTTCATTGGATGCCTCAAAAAATACTCTGGACTGACTTTCACCTGTATACTGTTTAATAATAAAGTTGGCTCAAACAGATTAAAACAGGGGGAAATATGTGAAAGTGTAGCTATGGCAAGGCACTTCCCACTAACAGGTGTACTTCCCACCAACAGTAATGCTACCACCAGCATAATGGGGAAGAGGCGATTCGGTCTCACCCTTGCAGCATTTACACACCCTCAACATCTGCTCCAGAGGATTGGGGGATGATCCCTTACAGTTAGTCCTGTTGATAAAGCAAGCATCTGCTTGTCCAACATTGGATTTCACCCCTCAGTTACGACTGCTTTAAATTTTCATTTCCACTGGACGATTTGACAAACCAAGCTTGATTTAAAATCTCCTGTCCACTAAATATAGTTGAACCTTCCTTCCTACTTTTAATTTTTCAGCAAAATATTTAAATATTAATGTGATAATCACCAAGAATAAATATTTTCACCCAAATGAATTCTTCCTGCCTGTTGGCTCCAGCAAGCTCATTAGTCTGGGTGGAGCACATTCTGATTCTCCTTTGCCTAGTACCACAAGCACTGAAACTGCTCATATCTAGCAAAAATATAGGAACACTGCTCTTGCAGTATTAAGTGTTATAGTACTAGTGAATAATCAGCCACAAAAGAGTTTAGCAGGACAATGAAAACAAGCATACTAGGATAAGAATACAACTATTAGGTAACTTGTTTATTTGTTCGTTTATTTTTGGTTTAAAAGCCCATAGGTCATACACCATTATTTAAGAATTTAAAAACATATTATGACAAAAATTGCCACATCTACAATACAGTTTTCACAAAAGTTGTTCAGAAGTAGTTTTACTCATGCAGCATCTACAATACAGTTTTTACAAAAGTTGTTCAGAAGTAGTTTAATCTTTCAGCATCAGGAAGGGTTGAATATTTTGACAGCCATTTCTTTAAAAAACTCTCTCTTACCTTTCATATTTTGGGCAATAAAAGAAAATGTAAAAAGGCAACTTACTGTCTGAGCAACTGTCGTCCTTGTTTCCATATTAGTTGACTATTTGACTGTGGCTGAACTTCAGTTTCATTCCCTTCATCTAAAAAATGAAAACAAGACAAAATCCGGTATAATAAATGAACCAGACTGAGGAGTTTTTCAGTTTTATCTTTTAGCAGTGACTAAGTAAACAAAATAGGTCAAATCACAGTGAAACACAGGTTTAAAAAATTGTAATATTAGTACTACTACAACACTGTTTATACCCCTCCTTTCTTCTTCCTGCATGCAACATAAGGCAGCTTACAAGATTCTCCTTCTCTCCATTTTATCCTCACACCAACAGCCCTGTGAGGCAGCCTGGGCTGAGAGTCTGTGAGTGGCCCAAAGTCACCCAGTGAACTCCATGGCTTAGCAATGACTAGAACCCAGATCCCCAGTTCAAGACTCCGCCACATTGGCTCTCAGTAAAACATTGTACTGAAAATGTAAATAAAATAAAGATAATTGGAAATGAACACAGTTTGAGTTCTTTTTCTCAGAAAGTTGTGTATTGTACTAGGTTTGAGAAAGAAAACTCAGTTATTATATGTTTGTTTATATCTACATAATGTATGTTTAATTTCTATAAGTTTGTGCAATATACATATATTCTAATACATGCTTCAATCACTGTATGTTCTGCAGGTTCAAAAATGTACATTAAGAAGTATGTGAGCACATAAAGGATGCTTGCAAAAGAGGCTTTTGGCATCCATTTACCCCATCTCATTCACAGAATTTTATGGAAGTGAAGATGATGTAATCTTCCTCTAATAACCCTCCTATGTTTTTCCTCTACCTTTGTCTTTTTCTTTCCACAGAAACATGATTATGGAAAAAAAAGAAGGAATATGTACAATGACTTCTAATTGGTTATGTTGAGAGGCCTCTGTTTGGAAGCACCCAAAGAAAGAAAGCCTGATTTGTACTACAGTGGAGGAAGTTGTAAAATTGAGAAAGCTTGAAGGTAACAGCTCCAAACAGAGGATCAAAAATTGCTTTTTTATAGAATCACAGAATAGCAAGGTTAAAAGGGACAAGAGGGCCATTAGGTCCAGCCCCCTGCTCAATGCAGGACTCCAAGTTAAATTATCCCTTTTCATTAAGAGTAATGCTCCTAGTGGCACAGAAACCACCAGATCACCTGAAAGAACCCACTTTGAATGTCTGTAAACCCTCTTTTCTCACAGACTACATCGGCAGACTATGCAGACATCCTGACTAAAATTTCTAGTCAGCCTTTGTCCACCTACCTCTGCCAACCTGCTTTTTGTAGCATCTTGTCTGATGAAAAGATCTGGCAGTCTCAAAAGTCCGTACCTTTTATGTGATCTGAATTGGCCTAAGAAAGCTACTGGACAATATGGATTTTGGAAGTTTTCTTATGGTCCACACTGCTGCTACCTTTGTTTTTATATGATTTACTTTTCGAATGTGGATGCTATTCAGCCTGAATGTGGATGCTATTCGGCCTGAATGTGGATGCTATTCAGCCTGAGAAAAGAAAGATGCACAGCTGCTATGTTTCCTTCTAGCACAAGGGTTTGTCCTAACAGGATAGGCTATGGGTTTATTAAAAGCAGCAGGGTGCTTGTTAAACATGTAAAGATTTAAAAAGGTAATAACGTGAGAATGCCAAAGAATGGCATTCTTCTGCCTGAAGAATCTAGAAGCTATAGTCTGCTTCCATACAGAAGCCAAATGGGATGGAAGAAGAGATATGGTAACAGATATAGTACAGCTGTGCTGTTGGTCCATTGGGGGGGGGAATGGAAAATATCTCCTCCCACTTTTACCATCCTGCCGGCCTCCCTGCACATACTTTTTACCAGGTTTTGAGACTGGGGACTGTCAACACTCAGGGCATCAGAACTCCCCAAAAAACCTGGGGGACTGCACTGCAAAAATGGAGAAACAGCCCGTTTCTGCAAAGTGCAGTCTTTACAAGGAGCTGCTTTTATCATACTTTGACAGGCTGGCTCTCAAGCAAAGGTAGTGGGAGGGATACTTCAATTTAAAAAAAATCATGGCAGACCCTGAAGTACCACTGGGTGTGCTTGGAGGGCACCTCCAGGACTGGAAAAGCAGACTTTAATGGTAGCTTTCAAGTCAAACCACAGCCAGCACTCAATGGTTTACTGAAGCTCTGGTGACATCTTGATACACGCACACTGAAATAATGAAATATTGAAGGAGTGGGAGGGACAGAGGAGAGGAGGAGGAGGAGGAGGAGGAGGCAAGCAACCCCCTGCTGGGCCTGATTGTCTGCTGGGCACAGGATAATTTAATCACAGTGCATGAGTAAAATTCCGAGGGCTAAAAGTGCCATCTGAACGTGCACAGTGACTCTCCCTTCTCATGTTGCTTACACATTCCAGGCAACTGCTTCCATCTGCTACCCTCCATGTTTCCTCAGTGGTCTCCTTCCTCTTCTGCATGCGGGATGCTTTCCCTTTGTCCAAAGAAGTGCCTGCAACCAAAAAAGCTGCAGTGGGCAGGGACTGCTCAGTCCACTGGGGAGGATGCCAAGATTCAAAAAGGATTGGCACCTTTGGTGGCACAACAGAACTGCCAAAGAACCACAAGTTTGGCTACTCTGGTACATTAATGGTCAAAGAGCCACAAATTAGTAAGCACTAAAATGTATGTAATGATAAAAATGAGGATGATGTGTATTCTGCATGTTAAGCATATCTATTAAAAAACAAGACTCTGTTTTCTAAGTGAACTTGAAAATTCTCAACTGCTGTAAGTTTCAGGTGTCAAAGGGAGCAAGGTGCCCCACTGCTCCAAACTAGTTCTTCCACCTCTAAGTTTTTGCTTAAATTTGCATTTTTAAAACCCTGAGAAATATACACATGGCTTATAAATTGAGGGGAAATATAATACAAGTTGCCTCTCCATTTATCTCCCAGCCATGAAATGAGCATTTATTATCAGTAATAGTAAAAATTTTAAAAATAAAATGTGCAAATTTAAATTTAATTGTTAATTTGCACAGTGTGGAATATAAGATGATTTCAAGGGTGGAAGATAAATGCAGAGGAAGCCTCCCATCCATGAAAAAGGTATAAATTTATTTACCATCCACTATTTTTTAAACCGCTCTGAAAAGTGGAGAGGAAGTTTAATACTCCCTTTTTGGAGTATTTTGGGGAAGAGTCAAAAATGTGGAGGGCACTGAAACCTCTAATCTCAACACTTGAAATCCAGAGGATCACACTGATATGACACTAATCTTGTTGCCACCTATGTTTTTCCTTTACTGATAATTTTAAACCAATAAACTCAGCAGCTGTGGACAAATTAGCCTACATGCACTCTTTCCTTGCTAATTTTCATCTATCTTATCAACCACCGTTCCCTCTCTTTGACAGATGAAACATACATGGACCAGGCACAACAACATCTATTACTTTCTCGAGCCATTAAAAAAAAAACCCTACAGTCTCAATTGCCCATTTTTGAGGCTCTAAATCAAGCAAACAAACAGAAAGGTAGTGAACATTATGGGGATAGAGAGACAAGAATTCTGGTTCTGTCATGAAAGACACTAGACTACCAACCAGCTGGAGGACCAAAGGGGAAGAGGAGGGAGACCAACCAACAGTGATGCATGCTGGTCCGAAAACAAACAAACAAACAAACCATCCATCCACCTTTAAACAAGGTAGAGTCATTTTCTAACAGTTACAATGAATAAAAGATTTCCAGTTCCCTACCTCTTTTATATTTTATTGGAAATTTCTCAATAAAAACTGTAATAATAAATATATGGAGAATATAATTTCCCCAGTAGACCCATATAAACTTCAGATTTTATACCAGATATAGCAAATCTATGCTTTTTCTGGGTATCTATAGTGAACTTGAAGAAGCAGTCTACCTATCCATTCAACAAAGAAATGACTTACTAAGTGTGTGTTAACTAAAACTCCCAATCAGTTTGGACAACGTTACTAAGATTTAGATGGGTCACAAGATCAAGTGGACATCCTTGCTCTCCTCCTTTGGGAATCAAACTGCCCTGAACTTCTAGGTAAACTGAACAGGAAAAAGAGTTGCATGTGGCAAAGCAGTTATACTAACAATCCCATTATTCACTTGTACTGTCTAAGCCCGGGTACAGTTATATACATATCAAACTGGGAAGCCAGTTTCCCAAGCTGTCAGAATTATCAGCCCAGTCTTAATTGCTTCCCACCACACAGTTCAATTCTTACCAGAATCATAGTTCGGGGGTTTCATGTCTCCCTGATTTAGCTCTGTGCCATATTTTAACTTGTGATATTTTGCTCTGAAAGAAAGAAAAGAAAGAAACAAAGAAAGAGGAAATCAATTAGTGTGTGAAAATGCTACCCACCCACTTTTTGAAGCAGGCTAAAATCTATTTTGTTCCCACTCTTTAATGTAGCTAAAGCAAATAAAGCATATTTCCTGGTAAATCCCTCCCTAAATTTGATTTTTTAAACCTTCAGAAATACTATAATCTGTTTTATCTGAATTTGGCATTAGGTATGTTTGATATACATGAATTACCAACAATTGACCAATTAATCTCACAAGGCCTGCTCCTACAAAAGGGCCAGTTTGGCTGCCAAACCTGCAATCTTAAGACCTGAAAAATCTAAACCAGCTGTGCTAAGCAGGTTTGCCAAACATTCACAGAAAAACCAGGAGTTACTGCCAGACCAAGAGACATAAACAAGCAGCACTGCCAGGAAAAGCACTGAGGCAGGATCTCTGTTAAGGATAAGGCTCTAGTCTCACACTGACCAGAAATGTAACTCCAGTGACTTACATAAAAATAAATTATTTTAAAAGGTTGAACCTGTAGGTAAGATAGACATTGGAAGAATGTTTGAAATACAAAAGTATTTATTAAATGATAACATGATACACTGAGCAGTTCTGTATGATCAAAATAAGCCACAGTGGCTTATTTAACCTACATCATGTCCCAGGCACAATTTCCATAATCCCTGGCCAGGAGTAGCATGCTGCATCATCCAGACTTGGGGAGCTTGGCTGTGGGAAGGGGCAACAAACCTCCAATTACCCGTGAATAGTCACAGGATTAATAGACAATTGTTTTCTCTTCCAACAAGCCATGCCACCCAGGCATGGATAACATGTGCACCTAGACAGTGATTGTGGAAATCATGCCTGGCACAGACTGCAATTTAAATAAGCCACTGGTTCTTATTCTGATCTTGTGAACTGCATCTAGAGAAACATTTGTCAAAATATGGTGCTGAAAATATACAAGATGAAACTTTAACCTAGTGGGTGCAAAAAAGAATAAGCAAAAGTTATTTAGAATTTATTATATTATGGAAGCCCTATTCCATCATCTATACCAAAATTGCAACAAATCAAATTATTTATGGCTTGAATCTTTTCCTTTTTAAAATGGTACTAATTTTCCAAATACAAAGGGAAGCAAATGTTTTTCTATGAAAAGAGCTACTTCTGTTCATGAAAGGAACTGAGATCCAGCAGAGATGCCTCTGCTAACCAAAAGAAAAAGGATAGGACTATTTTTGTTGATTCTCCTTTCAGGCCCCATGGTACCTCTTACACTTCCCTGAGGATCTTGTAATTCTCCAGAACATTTCTTCAGGAAGCATGAGTTTCAGAGGAAAGATCAGCCAATATGCCCCCCTCCAACCCTTCCAAGCAGTTATCACCCACTCACAGGAACTCTGGATCCAACCCAACTCAGTTTTATTACATAGCTCAACTGTATTCATAACAATATCCACAATATAAGGCCAGAATCCAAAAAAGCAATAGAACTAGTAACTGTGCTCCCACAGATATCAAACATTTCTTTAAGCAGCTCCTCTCAATGGAACTTGAAACTGAGCAAAATTACAGAAGCAGTTTGCAAGAGCTTCAAGATCTGTTGTTTCAAGTCCAAAATCCTGTTCCTTATCTCAACTTCTTAGGCTCACCCAAAATAGCTCTTTGGAACCCAGCCTATATGTGGACGGCCAACACACAATACCCTCTTCTGCTGCTGATTGTGCCTTTCATGTATTTTCAAGGTATTCAGTAAAAGCAACGACCATAAATACCATTAATATGAATGGGAAATTTGGAAGCATTCTTGCACAAGTGAAAATTCCTGCCTGGGAACATATTCCAGGTTGTATATCTATCACAAAGGTGATGCCAACTTCAGTTTTGAGGTCACTAATTTAATTGGGGCTATAAATAATAAACTAAAATAAACTAAGCCATTCTGAGTACTCAGAGTGCAGGGATCCAATTATTGCATTGCATATAAAAGTACAGAAGAAAAATGTCAAGGGTTTTTAAACACACACACACACACACACACACACACACACACACACACACACACAGAGAGAGAGAGAGAGAGAGAGAGAGAGAGAGAGAGAGAGAGAGAGAGAGAGAGAGTTGGTTCTCTTTCCTTTTAATTTCTATATTAATACAAGAGCTGAGTGGTTTGAATTTTGCCCACTTTCAATTCAGGATGTCAAGTTATCAGTTCTGTTATATACTGATGATGTTGTTGTTGTTGTTATTGTTACTGATAAGGAAGAGGTTACTGACTTAATTGAGTGAGTTCTGCATAAAACAGCACCAAATAAACCATGCAAAAATAAAAATAGTAGTTTCTGAGAAAAAAAAGAAAAACCATGTCTCAAAGTTGGATACTGGGATAACATTCAATGAGGTAACAAACCCATTGAATGGCAGCTTAACTTCAGATACTTGGAACCCAGGTTTACTGCCCAGATTTCTTGAATTCCACATTTGAAGGCAGTCAATCTGAAATCCTTCCATCTGATACATGGTAATGTGTTGTGTTTTGTTTTTTAATACCAAGGGCAAAGCTTGGTTGCACTAACAGCTGAGGTATATTTAAAGAAAGTATTTCCTCAATTCCTGTATCATGCAGATATGGAGATATACAAATGTTTCTACCTTAGAGGTAGTGCAGGACTCTTTTATGAGAGAGGTAAACCTATCCCTTCTATGTGTAGAGGCTCTCCATAGAAGTACAAGCTCTTGCCCTGCATTAGCTGAAGCTGCCTTTTATGAATGATTTGCACTTGTCAAAAAAAATGCTTCTTAGAACAGCAAACCTCAGCTCGACATTTTTGGGTAATTTCTATAAGTTATTCAGTACATACTTATGGGATTACAGAAGTTCTACTTTCCATGGGTTCCAACGCAGTTAAATGGTAGACTAAATAAAAGATCCATTTTCATTTATTATTTTACACCCCCCACACCTTTTTTTCCCCTTCTAAGGAACTCAAGGTGGCGTACATAACTCTCCTACTTTCAATCCCATCCTCACAACAACCCTGTGAGATAGGTTGGGCTAAGAGTCTGTGACTGGCCCATAGTCACCCAGTTAGCTCCATGGCTGAGTGGGGACTAGAACCCAAATCTTCTGAGTCCCATTCCTGCACTCTTAACAGCTATACCAGCTCTCTCTTTTGCTAGCAGTAGGACTTGTATGCTATTACACAAATGTCTTATTCAAACGAATATCTGTTATATAAACTGACATTTGATTTATCAAATAGATCTGTCTTGGACCAGATCTGTCCAAATTATAAATTATCTGTATATTGCTCACATGCAATAATGTATAAATTATGATACAACTTGCAAAATTTGTCCTGGCTGCTAGAAAATTCTGTTAGGCAGAATCTTGTAGCTTTATACCACTTTATAGAGGACTGGTCCTTTATTGTTCTCATGGAGGTTGAAATGTGATTTTAACTGTGTCATTTTAATTATTGTATATTTTTTCTGCTTTTCTAAAAGGATCCATAATTTTATCATAACTTTGTATTGATTTAATTTTTTTCTGTATTTGTATTGTATTTTAAATTGTTAGCATTCTGCATTTTATTTTTGTATATTTGGAATTATAAAATTACTACGGTTATGAACAATAAATATTGACTGGCTCAACTATTCTTATATAATTTTGTATCATTCTGCACCACTACTTTTCTCTCCAACTCGAATATTTCTAAGGGTTGTCTCATACAAAATTTCTTAGATGGATATTGTTTACATGCAGGAAAACTGCACACGTGACAAATGCACATTTCACTGAAATCTCAAGTGTAGGCTGTAGGAATTATTGATCATCCTTTGTGCCTAAAGGAGCAATCCTACACCCCCTAGACAGCATCTGAGAGACACAAGATCTTTCAGATTCACAGACCTGAGGTCAGACAACACTCCATTCTAGGAATTGGAGCTGCGTCCCCTACCTTGACAACAAGAATATAACTGTAGCAACTACACTCCAAGGTCAAGAAAGTGGCCTCAGGGGGAGGAATGTGGGAGACTTCTGCCTCCTACTGATTTCCTCAAAAATGCTGCACTTCGCCAGAGTGGTCCATCCAAATGCTTTGCAAAGCAAGAGCAGCGCAGAAATGATCTTTGCCTCTGTGCTGCTTCTGCCATTGGATGCCTGTAATCCTTTGAGTTCAGAAGATTACAGGCATCCCCACAGGATTTCACCCTTCATGTATTAAAATCTGCAATAAACTTTTTAAAAGTCTAAGGAAAGATGGGGAAACTAGCAAATGAATAGCTAATTACTAACTCTAACCATTTTTAAAAATCCACCAGCAGCTGACCATTGCAATTGCTGATAATGATTTTGACAGAAGTCCATACTGGAATAAATTGTTGGAATATCTGTGTAATGTATTCTGAGTTGTTCATTGCTGACATAGCTGAACTGCATTCAGTTGAGAAAAGACCTGCACAATAATTAAATTCTAATCTTTAAAAAAAGTATTTCATCCAGAAGAGGCCTGAAGGAGCAAACTGGATGTCAGGATCTATGAAATGTAATGTGGAAAGTAACCATTAAAGTTATGTAGCATTGTTCTGGGAAACTACTTCTTCCAGTGGTGACATTAAAATCTGGGACAATTATAAAAAAGTATGATAAGGTAAGGATCCTGCATAACCTGGGCCAACTGTGAGCAAGAATGAAGGGGGAATAGGAGCCCTCATTCCCATCTTCAGGGATGAAGTGATGTCTACAACCTCTGATCAGGAACCCAAAATGGATGGTTCCCCATTACCCGTACATCAAATATGGCCGTGCCTTTTTTGAAATACCCAAATAGCCAGTTAAAGGGCATTTAATATCTTATTATGGAGGGGAGAGAAAATAGGAATCAGAGGGTTAGTGTTGTCTCTTCAAGATAAGCAGTTCCTGTACTCATAGTTGACAATTCAAGATATAGATAACAATCATGAAGCATAATACCTTTCTTGTTTCAGAGCATATTCCAGCATCTTTATTCTTCGCACTAGATCTTTTTTCAAGTTCTCTTGACCTTTTCTTTCCCCTTGAAGGAAGGCAATTTGGGCCTGAAAGAGACAACAGCTTTACAAAGAAGTATTGAAAGAAAATTAACTTGCTTTCCTACAACAGTTCCATGGCATAGCTCTTGACAGCTATTTTTTTTTTTTTTTTTTTTTTTTTGGTAAGCCAAGTACCTGAGAGAAAGCAGGAGTGAAATTCAAGTGATTATTCAACATTCCACACTGCAGCATACTTTAAGAGGCTTGTCTACCTGTAACCCATAACATAATAGTACTCTTAGAGGAGTTACAAAGTTATAACAGTGGCAATGCATACACTTTTCTTGTTGCAGACCTCTTACTCTCAAAACACATCCACTTACAAAGCAGACAACTTTGCAAATTTCTCTGTATCAGGATGTCTAATATAGAAAAAGAGTTTCTGAAACAGATTTCAAAGGGTATTAGAAAATCAAGGATGTAATTAAATGGTAATATTTTACCATTTTTAAGGAAAAAGAAATGAAGATTGACTTTGTTTTCATTATACATTGGAAGGACAAGTCTGGTATATATAAGTGGCTGGTATCAAAGATGTACCCAGTGGACTTATCATATGTTCTTTTAAAAATAGCAAATCATAAAAATACTGTTTTTCCAGAATAAAACAGGGTATGAATTTTCCCTCCATGGTGTCAACCTTTTGGGAAAGCATGGTTTAATATGACCATCAGCATTAGTGATGAGTCCAGCTTCAAATACTCATAAATAGCAGTATGGCTCTGGTGATAAGAAAATGATGCTCAGAAGGCATACTCCTTCAGCTGGTTTCTAGGGGACTAGTTGTGTTAAATCTGTTGCAGCAAAAACAACCAAGTGTCTTCCAACACCTTAAAGACTAATAAATGTATTCTGGCATAGGTTTTCATGGACATGAAGTGAACAGCATCTATGCCAGAACAACTCTGCTGGCCTTTAAGGTGCACCAAAACTCTCTATTGTTTACCCTAATATAAAACTGCTAACAAAGTTCACTAAATTGGTATAAGAAAAAAGCACACACACAACAGTATGTAATCTGTAAGACTGTGCAAAGAGATGTAAACCAAGATTTTACTTTAAAATATCTAACAGTATTTTAATAGAAGGAATGAAATGTTTATTTTGGAATGTCCCATGGTCAACAGACCCTTCTGCAGGCAACTCCTAAGGAGGCTTGTAACATTCAGATATATACAGACACATACACTCTATCAACAGGTTTTTCAAAGCCTTCTTAGCTATAAGGTCATGAAACTCCAACTGTCACCATTTCTTAAGTGCCCAAAGCAGGAAGGGTGGATGAGGCAGAGATACTGAGTGTGTACATACAGAGAAAGGTGAAGTGTATACAGTTCTTCCAGCCCAACCTGATTCAACAGCCCCAAGGGTGAAATCTATCTCAAAGTATCTCCAAACTTAACATGGGAGGGCAGGTTAATAAATGAAACTTCAGACTCAAAATAAATGTTAAAATGTAACTTTTCCAAAAAAAAAAAAAAAAAAGAAAGAAAGAAAGAAAGAAAGAAAGAAAGAAAGAAAGAAAGAAAGAAAGAAAGAAAACCCATAGTCAAATGTCAATTATTAAAGCACAAATATGTTTACATTTATTGTTTTAAGGCTTAACTTACTTTGCATTGCTCAGTTTCCAAAGCTAATTGCTTTAGAATAGGAGTGCTCATAAATAAACCTGGCACTATGTTCCAATCTCATCTCTACCCACAGTGCTCTATGATCTCCACCCAGCTCTTTAAATACAGGGCAGGACTGAGATGCTACCACAAGTTCACCACTCTGCCCATTGTTTCTATCTTAAGAATCATTGGCTTGATCCAAGCACAGCGAAGACAGACACAAACTTTGCAAAACCAGTTGATAATATTTGTAGGATGTGCAAGCATTAGTGGTTGCTGTACTTGAGATCAAAGATCTAGGTTTTCAACAACTTTGTACTTGCAGTGTAATTTTGGATTTATTTGTCAATATATATACTTTACATAATTTGAACATTAACACCTGTACTCAGGAACAGCAAGGAATTTGCCCCATATTTAATTTCTGACTTTAGAGAGTAAAATAAAAGCATGCATTTCCTATTGCTTCCTCTGGATCACAAACCACCTGGGACACAAAGAAGGCAATTTGCTTCCCACATCTAAATTCCCCAAGGTCTGACTTGGTAGCATGAAATTTAACCAAAGATCATGTTTTCTTTAATTTGTTAGGTTACTGCTTGCCCCAAGGATGACACACGAATATGGATCTCTCTGGAAAAACTGTGGTAACTCCCAGCCAATAGCTACATTTAACCAGGTCATTACAAACCAAGAGGCTAACTCATTTAGAAGTATCTTAGATGACCAGTCCCAGGAGATTTGACTAATAAGATGCTGCACTAGAAATTCCCAGTGCCTTTTCTCAGCAAGGTAGGATGCCACAATGCAGCAGGTGTACATCTTTACGCAGTACACACACGTTTTTATTATTTATTTATTTATTTATAGAACCGTCTACAAGTACTGCCCCATTACTGTATTCATTAGGCAAATTTAACCTTTAACTCTCTTAAAAATTAAACTTCCACATCATCTCATGAAAGCTTGTTACATAATTTGCTTAGCTCATACTTCGCTTTCTGAAACCATTCACCCTTTAACTGCCTTTACTTCACTCCATCTTTTTCTAAATTGGTATCCTAATTTAGACTCATGGATTCCAGGATGGATGTGTATGCATGAGTGCATGCACACAACAATGTATGTTTAATTGTGCTCCCTAGCTAGCTAATCATTTCCATAATAAAGATATAGCAGGGGGTCACAAGTCTGGAGTGCTATCGTGATGCTTCTCAGCAGTGTGTGTGTGCATACCCGAAGCAGTGTGGTATTATTAGAACAGTCAATGATTAGTAAAACAAAATAGAAGACAGAATAAACTGTGAGCTAAACACAAAGAATGTAAATACATTTGAAGATCTTCTGCGTCAATACAGAAGATTTCAAGCAACACCAAGTGCACTATTCAGATGCTTTTTACTGACAGTTGGCTTGGATGAAATGGTTAAGCTGATAAATGAAAAGTTAGAAAGAAAGGGGGGGGGGACGGACGGACGGACAGAATAAAAAACTGCTTAAGTTACAGCACACAGCATTTGCAAGGGCAGAAAGCACAGAATCAATGCCCATCCTTTCCCAAGAAGTCAAACCTTTCCTTTCAGATTCATCTCTAATTATGGTAACTACAGGTAGGTCTCAATAAAGATAAGTATGAAAACTGGGTGACTACTGCAAGAAAAACAGGAATGCATATCTGAACCACAAGTGTACGAAGTACTTGATTTATGTATTTCCCATGCCAGATTCAAACAGAAGGCAATGAACAGAATTTGACCCAAAAATGATACATAGTTTTACATGCAAAATGCAGTTTCTCCTCAAAGACATTCAGTTCTTTTATCTGAAAAACAACTAATTAACAGTCCAGATCACAATCTATAAATCAGTACAGAATTAAATAATGGAAAGTAATCCTATTTGACTGACCATAAGCTACAAGCTAAGAACAACGAAGACAACATGACCATTTGAGTTTTGAGCATGCCAAGCTGTAGCAAATATGTAGAATACAGTTGTTTCATCTTTACAAGCCCAGTCAAAATCACTGCATGTGCGAACCAGAGCTGTACTTAGTCAATTTCCACTTAAGCTGGAGGGTGGAGAATGATGCTGATTTTCCTTCCAGCTGCCCCTCTTGCATGACTTGAAAAGTGTTCCTAAAGGCTCTCCAGAATGGAGGTAGTGGTGGGGAAAAGGGGGAAGAAGGAAATGCTTCAGCCACTTCCTCCACCCAAGTGCCTCCACTGAACACTGGCTTCCTCTGTAAACAGAAACAAGTCAGTGCCTAAATCCTATACTTTTTCCATTTTTAAAGTGTTTTTTTTAATTGTACCAAGTCATGGTTCAGGGCTATACACCCATGCGCACACACACTTTTCCCTCCCTGCCACATCTCAGCATGCAGGAATAAGGAGGTTTAAACCTGCCCTCCTTGACCAGTGAAAGTCGGAGATAATACAACTGGATGAGAGGAAAGCCTGTTCAGTCCCCTGCTGGCAGAATGCTCTCCTGGAGACTACACATGGCTGTTTTTTCTCTTGTCGTTTTTCCAAGTCTTTAAAAATAGATTTAACCCTGAAATATGATTGATTTCATAAAATTTATCTTGTGCTTATGATACTGTATTATTTTGTATTGCTTATTTTTTGCAAGCTACTCTGTGTTTTTTATTATTATTTAAAGAGATGTGTACACATTTGTCAATACATATAAACAGGGCATTAGTCCTTGCCCAAGTTATCTTCTGTTGTGAGTTCAGAGTTAATTGATTGTATTCAAGAGCTCAAGCAGGTTTTACTTTGGTAAATGAGTAACAGTTCAGATTTAGCGATACAAACATCTATAGCATCTCACTTTCTTTTCACTGAGAAAAGAACAGTAAAGACAACTGGCAGCGTGTTAGACAAAAAACACTATTCATTTGTGGCCAAAGACAATTTAAACCAACTAACATTCTCAGAAACGCTTTGAGAATGTCCCATTCCCACAAATAGTGGGACAAACAGTACCTCTGTATTTATAATACCATCTGCCTGCTTGTAGTCTAGAGTGCTGTTATTGCTGAAAGGGAGAGAGGAACTTTGTCACCTTTCCAATATGATGTACATTCAGAAGGACATTTTAAAATCCTGTCACAATTAACAATTACTCCAAAACAAACTTTCAAAGTTTTCCGGTGTTGATTTTTTTATCATATTTATTTCTCGGATGATAGCTATGCAAAGGAATTCTATACATGACAACTGCAAAGACTTCGACTAATGTAACTTATTCCCAAGGAAATTCACATACCAGCGAAGACTGTATTTATGAGCTGGTTTAATTAAAAAGAATATCATTCTATATGATCATGAAATCTGTAGCAATTCAGAGAGAATCCTTAAGTATAGGTAATTCTGGAAATCCTCTGAGACTAGGACACACAAACATACACAGAGGTTACAGCAGACTGCCAAGCCTGTCAAAATCCAGGTGATATGAATTATCATAATTATCACAGCAATCTATCACTTACTGCATGCCCTGATCATGTGCAGCACTACAGTGCTATGTGTCTGCAAGGATGCGGGTAGCAATATTCTTCTCCTCTGGGCAGAAAAGAGGTGGGTTAAGCGTGGATCATTCTAAAGATAATAAGGTGGAGGACCTGGAAAAGCAATGCAGATACCTGCTTCTCACAGCTGGAGAGCCAGTGTGGCACAGCAATTACAGTTCTGGATTGAGACCCGAAGAATCATGTGCTATTTTCCAGTTGGCTGTGAAGCTCACTGGGAGATCCTGGGAGAGTCACTATATCTCAGTCTCACCTACCTCACAGGCTGGGTACGAGGATAAAATAAAGAGCCGCAGGAAGACCATGAGATCTACCTTGGGTTCCGTATTAAAGCAAAAAGGCAGGGTATATTGCAATCGTAATAAAGCAGGAGGAAGAACTGATTTTTTAAAATTATCTCAATTTCTTTGTGCACATCATTTTGACTCTAAAATGCACAATTAGTCCCTTGTCAGTATAATTTCTTTAGTATAAATTTATATTATCATTATTACCATCTTCAACATGTATATACCTTACCATTAAAAGCCAGCAAAGGGGAACCCAATGATACAACCTTAAAACAATACAAAACCAAATTAATCTAATGATTAAATCTACATTTTTTGTTGTTGTTGTTAGTCGCGAAGTCGTGTCCGACCCATCGCGACCCCATGGACAACATTCCTCAAGGCCTTCCTGTCCTCCACCATCCCCTGGAGTCCACTCAAGCTCACACCAACTGCCTCAGTGACTCCATCTAGCCACCTCATCCTCTGCTGTCCCCTTCTTCTTTTGCCATCTATTGTTCCCAGCATTAAAAAGCCTGCCTTCATGCCCAATCACAGTTCTTAAGGGACTACATCCCACAATTTGGAAGCCACACAGAAGAAAGTGCCACAAATGGGTGACAAGTTCATAATGAGGCAGGCTGTTTAGAGCTTTAAAGGAAGCTAGTGCAAGTCTTTCACGTTTAATATTATCCTGCTACAGTTTTCCAGTTAGCAGCCTGACAGCCACATTCTGCGTCAACTAAAGATTTCTCTGAAGCTTTTCAAGGGTAGCTGACATAGAGTCCATTGCAAGAGTTCATGATTGCATCATGCTTAGCTCTAGATCACCCAGAAATGGCTTTGTCTATTACATCGAAGGTATTGGATCACTTTAACATCTCCAAGGATATAAAGTCTATCACATTCTCTTTCTGTATGCTTATGTGATATACAAACTTCAAATACATTAGGAGAGGAGCAGGTTCTGATTACATTACTTGCTTCTATATCAGGAATGGTGAGCCACCAGCCTGTAGACTTTATTCAGACTATGAAGAATACCAACCCAGCTTCCTTAGATTCTTGTAAGGAGTGAAGTTTGCCAGGAATGGGAGGCCCAGCTCCTTCCAATATGATTCATCTCATCCACCATACCTAAGAGGACAACGTGTGATATAAGAAGAATGGCTTCTGTACCAGGTGGAAGTGGCGCGGGTGGAACAGTGCAATTCACCACTCCTTCCATGCCACCGCCTGAAGTGGGCAATGCATGCAGCTTCATGGGAGGGCCAAACCTGCCACTGGAATGGCTCCACCTGCACTGGGCCTTTCCAGATCAGCAGGACACAGAACAGGTAAAGTGTCCCTAGCGCAAGTGGTAGTTGGATCACCCCTGCTGAATCTTTGGCTGTTGAAAGCTTTGCAGAAGCAGCCGCAATGAAGACAGAAGGACGAGTTCTTCTCTAGCTGTCTCACTTGGAACAGTTTCTCAGTGCATGAGCTTTACCCAACAAGGGAAAGTCCATGTGCAACAAAAACAATTCCTGGCCAAAACAGCAGCTAGAGCTCTGGGTACCAAATAATAGCACCTTAAATGCTCCAAACTCCGAAAGTGTTTCCTGCTCCTGCAGTACAGGAACACTGTGTAATGTCAAAGTCTTTCACTGAACTGGATCTTCTTGAATCCACGTCAGCAACTCATCAGAACAGTTCCATGTCACCTACTCTTCACATCGAAGAAACACTGCTGAACTTGATTTTTCCTGCTCCAATATAACCAGTTAATACATGATATTTCTCCTTTCCTCTTATACCTTGAACTGAAGACAAATCATTTCTAAAAATGTGAGCTAACACTAGATGGACTAGGATTCTTAATTCCATAATCATAGCATTTTCCACCTCATCCAACCTATGAAATTTGAACAAAAACAATAAAATCCCACATTCTGCCACATTTTCATGAGCATAAAATGAGAGGCTGGGAAATCAAATGGAAAAACAAACATTAAGTCACTCATCTGCACAGACAGCATAGGGCGAATGGAAGAGAAAAGGCATAGAACTCTAAGTTCATACATAAACATTACTAATACCTGAATAAAAATATATATTCTTCCCAGTCAACTATCTGGTAGGCTACAATTCCATGCTGTACTACGAATGAGCATCTTAGGGCTCATATTAGTTATGGATGATGAGGAAATTCCTATTTTTTGCTTCAAATGGCACATTGACCTCTCATGTGGAAGATTAGCAGAGGTGATTCTGCAAGATTAGATAATGAAATGTTCCAGCAGCTCTTCCCCCACACTGAAAAATAGGAAGCAAGGAAGTTCAATGCACTAAATTCTACTTCCTTTCTTTCTTTTTTCTCCTCAAATTCTGTGCAGCTCAATCCTGGGCATGATTACACAGAAATAAATGCCACTAAACTCAAACAGGTGCATTTTCTAGTGTTTTCAGGATCATGGCTTATGCCAAGTTCAAGCCCATACATTTTTATAACCCTATTTATATCTAACCAATTTCTAAAAGTTAGGCTGGTGGCTATTTCTACAGCCTGGAATATAAAAGGGACCCCGATCATCTTATACTTTATCACAGTGTATCATTAAGGCTTTTAAGAACTGACTAGAACCTAAAACATTTAGAGAATGCCATAGCATTTAAAGCATTTGTTGAGCAAAAACACTCAATGAAATGAATGGATTTTAGGAATTGATGGAGCAGACTATCTCTACTTCATGTCAGTATCACATTTGATAATTTATAAATCTGCATGAAATACATATTCACTTTGAACATATACAGGGCTCCAGATGTATTTTTTTCACAAAGCTAAACGAGTTTTACCCTAAACTATGCATTTCATATGTATTAGGTTTGAATTTCTAGCTTAAAACCACATCACACAGTTCAGAATGTGAAATCTTGAGATTAGCTATTACCAATCCACACATTAATCCAGGAAGCACAAATAAGGCTATTTTGCTTTGAAACATGGACAAAATGAAATCCTTCAGCATCCCTAATAAAGACCCTTCTATATGCTCTAAAATATCTAGTTTAGCATGAGACTATGCACACATGGCATACACATCAAAGAATTACTTCTGGAACACCTAGGATTTACTAAGTTTGCGATAATCACCTACAGTAGCTAGCCTATTCACATGGTCCAGATACCATAAATGATGTCACAGAATGTTCACGGGTACATGAGATGCTCCCGTACAACTACACAATTGTTACTAGTGAGTTTGCTGTAGGTTACCATGGAGTTTTGGACCGTTTCAAGTGCAGGAGCTACAAGTGAATTGCACATCAGAAAATCCAAGTTCAAGCCATGCCTCAACTCTGAACTCTAGGTGGCTGCAGACCACTATTCCTATTTCCTCCATAGCATTTATGTCTGCAGTGGTGCCAATCCCTTTAAAGGCAATTGTAATAACACTACTCCTAAAGAAACCAGGACTAGACCTGGGTGATGCAAACAACTTTAGACTAATAGCCAATATTCCCTTCCTGGGCAAGGTGACTGAGCAGGTGGTATGCCAGCAGCTCCAAGCACTTTTGGAGGAAACAGATTATCTAGACCCATTTCAATCTGGATTTCAACCTGGGTTTGAGACAGACTGCCTTGGTCACCCTGTGGGATGACCTTTGCCAGGAGAGAGACAGTGGAAGTGCGACATTGTTGATCCTCCTGGACCTCTCAACAGCTTTCAATACCATCAACCATGGCATCCTTCTGGAACAATAAGCCAGATTGGGAGCTGGGGGCACTGCCTTGTGGTGATTCCACTCCTACCTGGCTGACCAGTTCCAGATGATGGCACTGGGGGACTGTCACTCTGCACCATGGTAACTGCGTCATGGAGTTCCACAGAGTTCAATTTTGTTTCCTCAAGTACCCTGGGACCAGGGTACCTGAGGAAGAGCCTCTCTCCATATACACCTACCTGCCCACGTAGATCTTCCTCTGTCCTCTTCCAAATACCCACCTCCCATGAAATCAAAGGGGAAAGGGCTAGGAGTCAGGCATTTTCTGCACTGGCACCTAGACTCTATTATTCACTCCCCAGGGACATACAGCTGGTGTTGACTTTGCGCTTTTAGATGCCATGTAAAAACTTTTTCATTTAAACAAACTTTGGTTAATTTAAATTGTATTTTGTTATCGTTTATTTAATTTTACTTGTTAATTTATCTAGTATTTGGTCGTGTGTGTGTGTGTGTGTTTAATATGAGATGTTTTAACAATTAATTTTATTGTTTTATTTGATGGTTTCAGCATTTTAAGCCACTCAGAGAACTCTCAGGTTATAGGGCAGCATAGAAGTAGAAATAAATAAATAAATACACTAAAAAAATAAAAATTACATCCCTTGCATTTAAAAGGCTTTCATGTTTTAATGTGAACAAAAAACAGAAACTAGGACAGGAATGTGTTTCACTCTTAAAAGCTTTAACTGAGTTCCACAGGACATTATTGCTTTACTAGCCTCAGTGATGGATAGTACAGGAAGGAGTAATAAGGAGAAGAAAACCATTGCTCATCAAAGCCTTCAGGTAGTGGAAATTTTATTGACCTATGTTATAAGGCTCTTATAAGGATTTTTAAAGGTAATATATGTGAAATGTTGCAAAAATGCAAAGTAAATCGCAAGTATTTTTTATGATGGTCCACGCATTCCCATCTAATTGGGAATGAAAGACTGCAATAGAATTGCCAGAATTGGAGCCCATTCAGCCAACATTCCAAAACAAGGTGTGGGCAACTTGTTGCTGTCCAGAACTTCCATGATCATCAGCTAGGGATGACTAGAGTTGTAAACCAAAATATTTGAACTTGAACCCAAGTTGGCTACCCTCCTCTGTATGAACCCACCAAATGACATATGCATTCTATGAGCATAACTAATAGATGGATAGATGTTCACACCTGATCTTTGATAATTAAGTTGACAAACTCTCTTCTCAGGGATCCCAACTGAGATATCAATTAATCATACCCCCTCCTCCCACCAAGGTAGGGAATCAGAAACAGAAACCATATTATGGTGTGCCTTAAAGATGATGTAAGTATCACAATATATAGTCATCAAGCACCTGTGCTCCAGCAACTCGCCCACCGGACAGCAGACATGGCAGATCCAAAGCGACAGTTGTCAGGGAGCACCCAACTCTAAAACTAGTTTCTCCGTCACGTATTACTTCATGATTTCCTTTTTCACAAGGTAGCTACAGCAAGACTTTCCAACCTAGATTTCCACCTTGTGTGAGAAAAAGGGCAGGCTAAATTGACTCGAGAAGGCACTCTGCATATTCTCAGAGGAACTCTCCTACCACACTGAGGACTGAAGCCCTCCTAAGGAACTCTGAGCCCAGCTGTTGAGAAATCACTCCAAAGACGGAGAAAGGAAGAGCGACAGGTATGGGTGGGGAAGGGGAAGAGAGTTACACGCTCGGTGTTTCTACATACAGGAGTGACAAGCAGCAGCAGCCCGGACGAGTCAAACTGGCCCGAGAGAAAGAGAAAATAAGCGCGGCGGCGGGAGGGGAAGGGAAGGGAAAAGGAGCGGAACTCTACCTGCAGCTCTGCCCGCTCCGCCTCCCACTCGGCTCTCTCGGCCTCGAAGCGGCCCCACTCGTGCTGCAGGAAATGCAGGATGCCGGGGACGCTGTACTGAGCCCGCGCTGCAGAGGCCGGAGCAGGGGCCGCCGCGGCGCCGACGCCACCGCCGCCAGCAGCCGCCGCGGCCGCCGCAGCAGCTGCCGCCGCTTCGCCCGGCTCCAGCCCCGGCCCGGCCCCGCCCGGAGGCGGCGGCGGCAGCAGCGCCTTGTTGTTGTTGTTGTTGAAGAAGACGCCGGGCCCCGCCTGCTCGTCCATGGCCGGAGCCGTCGTCGCGGCCGGAGGAACCCCAGCCCCGCCTGGGCAGCCCCTGGAGCCGACGCGCGCACCCCGCCAGGCAGCTGAACTGGCCGCCTCTCAAGCAGGAGAAGCAGCAACACACTGGGCGCGTCCCGCCGCCGTCAACGCCTGACAGCCGCCCCCGCCGGCTGCTACTGGGCCTCGCGAGGGACAACTGCGGAAGGCGCGCCGACGCGTGGCATGCCGGGAAGTGTAGTTCCCGGGTTATTTTCCGATTTCTAAACTGAAAGCCGGAGTGTAGAGGAGTTTGCAAGAGTCAGTTGAATCCGCCGCGGGTGGATGGTTTAGAAAATTCTTAGGTTCCTGTTGCCCCCTTTCTGGCTGCTTTCTCTGCGTCTTCTTAATATGCATCCATGAAGAAGGCTGATATTTTTATTGGTCAAGGAAATAAAAACAAGCTGTGCTGTACAATATCCGATGCTTACATGATGAATGAAAATACTTTTCCGGAATTAATCGATGTTCTAAACTTTTAGATACTGTTCAGTACAAAAGCAAAAGGCAACATAGAAATGCTTCGATTTTTTAAAGGCATTTATAACAACAATATTTCTTACCAACGTGCATATAACCTTGCAAGCAAGTACCTTGTGTTACTACCCAATAATTTGGTTCCAAAGCTAAAGTGCAATAAATATTGCTGTTTAATAAATAAATATTCTCTATGAGCCTTAGTCAAGTTTGAATTTCAGGGTCTGACCCCACCACTAGGCATGGTGAGGGGCCACCTTCCATGCTGACTCCCCCACTCTTTCCCCAGCTGTTCACACCCTCACCTGCCCTGAGCCTCGCTGCCATCCCTGCCTTCCTGAAATGGTACCTTGGTTTTGGCAGTGCTTTGAACTGGAGTAGGCTGTGTGGCTGCCTAGTCACCTTCTCTCAGAATTACACAGATCGCAGGACCGGGAGGTGGTCCTGATCCAGTGAGCCAGTAAGAAGCCAGCCCTGGCCTTGGACTCCAACGGGCATTGTATGGCTCTGTTCTTGTGAAGTACATTAGCAGTGCAACAATTGTTTGTGCAAGAAGCCAAACAGGAAAGGAATGGTGAGGGATGCGTTGGAGACTGGCAAGGAGCAGCAGAGAAGTGTTAGAGCTGAGTGAGCTAACCTGTTCTAAAGAGCCTAAGTTAGCCTGCTGCCTGCAGGTGATATGGAGGACACTGCCCCATCACCACTGTTGAAAACATCTTCATCTGTAAAATTGTACAGTTTGTTTCTGTACAATGGGCTTTGCAGCTAGGGTGCCATCTTGGCCTTCAACTCAGGCAACAAATGCCTTAAGCAGATGTGAACTTAATTTGATTGCACCCAGCTCAGACAGGAAATGGGGGAGGGGGCGGGAGTCCACTGGGGCTGACTCAACCCTTTCTATTTTTTCATGTCTTTTTTACTAGCATGGCAAGGGTGCTGGGATTTTTCTCAGAATGCTTCCGGGCCCTGCTCCATCACATAAAACGTGTAACGAACTCTTTTAAAAGAGAGATTGAGAAATGAACTCTTGTGCTCCCACTCCAGCTGGTAAGCTTGCCAAGGGTGACACCTACTCAAGGCGCAGTGGGTGGTCCAGTCAGCACCTTGACCAAAGCTGACGTACATATTGGATCAACCCTACCAGATGTATGGCAAGGAAGTTATTAACATTCAACAGCTGGTAGAGTGCATTTTCCCAGAGTCTATAAGCTATAATAGTTTTCTGGAGTCATGCCAAGGCCTTATGGCATTCAGCTTGTTAGCTGCTTTCGCCAAGCAGGTTCCTTAGATAAGTTCTGGTCAGAAACACTTGTGCCACAAGGCATTCTGAATCTTTTAAAAAGCCACAGGAGTCCTAGTTGTGGGAAGGCTTTACTGTAGGGTTAGGACTAGGGTACTGGAACCATGTGGTAGATGTATAAAGCATCTAATGCTAGTTTGTATTATTTATACCTGGTATTAAATGCCTTTGTTCTCCAAACTGAACAAAATCTATTGGTAGGTAACTAAATAATGTATCTTGTACCGAACTTCTTAAACTTTATTGTATTATCAGCGTGTCTATTCTGGTTTACTTATCCAGTGTGTACCATTCACTTTGAAGATGCTTACAAATTAAAATTGAACTCCTTCTTTACTCCGTGGTGACTATTGTGAAAAACAGTCAAGTTGTTCTTAACACAATGGTGATCATATACTATCAACAGGAGAACAGGTCCCTCCTCCAAAGAACTTACAGACTGGCACTTGACATAGGATACATCAGCAACAGGAAGAAGAGATGGAGGTAGGGACAAACAGGCTGGTGTATGTATTTATTTCAGCTGGAGGTGCTTAAGCTTAGTTGCAGCAGGGTACAGAAACCAAGGGATTGTGGGTTTTGAGAAGGGTTTTAAAATAAATTAATATGTGTGGGATGAAATGAAAGGTAAAGTGTTGCTAGGTAGCAAATCCGTGTTGCTAGTTGGCACATGTTCCATATTACACAGAAATGTATTGTGGCCTCAAGACATGCAGTCACTCAGCCATTCTGGTTGCTGAAAGCAAGCCTGACCTGCAGAGCTCCAACAACATTTGTGATGTGTTAACATGTGTAACACTGTAGCATAAAAATGCATCCCCTCCTTTTGCCCCAAATCCCTCCTACAGATTTTATGGCTATAGCTACAAGTGAGCATACCTAAATCCACTCATCTGAATCAATGTTTAACCCTGCAGAAGGTCAACATGTAGACTGTCCCTTTATTCCAAGGGACCGTGACAAAATGGCAGCCTTTGTGGCAGCGGTCTTAGAAGCAAAGTCCCACCAAACAGAAAGGCACCCAATGTTCTCAGTTGCATGGAGATGTACATGATTTCAGAGGTGGGCCTGCTGTGGAAGTGCATTTGCTACACCAGCTGTCTTCTTCCCTAAATCGAATTGTCTGGTTTAAAAAGAAGCTGGATTTGTACAGACCCTGATTGGCTCACTGTTGTGTAAACTGTAAAACTACATCCTATTCATGGCAACACTGGGAACAGTGCCTCTGTTACAAGCCCAGCCATCAGATCCTTAAAATGATTAAAAGCAGAGGCAGGGGAGATAGTGAAACACCAAATAACCCTTTGGCTAATAACCATATTGCTTTCTTAAAAATAAAACTAAAATGAAGGATTAAATCTACTGAATTGATCTTCTGTAAGCAGATCCAGGTTGGGGACAATTTCCCCCCACCCTCCAAGTTTGCTGTTGAAGGGCTGCTAGACTCTGCAGCAGTAGAACAAATGTTGCAAAAGCACAGCTGGTGCAGGAGGAAGGAGAGAGAGAGAAGATGTCCCCAGCTCACATTTAGATTCCACCCAAAAGTGTTTCCTGCTGGGCAACTCCTGCTGCTTTCCAGGCCTTTCCATTCTAAAATACACATGGAATTGCTGCTGACTTTCTGCATTGTTGGAAATATTGTACTTTAGCCTTGTGTGCATCCCATATGAGATTTGAATTTGAATTTGGCAATTTGAAGCTCAGCATGAATTCAACACAATCATTGTGGTAGGTGCCAATTATGACTCAATTGGTTTTAACTGATGCTAGATCACTTGTCCAACTTTTAAAATAATATTATTTCTTTGTATTATTTTAAAATATTATTGATAATAATATAAAACATGTTATTAAAATTAAAAGTAAA
The DNA here is from genome assembly GCF_004798865.1 of Varanus komodoensis. Lineage (NCBI taxonomy): Eukaryota > Metazoa > Chordata > Lepidosauria > Squamata > Varanidae > Varanus > Varanus komodoensis. The sequence goes on along the minus strand of NW_025335268.1, from coordinate 18,499,367 downwards.
ATATTATTTATTTTCTATACTGCCCTATAGATGAAGCTATCAGGATGGTTTATACAGTCCATAAATACAGACAAAAATACTATTAAAATATCAGAAAATCAGAAAAAAAAGTAAAACAGATTAAAACAGCTAAAGATGGTAAAGATGGAGAACAGGAAAAAATAACAGAACAGCTATGCAAAACACCTAGTGATCCCCCTTAAGCCCCTGGGTGACCAAATAAGTCTTTAAAGGCCTCAGAGAAGAGGGCCATCTTAACTAGTGCCAAAGAGATGGCAAGTTGGGCCTGTAGTGGGAGGTAGTTCGATAGATGAGGGACCACCACCAAGAAAGCCCTGCCCCTTGCTGCTGCCCTCCTTGCTTCCCCCAGAGTTGGTACTCAGGGGAAAACCCAGGAGGTTGAGTGTAGTGTCCACGTAGATCACAGATGGGTGGGGGGATGTAGCACCATATCACTATATACAATAATCTTACTTTTCAGTGTATTTTTTCACACATATACAGAGTCTTTCTGTTCACTACCAGAATAGTGATAATCAGTAATCACCAGAAAGTTTTAAAAACATTTTAAATTAGCATGTTTGTGGAATATTATAGTACCCCAATAGAGAAACAGTCCTTTACCATACCAAAAAAGTACAAATGCAGTACAATAACATCATATTATAATGTTAACTTTTATATTACGGATAGTGCTATAACATGGTAATAAAATGATTGTTATAGTTGATTTATTTAGGATGCAATCTTTTAAACCTTCCAAACTTGCAGGATTACAGGTATTCTGTGCAGTGGCGAAAGAAAGAAGGAAAGATGGCTTGCGAACACTTTTGTACTTAAGTTCATCCATCTGAATGTTGTGCCTCTTTGGCCTGTGGCAGTGCCTGTCCCCTTGTCCCTCCCACCCGCAAAGCAGCTGCTGCATTCTTTCCATGCAGGCTGCAGATGGATAGGGTTTTCTGAGCTCAGAGTCCCAGCTCTGACCTCGGAACAAGTCTCTGAGGTCAAGGCTGGACCTTGGAAGTATGGCCACCACTATGTTGTCTAGTGACCACACAATCGCACTGCCTGCTGATGTTCTCTTTTTAAAAAATCCTCAAATGTTAATGGCTTCTTGCACCAGTTTGTCTGACATTTGACAAACTTCATCCTTTCGCGAGTACCTACAGATCTCATGAAATTCTGCCCAAGAGAAAGTGATAGGTGATAATCTATTTTCCCATTTTAATCAATGGGGAAGTCATCTCAGACTTAGGACAATGAAACAGTGTCCTGCCTTGACTCTGAGCCAAAGTGTGTCCTCAGTGGTTGAGGCAGCCCAGTACTAAAAACCAGAAGCCATTGCTCAGACTTATAACCCTGCAACTGAGAATGAAGAAAATCACTTTAATTACAATGCCGCAGTTTGAGCAGTTTTGAAATGGAGACATGAGAACATGTTTTAGTAAAACATAAGCTAAAATGTGCACACCTGTAGGCATTGCAAGGATAGTATTTCCCTGGTTAATTTCTCTTTATAGAAAAAGCATTGACACCTACCCTGTTAGATGACTGAACACAGTGATGTTATTTCATTGTTATTGTGAATACACATTTCAGTTAATGCTGTCAAACATGTAAAATATGTTTGTCACACAAAAAATTGGCATCCCTATTGAGACTCTCAGATCACCATAAAAGCGAGATAAATATAGGCATCCTTTGCAGGGGTGAAGATCAACTCTGTACTTCTCACCTGCAAAGCACAGCTGATTTGGGCTATCTAAAGCAGGGGGGAAGGCAGCCCCAATCTCCTCTGCTGACTGTCCCCCAAAACACTGCCAAAAGGGCTTCTTCTCTTGCAGCTCTGGAGAAGCAGCAGCTGGGGTTCTTTCCAAGCTGCCTGTGGGGGGTGGAAAGAAAGTCCGAGCATGGCTCACCAGCTATGAGTTCATAGCTGGGAATCAGGAAAATCATGTCTAGCAGCCAGGGGATTGCACTCTCACTAGTTGATGGGTTTTAAAAAAGCTATAATTGAATGGCTGCTTACGCATTGCATGTGCATGCTTATAGCTTCATAGGTTCTGCAGTAAGTTACTGGTAATGTTGCCAGAGTAGTTGATATTTTGCCCCAGCAATTATACCCCAATAGTGCATTGTCTAATCTTTGTACCTTTACTGGTGCAGTTATTGGTTAGCAGGCAAGATAGTGGAGGGAAATGGTGTATCATATGAAGTTGAAGGATTAGGCCTTGGGGATCACCAAGTTATTTTTTCCTTATGCAATTTTCTTTAAAAATAAAGATCTATTCCATAACGTACACATTTTGCAGTGCCTATTCCGCATGTGTTCCATGATGCTCACACAAATTATATTGTTGATTGTAGAACTCTTCCAGTCCTTGTGAATCCTCAGGGACCCAGAGTGAGCAAAAAGTATGAATGACATAGCCTCCCTCACTCTCCATCCCAGAGAGAGTTTGCAGGAGATTTTGTGGAAAAGTTTTAACCGAAGATCTAGGAGGTTATTGCCTACCAGAAATAGATCAATCAACCAAGCAAAAATTGTATTAACCTTAGAAAGCTGCAGTAAAATTAATTTGCTAAGCAGCTTGTGTTCCACTTTGCCTCATAGTCTATGGAATTGCAACAACCCCCATCCCATGCCTATTTCTAGGTATTTCCAGTGCTTTTTTTGTAAAAAAAAAAAAAAAAAAAAAAGGTGCCGGAACTCACATCGCTGCCGGCAGTAAGCACTCAGCGCGCTGCACGACCACACACACCAATCCCAAGCCGAGCAGCCGAGCAGCATCCCAAGCTGAGCAGTGAAGCAGTGCCCTCACTACCTCACTATCAGATAGCAGCTAGCAGACTTACAAAAGCAGCCCGCAGGCACTATTGTTAATCACTTAGTAAAATCTATTGGAAAAAAAGGTGCCGGAACGCCATTCCGGTGCATTCTATGACAAAAAAAGCCTTGGGTATTTCTGTAAACACCCCTAGGAAATTTTGATAGTTCTAAATGTTTTTTAGACATGAAACCTCAGATAACATGCTGTTTCATGATGCACAGACAACAGTTCTGGTATTCATGAATTGCAATCATAACAGAGTAGACAGTTCTCTGTAACATATGCTATTATGCTAGGGAGGAAACACATTTATTAGTGGGAGATAGGAAAAGTATGAGGTCATATCTTTTCTGAAATGTGCTGCAGAAAACAAAACTCTAATTGAGGAAAGGCCGGCTAAGCAGAATATAAATATGATTATTTGGAACTATAATTTGCATTTTTCATTCTTCTGTGAGAATGCTTTGTCCTAACTGATGTTCCTATATGTTAGTTTTGCTAATAAAAACTTAGGTTCAATTAAAATGTTTTATATAAAGAAGGAAAAAGAGAGGGACTGGCAATACTCATCTCAATATGAAGATGCTTTTCAGGTCAAACAATTCACCCAATACATGAAAATCAAATTAAGCAATAAATTAATATGGAGATACTTAGGGGCAGTGAAGGTCAAACCGCAAGATATAAGTATATCTGCAAAACTAGGACTATTGTATCTTTATATGAACCCTAATACACAAATAAAATATAAAGAGCTTCTTACTGTTTTCTAGACAGCATAACTGCTAACTAGAAATCAGCAAATGGATTTTCTCTTATCATATGGAAACAGAAAATTTGGGATCTTGCTTTAATAAAGAAATTTGCATCTTCAGATACAAAGAGGCCGCGTGGAAACTGACACTTTTTATAGAATAAGGTGTCCATTTATTGAATAAGAATGAATGACAACCTCCTAAAATATAGGGAATACTGCAGTGTGATCCTTCATGATGATGAGTGATAACTTTTATCAGATATTGTACAAACTAGATATGCTGAATAGTCCATTAGACTGAAAAGAGATTGACTCACAGGTGGTGTACTTCAATTTGTTACTGTTTATTGGTACTTTGAAAAATGAATTAAATAAGCGCTTGTTCAAGGAGCAATGCACCTATGCTGGCATGCCTCTGGTTTGTCTCTGGCCTCTGCTTCTGTGAAGTGTGAGCATTAAAGGCTCTGTGACAGAGACAGACTTGTTCATTTAAAGCTCATACTTTTTGCTACCAAGGGCCACGTTCTCTTGAGGGTAACTTGTTGGTAAGGGTGGTGGGGCCACCCCTTTTGTCTCTTTCTCTTCCCTTACTCTCCCCCACTCGCCATGGCAGCTTCATGAGGAGGGACAGATACTCTTCTCAGAAGATAGAACATTACTTCTAGAGGTCTTTTAAAGTTAGGTCTAGGGTTGAAGTTTCTCCACCCCGCTATCAAACAATATCTGCTGTAATCACATTAAAGCTTCCAACATTTAGGGCACCACAGGCAGGCATGTGTGTAAGAAAAAGACCTTGGTTTTATTGTGGAAAACAGGCTAAATATGAACCAACAGTGCAATACAGCAGCAGAAAGCAGAAATGCTATTCTGGGTTGCATTAATGAAGTAGTACTTCCAAATCACTATTTAAGAAAGATGCAGAAAAATGAGAAAGGGTCCAGAGGAGGGCAACAAAAGTGATGTAGGGATTGGAAACAATGCCCCATGAGGAGAGACTGAGAGAAGTGGGCATGTTCAGCCTTGAAAAGAGAAGGCTGAGGAAGGATATGAGAACCCTCTGTAAGTACCTCAAACGCTGTCACAAAGAGGAAGGACAACATCTCTTCTTGCTCATACCAGAGCGTAGGACAATAATCAGCTTAGATTGTAACAACCCAGATTCAGGCTAGATATCAAGAAACATTTCCTAACTGTCAGGACAATATGATGGTAGAACCAGTTGCCGGGAGAGGATGTGGGTTCTCCCACACTAGAAACATTTAAAAAGAAACTGGGCAGCCATCTGAATGGGGTGGCGCAAATTGGTGTCCTACAACAGCAGGGGGTTGGACCTGATGGCCTTCTTTGCCCTTTTCTATTCTGCTATTCTATGATTCTATAAAGAGTTGAATTCTGAACTCATAATTCATAATTCTGCCAAAGAAAAAGGCACTGGACAAAGGACTGATTGCCAGGAGGTATTTTGCAGGTGGCCCCATCCATTCACTGCTTTTGCTTGACCATTGGGTCTGAGTAATATGACACTGTGCCAAGCCATGGTTTAAACATATCTGCCTCCATCACATCTTGGCAGGCAGGAACAGGTGAGGATGGGATGCTCACAGACATCATGAAGGTGGCTTGGGAGGGCTTGAGAGCTGGCTTGGAAAGTTTAAATTGACAAAAGCAAAACAGCAAATCCAGAGATGGTTAAAGGCAGCAGGCATGGACCTACAGGGGTGTTGCTAGCACTTATGAGAGCTGGAGCTCAGGGCCCAAGGATTTAAATCTACATGAAAGTTGCATATGCTAATTTTTATCTATATTTGGAAATTTAGAAATGAACCAACACTGTCATGAACCACTTTCCTTCCAGGAAACTATTCTGGTATTAGGAGTTGCTGTGACAACCATATCCAGTCTCCTGTCTCCTACATGCATTCTTTGCTAAGATTCAATGTACTTCTGTACATATAATAGAGTTACAGCTTGTTCTCATTGCAGAGCTATTTGTTCTCTTCATTGTGGGTCGCAAATTATTCATATTTGTCAAAGTTCACCTTCTGTATATTTGGAGTATGATGACAAGCTACCAATCCAGTTATGGGGGGAGGGGGGATAATTTCATTTTAGAATTGTCAGAAAATAAGTCCTTTTGTAAAACGAGTTAGTTTTATAAAATAACCCATCTGAAAACATCTTGTTCAGCCAGTTTTAGTGATAAAGGTCAGTTGATCACTCCCATACTATTACTGCAAATAGTTCAGGAATCTATGACAACAAAACAGTCCTGCCTTGTTCAGGAATCTGTGATAATAAAACAGCCCTACCCTGCAGAAAAATCCATAACTTAGAGGGCTGATCTGATGTAATTCATGAGGCTTGCGTACACAACAGTTTTTTACCAGAAGGTATGAAAAGTATCTGTCTAGGATCAAATGAAAGTATAGAAACTCCTGGCTAGAGACTTAGCTTTGTCACAGAATAAAAATGTGAACAGATGTTCTGTGACAATCTGGATGAGACTGCACAGCACCAAGTACATATGGAAATACAACTTCAGCTTTTGGTTCTCCCTTTGGGCAGAAGGATTTCACATTTCTGAAAAAGAGTTCCTGCTCACAGAAGGGAATTTCTGCACCCAACTTTCTGTAGCTAACCTTTTGTGACCTGAGCAATAAAGTAGAAGCATGTGGATGTTGGCTGACTAACTTCTACACAGTAGCACTAAGTCTCCTTCAGAGTTATTTGCTAAATCAGATATTGAACTCAAGCACACGGGATTTCTGTAGATTCAGTGAAATTGACTTCAAACATGCCCAAAGGATCTATCCTATAGAAATTTCAAGAATACAATTATATACCTTTGGTACATAATGATTAGGCTAATTAGGTAAGGACAAAATTATGTCAGCTGCATGAAGGATGGGACTATATACCTCCATCCCTCCAATTCTGAATGGACTTTCACAGAAATGGACTTTCACACTAGTGTTCCATTCTCTGGTTGGCAGGAAAAGGTATCCAAGGATTGCAGTGTGTCCATGCTACCAGCCTTAGTATGCATGGTTTACTCAATTCATGAAGTCCATGCTCTGAAAAAAGTCTCCCAAAGGTAGATTCTGCTGAGGCAAATGTGTAGCTTGTGGTGAAGGGTAATCATGTTAGGGCTGGCCCACATAGCTACCTGGTAATTTTCTACTAGTGGTGCTTTGATGGAGAATCCTGAGACAGCTGCAGATCCCACAGAAATGTAGTCAAATGGGGGGACATGGCAAATCTGAGTTGTTATGTGGTGAAAATGCAGGCCTTAAGCCACCTAGTTATGGTGGACCACAAAACTTGCCAGCCTAGGGAAGTAAGGTGGGAAGAAAGCAAGTTAGTGCATCAAAGGGTTTAGTCATATATATATTTTGATTGCTTTGCACGCATCCAACTTGTACTACTCCCTCTTAGAGGGTTGGGTGGGATCAGAGCAAAAGGAAGAAAGCATTAGGTTCTGGTGAAACAGCAAGCTAAGCTTTCAAATGAAAGAATTCAAGCAGACAGTGACAAGAGTCCTTGCTGAAGGCACAAAGTTGGTCCCATAATGAGTCCAGTTGTTAGATCCCTGTAATCAATATTACAGTAACCAGGAAAGCCCCTTGAATGACATAATTCAGAGCAGGATGAGATGCAGGGGCTCAAACTTGAGTTTTTGTCAATGTTATTTAAAGAGAAATGTATGCATCACCAGGTGGTCCAGAAGTGCCGAACCTTGTATTAAACATTTCATGTAATAGTTCAATCTCATCTGGATAGGACAGATACCTGTGCAAGGTGTTGGACCATATAGCCAAGCTGGGTCCAGTTCATAGGAATGCTAGCAGGTGTTTGATGATGGCCTTAAAATAAATAATTTCATCTTGTGAAAGCTTTCTATGTACCTTCAGATCTATGCACCATGGATAGTCTGTGAAATGAGGTGGTGTCTCCCATGTCTGCTGAGAAACTAAGCTGAGGGAGAGCTTCCTGGCAGCTGCAAGGAACCACCCAGAATCTGAGTGCTGGATAAGCCTGATTGCCAGAGGCTGGACTAGCAGATAGAAAAGACTGATTGAATTAGGAAAGTTGTAGAATCTCAAAAAACCAGTCTCCTTCACCAGTGTGGAACAACCAGAACCAGCAGTGCTCGCTCAAGTATGACTTTCTTCTGAACCCTGGATAGGAGTTGAGTAAGAAACAGGTAAAACAGGCCAGAAGAATGTCAGTTCATCTTGGCTCTCCTGTAAATGGTGACAGGAAATGAAAGCAGCAGCTTGCTAATTTGGAGGGAGGCAAACTCTCCTACAACCATGATGCTAAACTGGATATGTACCTAGAGGAAGGCTTGGTGGTTGAGAGCCAATTGCTTAGCAAGTCTGCAGTCATATTGAGGTGGCCCTGATGTGCTGGGCTGAGACCAACACAATGCACCTCTGCACTCTCTAGGAGCACCTTTTTTCTGGAATGACCAGGATTTAGTGCTGCACTGACATTTGCTATGGGTCTCTCTAGACATGTCATTTCTCCTGAACAGGATGTGGTGAAGATTCGGAAGAAATGTAGCAGCAAGTAGAGGACCATCCAGAATTCCAGCCAGTTTACACTGTGCCTTGCTTCTTGTAGGAAAAAATGCTTATAACACCTTGTTTTGCAATGAACACTTCCATACAAAGATTGACATCTGATGGCACATTCCTAATGGGACCCCAGATAAGGGTTTCTTGAAATTCTTGAATGTTCTTCCCTTATTGAGAATGGATAATTCTGAGATTCAGTAGGAGGGAAGACTTGGATTCAGGAAATCATAATGCCTAAAAATATGTGATCTATTGACCTTTGCCTGCAGAATATTTATTTCTTCCTCCAGCTGGATTATCATTTTGGAGGATTCAAAGTGATCCTTCCTAATGTTTAGTAGGAACCTGCTGCTGTCTGAGTAGAAAAGGTGCTTTAAAAGGTTATCCTTGATTTGGGGATAATCTCTGAGTAAATTATCATTTCAGTAGGGATAAGGTTGCATTCCTTGAAGACATAAAAAGGCAACCACTGATTTCATTAGGTTTGCAAATAGTTTGGGCGAATGCCTGGCCAAAGAGGATGACCAAGCTGTGATAGAGGCTGAGATTACATATAAACATGAGGTATCTCCTGTGCATAAAGGCTTATGTGGAATAAGTCTCCATGAGATCTACTGAGCCCAATTCATTTGTGTGGAGGTGCCAGTTCTGAATGAATGTAGTACATTCCTCTTTTTTTAGAATGTAGAAAAGGAAGAGCTCTAATATCTAAGTAAAAGTGAGAAAGAAAATTGAAAGTAGAGCTTCAGGACCAAAATCACTAATCTTGTGATTCCCTTCCTTTCTGGATAACGAGAAGAAATATTCCAACCATTGGCTAAGTCCTTCCACTAACCAGAAAGATTCAACAGATGTCTATTTTTTTTTTCTTTTACAAGAATGCATTTGCACGGGTGAGGTTTCCAGTGATAAATAGCAGTCAACACCTGTTTCCCAGTCACTCCTTCACACAAGTCAATGACCTTCCTTATATTCTCCAACTTAAAATAATCACATATTTGAATATTCAACATGTTCTACAAATAAAAGCAACCAAGCACCACACAATAAACTTCGTTATAGGAGATAGTTTAACACAGTCTCAGATGAATGATCAAACTTCATAAAAATCTATGTACATACAGATAATATTTTGCCCCTTATAAGCCACAGATTTCAAGTCATAACACAAGGACAGCTTTTGACAAACAATGAGAAATACAGAGAGTGCTAAATAGCAGCAGAAAAGGAATGATGTATTTCTTGATGATCTATTTTATGATTGATTCCAACAAAAATAAATCAGAAAAAACTAGTTTTGAGTTTAATTGTTGGAGTGGAATGTACTGTAGGTGGTGGTTGCCTGGCAGCTGCCTTTGCTTTGCTTGCCTGACTTGCTCGAACTGCAGTTTCCAGATGTGTTTTCAGTTCAGGGGCTGCTCCCATCACCGTTTTGAATGCATGAGGGTAGAGTGGTCCAATGCGTGTAAGGTCTTGGAGGGCAAGCTCATGAAGTTCTTTTGATACCATTGATGCAGAAGAGAAAGCATTTTCATTCAGTAAATAAGATATGAGAATAGGAACGAGAAGAGCAAGCAGCTTGACTCCTGAAAATCAGTAGGAACATATTTAAGGTTAGATATTTTAAATTGGGACATAAACAGAGAACTTCATGTTTATTTATACCAATCAGAACATAAAATATCCAACAGATATCAATATACTTTTCCTAATACAAATTTAAAAGGTCCAATAGCAGAAAGTAAAATAACTATTTTAGAATCTTTACACTGTGCTCAGTTCCAGCATAGTCAAGTATTTCCCTAAGGTATTCTGTTACCATGGGGACAGATATAAGATAAACCTGCATTTAGCAACATATAACCAGCAGAAGAACAGGTGACATTTTTAGATCATCTATTTGAATCTGTTGACATTTGGTAGAAAAATTAGCATAGCATATCACAAAGCATCTAAGCTATAATCGCACAGACTGATGCCTTTCTCCAGAATCCCACATGCACTTGCAAAAGATATGGAGGCTCCTGCCTAGGCAGGTTGTCTTGTTCCTAGGAAAGTTATATGCACCCATCAGAGCTCCATGTTCATAACATAATTATGAATTTTAATAATAAAAACACTATGTTGCAGGAAAAATGTCCTTAACACTGGGTACACAGCTTTCTAAAAATTAAAAGTGGAGGCATCATTCACTCTTGTTTTTGTGAATCTACTGTGCAGCAGCACTCATACTGTTAGAAAATTCCAGTGCATCCTTCTTTCCTCTCTTTTGGAATATCACTGCCCATATGTTAATGAGGAGGAGATCAGTGCTGCATTGATCTTCTACTGTTGGGCAAAGTGGTAGATGCATCCATCCTTTTTCAACACACACTTTCACGTATCTTGTAGGCTACTGGTGTTCCCCAGTACAGCCTGGGCATTACCATTCTAGGGAAACAAATAAGGTACTTACTATGCTGCTCCTCACCAAGAGCAACCAGTGTTTCAAGAACTTTAATTCCTTCTTGGATTGCTAGAAGTTCTGTTTTGCTGTTTGGGCGGTTCTTCTCTACACTTTTCAGTTTCTCAACCATTATCGGTGCCAGTGAATGGATATATGGGGTTGAGAGAGCACGATTGGTATGTTGGAATACAGAAAGTAGAAGCTGGTAGCATTTGGCTTGAACCTAATTAGAATATAGTAATAATGTGTTGATTTAGGATCAAAACTAATTTATTATAATATACATATGATTGAAATAAGGGTTCATAAAAAATGAAAAATGAGAACAAGGCAACTCAGATTGTAAGGAAATACTGTTATTCACTATCAAATTTCAAAGAAGGTACAGCAGACGATAATGATGCTTTCATTAATTATTTGTATATGTATTATTTAAGATGCCACACCTATTATCTACGAGAGAGAGAGAGAGAAACAGAGAGAGAGAGACACACAGAGATCTAATTACTGGATGTAGGGATTTTTGTTAGAGAAGTTATAGTATTAATCCTCCCCTCCGATTCCAAATCTCATCCTCCAACACACTAGAATTAGTCCTCTTATCAATGATTTCAAGGTATTTTATAAAGATAAATACAGCAAGTAGGACAAAAAATTAGATCACTGCACCCATAAAATGAGTACGTTTAAATTACAACTTTACAGTATCTCACACTTTGAGCATATTCAAGCTACACCTCATTCAAATTCATTGACATATAGTGATGACAGTCAGCCTGGTAGAACCTGATTCACAATGACCAAAAACACATTTCTCGGGGCATATTTATTTAGGAGACTTCTATGCCGCCCCATTCGCCGAAGCCTCAGGGCGGCTCTAGCATATAATCCTAGATTCAGAGTATTTTAAAGATAGATATGAACATTATTCATGGCTATTCCGTGACCTGGTCTGCAGGATATGAAAACCCATCACTGTTGAGTTGCCATAACAGATTTCTGTGTCTCCCAAACTCATACTGCTTCTTGTAGGGTCACTTACTTGGGGGGAATAGGAAACCCTAACAACCCATGGTTGTTGTGTCATCCAAATCTGGAAGAACAATTTCCAATTTCCAATTGCTGGAATTGTGAATTCCAAGGATTGACCGGTGAGCCATTCAGCAAGAGAGGCAAACGCCTTTGCTGCTCATCATGATTTTGCCTGTGCTTCCCTGCACCAATGCCCAAGCAGCACTTTGGAATGAAAGTCATTGGTTTGTCACCCTTTTAAAAAAATGGTCTTAGAAATTTGCACATCTTTGTAATGTATGTTTTTATGTATGTGTGATCAGTTTTTCAGAAGTGTGCTCTTACCATTGTTGTTTTTCAGCATCCCCCACCTTTTCAACACTTATGACACCAACTGTACTCCAGAAAGGGTACTGCAGGTATGTATTTTTTCTTCCAGTTAATTCCCAGCCATTCAACTTGGCTGTATGGGGGGGGGGGGGGATGTTAGATCTGGCAGGGAACCATAGAAACTACAGCAGTAAATGCTCCATAACGAAAAGCTGAAAAAAGCATGGGGTAATAGGGACACCGACATCCCATTCTAAATTGGCTGGAGTGGAGGATGTGTTGAAAAACAGAACTCTGAAAAGTGTCAGTTCAACACTTAAAACTGAGAGGATTATATTGCTAAGAGAGAGATATTCACCTCCCACCCTCTGGTGACTCTTCTTTTGTTGTTTTCCCCCCTTTAACTAGCACTTTTCAACTGACAACTTGGCAATTGGTCCCTGGCAACTGTGCACAAATTAGCTTATATGCATTCTTGCCTTATCTAGTTCATTGTCTATTACCTTCTCCACTTCTTAGCTCCCTTTGAAACAAACTAATTGATGAGGTAAGACTACACCTAAGAGCAATTTTCAGGTTCCCCATGTGCTCAAGAGTCTGTGTGTGTGGCTCCAGACTCCCCTCCTGCCCCCCCCCAAATCATCCATAAATGCCAAAGTTAATCAAAAGGCATAGAGATTAGAGTTGCTTGGATGCAAGAATGCTGAGATATGTACTGGAGATTGCTGGAGGACTGAGAGGGAAGGAGGGGGAGCACAACCCATGGAGAGCCAATCATCTGTCAGGCATACCAGGGATTATGCTGTAAAAACTAACTCATAGTGTCTTAGAGTGACCAGTAAACTCATCCGTTATAACAGACTCAGTAGACTGGTTACACTCCATTGAAAAAGAAGCATCAAGTGCACTGTGCACGCAACAGTCTAGTGCTCCATACTTGATCACCTGGTTTATTCACTCATATGCACTCAAACTGGCAAGGTAAATGCATATATGGAGACGTACTTCTACATATGGATCTCTTTGATACTCTTTATTTTGAATGCTGAAGAGGTATCAGGATAAGATATAGATGTACATCACCATGTAATAATGGTTATATGTAATTCTGTGACTTTATCTAATTAAATTGTATATATTAACCCAGAAATTAGACTATCTGAAGTGTAAGTCAACAAATGTTGAAGAAGAAATGATTAGGGCATATACGGATTACTCACCCAAGGATCTGATGAATTTAGTGCTATTTTGAATCTGTTCATGCAGCCATTCTGTAATGACTGCACTCCAATTATTTCTGAGCTTGCAGACCAAAGGAAGAGTGCAATAGCTGTAAGCATGCTTACTTCATCCAAAATAGGTTTTGAGGCCTCTGGTTAAAAACACACAGAGAGAACAGTCTGAGTTTATACGGAAAAGAGCTTGGAACAAGCAAATGTAATTGTGAAATTTCCAAGTAGGAGGATACTGGAAACTGCAAACACAACATTTCTGATCTCCAAAGTTATATAATGTTTTACTAGACAACCCTTCCAGCCAAATCCTTTTATGGTAAAAACAAAAACAAATCCCACCCCCCACCACACAATAATGTAGCACGGAAGTGGCTTGCCCTAAGAAAAAGTCCTGATGCGTTTTTGGAAAGTTGGCTTCTGATTTACTGATCTAGGTAAGAGTTTGAAAACAGCCTTCCATAGTCACATGCACATATTGAATTCAGTTTATTTTGTCAAAATTCCCACTTCTATATAATAAAGAGCAGAATTGTGCACACATATGAATTCTTGCATCGTATATGGAAGAAGTGCAAACTCAACCAATATAAGATGTTTCAGGCATTTGGAGAAGTGCTAAATTCTATAAAGTAGCATGGATACAAAGAATTCGATACCCTTCTATGTGCCTTTAATTCTTTACTCTTCATTTTAGAGAGCTGATATATATAAGAGCATCTAATTCATTTCCCATTACAAGATAATTTGTTTTACTTCCTTTTAAAAAGTTTTAGCTATTGCATACAAGTTACCTGGCTGAGAATATTCTAAGATTGTGGCTAGAGTGCTACGAATAAGATTTGTCCATTGTTTGTGAATGTCTTCATTCATGGTCATTGGAAGAGTCACAATGCTTTTCAGTCCTTGGAGAGCTGCAGTGACTGGCAGTGGGACCTGATTTCCCACTGTTTTTATTGCAGTATCTCTCAACACTTGTGTTATTAAAAAGAGGACGGTGGGCAATATAGTCATGCATCCTGAAACATAAAATAAATTTTCTTGTGAATATTTGTAAAAACAAAATTGTACACAGCCATAGTTCATAATTTTGTGGGACACAGTGCTACACATGAGCAAATGCTATCCTGTTTTCTTCTATTAGGGAGCATTTGCATGGAAGAGAACACAACGGCTTGCACAGAGCTCCCTGTACACACCCAAGCTACTGGATGTGCGTACTGGCTTCTTTTCTGATTTTAAAATATTACATGAGATGTTTCAAAAATTGTCATCTATATTGGACCCTGATTACTGCCATTAAATAAAGAAGACTCTTTTAAAACCCAGATATAAACTCTATCACTGCATCAGCTAGCAATGTGTGATGAATCTGACAGAATAGGAATAGGAATCTGTCAGATTTCTTTGGCACAGCTCCCTGGCCTCTGGCCCACTTTCCCTCTGCTCTGAGTCTGTCACACACCAAGAGCTTTTGTGGGTGTCCAGCAGGAAGCAAGTCCAAGCAAGTCTGCGAAGCTCGCTCGTGCACATACTGCTAGCATGTCTGCTGTGCAAGGGGAGTTCTGCTTCCAAGCAAGTGACTCATGGGCTCTGCGTACTTAGCGCAAAGAAGCTGCCAGTGCTCCTGAGCATTCTCTGAGTTGATCTTGCCTTGGCCCACTTCCTGGCCAAGGCCAAGCACAGGAAAGAAGTCTGGTGGGTGCAACAGAGCTGGGTTCCAGCCTGATCTTTGCATCCCTAGTGTCAACTTGGGATCTAAAAGTAACATGCTTGAACTGCAGTTACAAATAGCAAATATACAATATCCTAATAGCAATCTTGCCTGGCTGTGACACAAATTCCTTACTCATGTTGCAAGTAAGTGGTTGATTTATTATCATCTAATCCTGAATTTTCTAGAGATGTGCAAGAACAGGAGCATTGTCCCCACCTCCAGTCTTAGAAAGCCTAAAAATTATTCTGGAAGTGTTAGCAACTGCAGTAGCTGCCAGTTCAATTTACTGAAATGAAAATGTGCACATTTCAACCATGCCCAACTGAAGCAATCTGTAATGAGGAACAGCACACAGAAATGAAGAAAAAGGGATCTGATGGCCTAAAATGCAATGCTGTCCTCAGATTCCTAGAACACATTCATATTTTTAAGCCTATATTAGCTTTCCCAGACCCTTTAAAGAACACTGAGATGAGACTAAAAGTAAACTTTAGATTTTTTATGCAAGTTCTTCTGTCAGAGTCAACCAGCAACTTCCTACTGATTGTGTCACTAACCTAAACTCTTCCTCACCACCCAAATATTCTCCATTTTATTTTGCAGGTTATAACTTGTCATGCTTTCATTTCATTGCCAGAGGTTAACTTTCTACAAAACACACTGATTTCAAGGGAGGGGTATTACACTACCAGCTGGAGAGCAGAGAGTGGGCAGATCAGACAGAATGCCAACAGTGGCAGCCACAAGACGAGCACTTTCTTCTGAAAGCTGGGTTCTGTTGGAGAGATGACTTGGAGAATCAGATATTTTTGTGCTCAGATGTGGCATGTGTCGCACGAGAATAAACATTAGCAGCTCCATGGCAGCAAACACAAGAGATTTTCCTGGTACAAGACCCCCACTTTCTCCTCCTTCACCCAACACTGTGCTTGCATCTTTTTCCTTTACATCTTCTTCATCTACAAAAAAATATTTTAAAAATACACATATCATATGAAATGTTCTACAAACAATATAAAAGGGCTATGAAATAATGCATAATACAAACTAAAAGTATAAATATGGCTACCTAGTATTTCAACCATAGTACTACTAAATAAAATGTAAATGTTAATCATTTATAAACAACTCTTTATTTTTAAGCTGCCAGAATGCTTATACTAGTAGCCAAAGCAACAAGTGAGGTGGTATTAATACAAGTATTAGTATGTTCCTTTTAAAAACTTTTAAGATATAAAATACAGGCAAACATTAGTATATTTTGCCTTCCTTGTATTTAATATTAAATTATTCAACTTAGCTTTGTAAATGTGTTTTGTGCTTATTTCCCCTCTGCAAAGTGAGAAAAAAACTGAGAAAGAGAAAAAAATACATGTGGAGAAAATAAGCCAAAAACCATGCATGCAAAGCTACCTGTGGAAGTCAGATTCAATAATATTTTCTTCTGGTAAAAGGAGAAGAAAAGTTAGGTCAGTAGTGTAAGCTGTCTTGCTCATAGTCTCTATGGGGTAATTGACTGTACATACAAGAAAATGTTTTTTTAATGACAGTTATCATAAAGGTCCAGCAGAATAAGCTACTTTTCAAACCCTGGCAATCTATCATGATTGCAGCCTGCTGTTAAGAAAGTTTCTTTTCAGATACTGTTAATACTGTTTAAGTATTAGAACAGTATTAATTTGTTCTAATACTTAAACTGAGCTCAGCTTTTTAATTGTATGTCGCTACCATGAGAGCTATAATTTAGGCTAACCAGTGGGATACATTAGGATATATATTCCTGAGATATAAGCAGGAATGTTTCAACATTATATAGCTAGAGTTGCACTATCACAGTTGTCTTTATCCTAAAATTTTATCTAGACATACTTTTCAAACACAATGATGAATGATGAAACATACAAACTAGAACAATCTTTTATCAGTTAAGCCAACGGGGTAATTTTTTCACAATTACAACTTCACTTTAATATATATAATTATTTATCCGAACTACAAGTTATTACATGAAAAACATGCATATCTTACTGAAAGTGTTTCTTTTTTCTTGCAAATGATCCTGAGCAGCTCTTACAATTTGCTGCACAACACCAGTAACTAGTAGCTGGACTGATGGAGGATTGCAGGTCAACAGGAGTCGATGTAGCACACTCAGGAGTTCAACACCAAGAAGCTATTCAAGAAATAATAAACTTACAAGTTTGAAATAATTATCAGCTATGAAACTCCAGACAATAAAGCCACCTGCAATTTGTTACACTATTTTGATAATCACTTTTACTATTTCGTTTAATCAGTAGCTGAGATGCTTCTGAATGCTTTTCAGAGCATTCATAATTTTTAAGTATACAATTACTAAGAGCATCATGCAAAGCAAGTTCAGCATTTTAGTTGTCATGTACTTAATTTTCTAAATTTTCTTAACTTTAACTAGCCTTTGACTAACTACTTAATAACTACAATACCTGTAGACTGACTACGGTCTATTTCATCTTTTTCTAAGTGCACGTGTTGGCATTTTAGAGAGTTGAAAGTACAAATCTGTGATTTTGTTATTTTGTGTAAAGTATTTTTAAAGGGAGAAAAAAAAAAACAAGACAAGGCATCAATTAGTATTTCACACATTTCCCACACTATGAAGAATAAGTTATACTTTCATTTAATATTCCAATAGCTCTTTTACCTTCCTGCATGCTAAGAGAGAACTGCAACAAATAGTTTGTACTTAAAACCTTCAGGAACTATACCTGATCCTCTGCAATGTGGGTTCTAGCACAGGTAGAATCCAGTAAAGTATGAAGTGCTTGCAAACAGGAAGTAACATGTTCAACAGGCTCTTCTGGTCGTGGAGAACAAAGAAACTGTATACTAACACCTGAAAGGTAAAAGTATTTAAAGTTTCAGACATCTTTTAAAATATTATTGGTAAAGACTGTATAAAAACAACCTATACTTGTAGATTTCTATGCATATATGAAATACTTTTAAACAAACTTTACAAGTAATGATTGCGTACTAAGAACACAACCATCAAATTCAACAAGTTAGCATTCTCAAATACCAAAACATAATAACTCAGACATCCTTGAAAGCTGGAATTGCTCTATTTCTGGTACTGCCACAAAAAAGTCTGTCAGTAGTAATATTGCTACATGTCCTTGATAATACATAGAAGTATACCTACAAAATCCCAGAAAAACAGTGCAATATATTACCCAAAATTAAATGCATTCTATCTTTGTTTATTTCTTGTAAAGGTTTGGTTGAAGGTGGTGTTCCAGGTGCTGGGTTCAACATTATGGATGTGGCATGCTTTTGTGGATTAGGTATTGCTGCTGATGCATCTTCTGCTGTTTCAGAAGCATTAAAACCTGTACTGTTTAGCCACAGTGCAATTGCATGCAGTATTGGAGTCCATGAATTCCGGTAATGCAACCTGGCTGTATCAATTGTCTCTGGAGTGTAAAAAGCTCCACCTGTTAAACCAAACATGACATTGTGTGGGTGTAGTGGCAGAAGGAACAGAGCAGGTAGCAAATATATTATCATTTAAATATTTTTCTATCTATTACAACAAAGGGTGTGTACCTGTCTTCACACCCGCAACAGTTTCAAGACCATGAAACCCACATACCTGCACTTGTCCTGTGTACACTAAAGTGACCCCTAGCAGTGTGCACAAGGTAATTTTATTTTTTAAATGCATTCAATGTGTCCATGTGGTTAAATTCTGAAGTACATCTTCACCCACTAGTTCAAATAGTATGGACTACAAAGCCAGTACATAGCTTTGTAGTCCATAATATTTGAAGCTGGATTAGTATGCTGAGAGAAAGAGGTATAAGCTTGCTTCATTTCCCCTGCTGTAGGATAGCCCCCCACAAGGAATGAAATGGACAGAGCCATTCATTAAGGGGTTGCATGGCAGGAGAATGCCGGGGCATAACTTCACTCAGGTGGGATGGGTACAAATTGCCCAGCTCTAAAGTTGAAGGCTTTTTAGTAAGCCAAGTATAGTGTTATATACCTGCTCCATCTACGGCGTTAGGGTAATAGGTGTGTGTGTGGAAGAGAACAGGCCTGTTTCTCTATCTCTTGGCATACTAATTTCCTTTAGCTTCAAACTGTGTGGACTGTACTGGTTTGGGAATTCTGCCCCGAGTGGCTGAAAGTGTACTGCAGACTTCAACCACATGGACATACTGGATGTATTTACATTAACTGTGTCCCTTCCTCAGGAAGAGGTCTTCCTCTGCCTCAGGGTGCACCATGGCAGGGCCCATACTTTGAGGTTCCAGCAGCCATGGTTTCACTCCGTCAGGGTGGACATTACATTCCAATTCTACATACACTTGCGTGCACTATATCAAGATAAGGGCTGTTTCCAGTCAGTTGTTTGCTGATATTTTACAAATCTCAGGATTACTGCTAACTAGACTGATTGAGACCAAGGGCTGACTTCTTCACAAGGCAGCTGTCAGACAATACTATCATTTTGACTTTTCCAGTGCCAGAAAAACTACCCCAGGCTAGTTTACAGATACTCTGCATCACCTGACTGTTTATCATACATTTTCACACTTGAGGACTTTATGTGTATAAACCAAATTCATTGGAATCCATTGTACCCGAAGATATGTGAGATTATATGAAGTTGTGTTGTGAAGGCTCATTCATACATTGAAGGTCTCCATTTCATCAAGCGACAAGAGGTCAGAGAAGGCTGTCTTCTGCACTTCCCATTTCCAGCCAAAATGCTACTGGGCAAAGGAACCCTAGATCTTTGAGATATACTAGGCTATCGTGCCCTTGCTTTTTTTTTTTTTTTTGCAATTTTCCAACCTATCATTAAGGCTAGCAAAGCAAATGTATGAAAGACATGTCTGCCTTTTCAAGATATTATATCTGCAGTTGAGGCATATAAAAATAATGAATTCTGAAGGAAATAAGTTCCTTACCATCTGGAGGAAGCTGACTCGCGAATTCTGCTGGTAAAGTAAGAAGAGCATAATCTTTAAGTGCAGCTAACCAGAGACGGCTAAGAGTGGGCAATTCTGGCTGCACAAGTGTTATTAAACTGTCTGGTGGCAGCTCATCTTCTGTATTATAATCATCATCGTCGTCATCACCCCCATTCCTTGCTGCTTTTTTCGGTTTTGTTTCTGCTTCTTTTTTAATTTTCATAGCTACAACATATACCTTTAGATAAAAATCCACACACAGTATTACTATTCTTGTGGACAATACCAATTGTTTCCTGTGAAAACAACCCTTTCTGCATGTCTTTAATGAAACATACTCATTAAATGCAACCCTTTCTACATGTCTTTAATGAAACATACTCATTAAATTAAGGATAAATTTATATCACTTTGTACTGACAAGTCCTCTGTGGTGTGATCAGATTGTGGGTCAATCAGCACACTTTCAAGCCTCCCAGCCATTAGGTCCAAAGATGACTTTCAAAAGATTGCAAGTATATCCTCAAGATGCTTAACTTTATGCCTAACAACAAGGAAATTTATTCTACACATACATTTCATATACTTTGAACAAACAGAATATACACCTAGCTCTGATTACTATAAATAGTTAAAGATTTTATTTGGTGATCTGGTAGATTTTTATCATCTTTGTATCTGTAATAGTTTTTAATGTAAGCAACACATAGCTCTTTATTTGCCAAGGTTCAGGCTTAAATAGTGGCAGAGTGTGCTTATAAACAAACAAACAGCATAGGCTAGTTTCAGTTTGAGGTCATTGTATATACAGGTTTATAGCCTTATAGAGCAGCTTGTTAATAGTCAAGCTCAGAAGTTGACCCATCCCAAGTCTAAGAATTTGGTTTATCATGCAGTTTTAAAAAAATAAAAACCTCAAAGAGGGACACACCTATCCTCCCTAGTAAGTAGCAATTATTTTGTTGCTGTTGTTTTCCTAATAGGAAAGGGAAACTGAAATTAGATGGGTTAATGATCAGCCGGCAAGATCTTGTCCTGGCCCTACTACAGTACTTCAAATACTGAGTCATCCAAGCACCATTATTCTATTTTTGCATGAAGTGAGATTCATGCAAAATGGATGCACCTATTAATGTACATTGTCTCAAGATATTAACTGTTCTTTACATAAGTTAAAGATTTTTTTGCTCTTTCTTTTAAGAACTCACAGGCACTGGAATAAATAGCCCTTTCTAAATTGCTGCCTTAGACAATGAAGGGTGCAATCCTTTGGCCCCTAGACAGCATCTGAGGTGGCATTCCTTGATCTGAAGCAAGAGACAGTACTCAGCCCTTTGAGACCACCAATTCTGCTCTTCTGCAACTGCTGGAGGAAAAACCTTGCCGGCTGCTCTCTGACATAGTTAAGTGACCTCAGAGGAGAAAGGCAGGCATTTCAGTGGTAGAGGAAGAAAAAGGAGAGCCCAGGCCATGAACTATTCCAAAGCCTCTCCAGCCACCTTTCCTTCCACTCCGAAGCATTCCAACTAGTTGGGGGTAAATCTTGCAAAAGATGCAGGGCAGGAAAATCACCTCCACCACAGCCCCACTCTGCAAAGGGTGACTGTAAGCCTCCATTTTCAAATGTTTATGAGCGCTATGATAGGATTGTACTTTAAGTAATAGTGTTTTAGATGGGCTGTATATTAGTAATACGAAAAGAAGTGATTTAACTTTAGTTCAGAAACAGAAAAAAAATGTAGCAAGAAATAATTTGCTATGGAGGTTTACTCACTTAAAAAATAACCTGAAGCGAAACTATCTTGCATTTAAAATCTAAAGACTAGTACTGGATTTTTTGCTGGAAGAACAGCTTATATAATGCTTTCTGAAAATTTACAAATTATTACTGTTTTATACAATGAAAAATATGTATATATCAGATGTATATATCAGAATATATATCAGATGTATGTATCAGAGTATTCCCATCTCAAGCATTATTCAATCCACATAAAGCTCAAGTCAAGTCATTGCTGGTATAGAATTATTCCTAAGTATTTACCTCAGCCCAAGCTTTAAGCACTGCCAGTTTTTCCATTGTAGTGGCACTCTCCCTATAAAGCTGGCTGGAAGACCCCTTTCCTGTTTGTACTTTGTCCAGAGAAGAGACAAGGAGGTTGTGAACACGGCGAAGATCATTAAGGTCGCTTACCACTCCACTTCCTATCCAAGTGCTGCACACCTAAACACCATGGGAACATTATTAATAATAATCAGCTTTTCTTTTAAGAAAGCATCCACCTATATTGAGAAGCAGTGTGATACATCTAATAGCATGTTAGTCTTGGGCCAGGCTGAAATCTCTACTTAGCCATCAAGTTCACAGGGTGAGTTTGAGCCTAACTCACATCTCAGAGATATTAAGAAAAAAAGGGAAATTCCAGTGCATGATGCCTTTAAGGTACAGTGAAATACAAAGGTGACAGATATGTACTGGTCAAGGAAGTTTTAACAAGGATGTTCAAAAGTATGTATGGCATGGAGAAAGTGGAAAGGGATTTTTTTTTCTCTACTAGAACTCAGAGTCAACCCACAAGTTGACTGATGGGAGATTCTGGACAAATAAAATGAAATACTTCACATGGTGCACAGTTAAACTATGGTATTCACTGCCACAAGAAGCAGTGATGGCCACCAATATGGATGGCTTTAAAGGGGGCATTGGGCATATTGATGGAGGAGAAGGCAATCAATGGGTACTAGTCCAGATGGCTATATGCTATCTCTGCTATTAGTGGCAATATGCCTATGTATACCAGTTGCTAGGAAACAAGAGGGTGCTGTTGTATTCTTATCCTCCTTGAGGGATGCTGTGGAGAGCTGGTTTGCTACTGTGTAAACAGAATGCTGGACTAGATGGACCACTGGTCTGATCCAGTATGGCTTTACTTATGTTGTTATGAGATATGATGGTTTCTTAATATGATGCCCAAAGAAAAATGGTGTATTACCATTAAAAAATATATATGCTACATATTCTTAGAATCACCCGATAGATTTACATAATGCCCAAACTGGAAATGTTGGCTATTCATTTCTCTCACGTTTTCCTAAAAACAACTGTAACCATCTTTGTACCTGGCAAGCTTTTGCGGTTATATCTGAAGGAGTGTCCTGTGAGAAAGCTGGCCTTAAAGCAGCTCCAACCTAAGAAAGGAAGAAAAACATGTGATAGTATATATCCTGACTCTTGAAATCAGAATTGAGACACTTTGTGTTAATCAAATATATTACACCCATACCCACATTTGTGTAAAATTTTGGTTTCAGTTCTTATTGGAATGGATGCCTAATTTTATATGCACACACACACACACACACACACACAATTAAATCAGCTTCATACTGAAATTTTATGAAACATCCAGCATGCCTGTTCTTATGTACTTACAAATACTTCTGACAATGCTAATATTATTCATCATGTAAAAGAAAGATCAGTTGTTTATATCATCTGAGTTGACCTAGCCACAGCTGCTAGGCTTTCCAGCCTAAGGAACGCTATGTCTGCTGAGCAGGCTGAATAGATTATAGGAGGAGTTATCACCTTGATGGAACGATACTGACTGGCACAGCTACAGAACAGTATTTAAACTTTTCTATTTGGGCTTTATAACACTGGAATAATTAAATGCAGGAAGCAGCAGATCTGAGAGTGCTTCCAGACAAGACTTTAATTATGCAGTTGGCCCTGCTTAATTCTATTTTATAGGATGTGGGTATCCAGTTGATGTCATTTTCCATTTGTAACCTTTGTATGTTTTTCCACTGCCTTTTCTTGTCTTTTTTCTTTTCACAAAAAATCATGTGAAGAGATAGAACAGTTGCACAACATATCTTCTTGCTAAGAGCCATTCTTCTGGTGCAGCCTAGGATTTGAAGAAGGAATACTGGATTTTCCAGTAAATGCTCACATACAGTGAATATAGACCACAATGCTGTGAGTGCACCAGTTATGTATACAGACCTTCTGTTCCACTGCATACACTTCAAAACTCTGACACAAGCAAGATGACAGTAAACTTATTTCACAATTGATCAATAGCATAAAAAAACCTCTTACATTAGCCTGATACTGTTCTAGAATCACATGGCCTGGAAACTCTGGTTCAGGAACAGCTGCAAATTTCTTGATAATGTCTTCAAGTGCTTGAAGGCCAGCCATTCGCAACTGGTTGCTGTGGTCAGTTGCAGCCATAAATGCCATGCGAATAAGATCAGAGAGGTGAAGCACTAGAAGGTCATCTGAAAACAGAGGCAAGAAAAAGTGCACTTTATTTCAAAAACATTGCATGTCAAACATACACACCTTTCAGCCATTGAAGCTATATTGTAAAATGCACATTTGACACAGAAAAGCAACTTTTAAAAAAGCAAAGACTGGAAAACAAAGATTTATCATGAGCAAACTATACTCTTAAAGACTGGAATATACAATAAAATAGAGTACTGCTGAAATCCACAGGAAATCTAAACTGTACTTAGCAAGCTCAGAGTGCCTATTGTTCACACAGAGCATGTGATCATGCAAAAAATTCAGTTATTGGTTATTTTGGATTAAAGGAGCAATTCACCCACAGTACCCTGGAAACAAAAGCTTAATTCATACTATAAAAGAGAACCACTGAAAGACTGCAAGCAGAAGAGAATGCCACACTTTTGTAAAATTGTGACTTTTACTTCATTTAACATATTTGAGTTTAAATCAGTTAATTAAATCTGCATATGCCTACTGCAGATGATTGAACAATATTTAGTTAAGTTTTTAAGCCTTTGATCAGCCTGAGGAATCAATGGGTTTGCCTTACTCATGTAAGTCAGGACACCCCATTTTTGGCAGTTTTCCCCACTCCCACACTACAGTCCTCAGAACAGCTTCTGGGAAGGACTGCTGGGGTGGAGTTATGTCAGTAGAGAGAACTGGCAAAGCCTCCACTGGATACAACCCAGAGGTTTGCACTATTTTACCATGTAAACTATAGAAGGAAAAACAACAATATTCAATGTCATGTCATCCAAAACCTTAAATGTGTTTTACTTTGTAAGATGGATGACTGAAATAAATATTTGGGAATTCTTTGTCTGACTTGTGAGAATCATCATTTCAGCAGTAGCCAGCCAGATGCTTACGGAAAGCCTACAGCAGGGTCTGAAGGCAACTGCCCACCCCTCTGCATGTTCCCTGATGTCTCCTGCAGCAACCACCCTAGAACAGGCATTCAAGGGCACATTGCCTCTGAACTTAGAGGTTCAAATTAGCAATCACTGTGAATAGCTATTCACAGATTTATCGTTTATAGATTTTATTGTTTTCGTCTTGCATAGCTCTTAAAAAAAACAACTGGAACAACAACATGCAAAGGCAAAATATGTTAGGCTCAGTCTGGATGTACATTTTGCTCATTAAAGCTTTCTGCCCACATGAGCTGTCCTTATGCCATAATTTGTCTCATTTTTTTGGAGCATTGCAATGTAAGACTTTTGGGGTGAATTAATGACAGTTTCCTGTGTACAAAAGACTATCAGTAATTCAAATCTATGCCTTAGTTGTAAATCTTACATAAGGCAAGTCCATGCCTTTCACTGATCAAGAAATGGAAAACTTGTGGTCATTCTGTTCTGACTGTGGGAAAATAAAGTTTTGTACCTATGTAGCAAAAACAAAACAACTTGTGGATGACAAACAGAAGATCAGTATGAAAATCCCTGATCACAAGTGAAGTTCATTACGTGGCCTTAATGTTTTAAGAGGTGATAGCAACCTATCAGAGCTACCTATGGAAAAAGAATATCTAATGAAACCCTTATTTTTTAGATCATATGAAAGAAAGGAAATAAAAGCATATAATTTTCCTTACTTTTAGGGTTCCTTAGGTTGGCAGACCGAGCCAGAGCTAGATCAAAGTGGGCTTTGTTTGCATTTTCACAGAGCATGATAATGCGACACAGGCAATCAGCAGCAAATACTCGTGTAGCCCAGCGAGGTGCCACCGAAGGTTTTGATTTGTCTTCTTCACCCAATGTAGTAAACATGGTATCATCATCCATTTCATCTTTTTTCTCTGAATCTTCATCTTTTTCACCTCCCAAAGGAGCTGTAGTAGTCATGTCTGGAAAAAGAGGAATTAATCAATTAAAATATTTTTTACCCAACTTTCAGTGAAACATCACTCAAGACATCATAGAACAACAGTTAATTTAATTAAAAGTATATACAATAATAAAAAATCAAGTTAAACAACGGTAAAAGAAGAGCAGCTACGCCAACAGTAAAACAGCAAGAACACAATTTAAAAATTATCCACTAGAAGCTTGGGAGAATAAAACTGTCTCCATCTGGCACATAATACAATAGGTACCAGGTGAGTACCTCTGATGGAAACATCCTACAGTTGGAAAACTATCCTGGACAAGCATGTGTTTCTGATCAAAATTCTCCCAATCATATGGAAATGTGCTATATATGAAGGTGTTCCAATCTGACAAAAGTTTTGAGATATTTGTCATTAAATGGTCAAGCTGTAAAGAATGAATGACAATATTAGTATGACAGCATTTCCTTAGGCAAGAAATTCAAATCTGTGGCTGAAAACATGAAAAATAGGAGGGAAATGTTACTTAGTGGATACTTTATATTTATTTATAACTATTTTTAATGAGAACAGACAATCTTTGACAATCCAGAATGACTGCATAGCATTATGTTACATAAGGTAAGCTGCCCTGAGGCTTTTTGCGAATGGAGTGGCATATAAATGTTCCAAATAAATAAATAAATTCAAAAGAGGTCAATAGCTCTATTCACACTTCAGCTCCAAGCAGAAATGTTTCCAGTGGAAATTGGAATCCACAGATCACTGATCTTGAGAAATTTCACTGGCATATTAGTACATAAATAATCTTCAAAGACAGTTTGATCAACATATTAAGCTCCTCATAATCTACTAAAGAAATGTTATAGCACTGAGTTTCTAGCTAGCTCTAAGGGTCCAGTAAAATTATGATGCCTCTGTGTATTCATGGAAAACACAAATCAGTACCCAAATAAACTTTATGGGCTAATTTCTACAGGCTGAACTTTGCAGCCCCAAGCAGAGTAGTTTCTAAGAATAAATCATTCCAGATGGTGTTCTCAGCTGGATTATTATTAACCTAGTTCTATACAGAAGCTTTCAATTAAAAGGAGTTGCAAATCAACAAGTAGCTATAAGGCAAAAAACAGAAGGGAGGACCATGGGATAGCCTATCCCAAGATTAATCAAAGCAACTATCATAAAACAACTTTTTTGTAATATGGCCATGCAAGAACACATTAATAGTTGTTCTACTTTTAAGGAAGGTCTTTCCTCTAAAAATGCAACTAAAGCTCAAGCATCTATCAAAGCTTTTTTGGTTTTCATTTATTGGCAAAGGATACCATATTTAACATTTGAATTTTTATAATAAAGAATATTGCCTGCTTGCAAGAAAAAGCAGTATGCAAATGGAAAAAAAGTCTTCTAAATAAAAAAAAGCTTCCATGGGCAGAATAAGAGTCAAGTTAGATAATATTTCCTTAGCTAACTTAATTGTTCTTTTTCAGATGCTTACCACTAGATGCCGCAAGGACATCCTTACACAACATTAGCCAGTGAGAGAGTTTTTCCACTGCCAGCGATGAAAGCATATGTCCCAAGGTATCATGAATATCAGAGCATAACTTTCGATCAGTCTCCCGATCTAACATCCCAAAAAGTACTCCCTCAAGACCAGTCTCTGTGATATTAATTCCCTGGTGTCGGCCATGAATATCTCTTCGGGAACCAAGTCCTGGAGCAAATGAATTAATATCTGCAAAATAAAATCAAAGGTATTTTACATTATAGTGTTACATATTCTTTACAAAACTAGTATGAGGTTTTTCAAATCAGTTTTTAGCACCATGCAACCCACACAAGCATATAAATCCAAATGTTTCTGACATAAATTGCAATAGTAAAATGCAACATTTAATGGACAGCAACAACCTACCAGCAAATGTAGCTATCTATAGAGAAGATGTTAGTAACTTAGGTTGCAATCCTATACTCCCCTGAAGTGTAGGCAACAGGCTAAATCAGGTCTCCCCCCTGAAAACTGAGAAAGAGATCTTAATCTTGGAATTTCCTCTCAGTTCCTGTACAAAGTCCTTCACCACTTACCTGCCTCATGTTGGAGGTCTGAGGGGACAATCTCACTTATCATCCCTACCACAACCACACCCCCTATACAGAGGGAAATTTGTGCCAGCCTTGGAGTAATTGGAAACAACTAGCTCAACCCATGCCAGAACAAGGGCCTGGCAAGGCTTAGGAAACATTGGTGTACTCTGAATTTTAATGAAGGTATACGGTATCAAGTAATTTGGGGCTTCAGAAAACCTCTGCTGAACTAAAGCTACTGGTGCCAGTCTGACTACAGCTGCTTTCTCCAACCTGGTACCCTCTAGATGTTTCCTAACATTCCTGATCACAGGCCATGCTAAATGAGACTGGTGAAAATCTAGAGAATCACCAGCAAAATGCACAATCAACTCCATGATACGAACTTTTAAAAAGTACTGTTCCAACTACATCAAACACAAATGCAACAGAACCCAGATGTACAAAGCTCCCAATTTCTTTTGTTTGTGCCATCATAAAAAATTTGGCTATTTTGGCTAATGGGGTGGGATAAAAATCTAATCAACCAACCAACAATACATGGCATTTTACAGAGCAGCAGATAAAAGAGGGCACTCCCTTCCCAAAGGAGTTTACAATCTAAATGTCAAGAAGTGGAAAACAACAAAAGCTGGCCAGGGAAAGGGCTCATAAGAGGAAATGGTAACAAAAGATTAATTTAACAAAACCTGACTGGTGAATATGCAAAGTACTTGCTCTAGAGTGGCCCTTTCCATAGCTAAGTGAAAAGTAACATCTAACAAAAGTCACTCTTTTAAAAACAAGAAGGAGAGAATTTCATTTCATTGTTTATGAAGTCAGGGAACATGTAGGTGAAAATATAAAAAAATGCAAGAAAAGGGAAATATTTCTAAGAAGTTGACATTGTCTATTTTTGGGTTGGGCTTTAAAAACAATATATACAAGCAAACTTACTCATGCCATTATTTTCTTTGTCACCAGAATTTTTTGCTAAGCTCATGGCATATTCACATACTTCAGCAGCTTCTCTCTGAGCAAGCTGCCTCAGACACGCTACTGCAGCCCGACGAAGAAGGAGATGGGAGCTACACAAGTGAACCTGTAACCACAAGTAAGCAGTTAAACTGTTGTCAAGTTAAATAAAACCATTACCATTCCTGATTAATGGCAATCAGCTGCCCAGCAAATGATTATATAATCAATTAAGAAATGGACACAGATTCATATATGAATGAGGCAAAAGAAGCCCATACAGTCCAGCCAAAAGAGGGCCAGAAAACTCTGCATGTGGGTACATCAATGTGCATTTTAGCAAATTTTAACAAACTGTGTGTCTTGATGTCTCTTTCCAGTGTCTCCTTTCACATCCTAGGAAGAGGAGATCAAAAACATCTGCTTTGGTTCTGAAACAACCACACTTCTTTGTGATGCTTAACTTGATCAACTATGGTTAGTGAAAGGAGGAAAAAAATCCAGAGAGTTTCAGATATTGCCATTCTCACTTTGTATCATTTAAAACTGAAGGTGGAAGCTTTCCATCTTTCCCACTACTGTGCAAAAGAGTGGAAGGGGGGAATGCATGAGCGGTAAGGGGAATGAGGCCCATTCATATGATGGGAATCCATAATTTCCTGTTATGTCTGAACAGAGCCTTAGTGTGCTTAATTCTAACATCAATGGGATTTCACAGTGGTCCATGTTGGCTGGATTAGAGCAAATATTTATAGTCTTTCAGAAATTCTCAGTGAATGTTATTCGGAATTGTGGTTTTGATCAAACTTCAAAAAACCTTAAAGTTGTATAATGATCACTATTAGTACCTACAGAATACCATATTTTAAGAATCAGTTTCACAGAAGTTACATGCAGGAGAGTATTTCTTGCTCATCTGGCATCATGTTTTTTAAGCTAAAAGGTTTTGACAATATCTGTTGGATGGATATTGAATGCTTTTGAAATCCTAAGACATAATCTTTTGCATGTTTAGACAGGAAAAGGTCATACAATTCTTACTACTGTCTGGAGATGGCTGGCTGGAGAAAGCTGGAAATCTTAAGAGTTTTATCTGTCACACATTTTTAACAATGTATGTGTCTAAAAGAAAGGTGAAAATTAAAAGAATGTATAACTGCAAAAGGGTACGAAAACAAGATCAGATTCTGGAGGAAACAACATTTTACTGCCGTATGATGTAGAGTGCAATCATATATGTATTTAGAAAGAGCACCCCCAGCCTGCCATGCTTTTTTTCTGTCTAAACATGCACAGGATTGCACCTTTAGATGACCTTATCAGCTGCCAAGGGCAATAATAGTACAGCTTTTTGAAGAAGCTAAAGGACAGAGTGTTGAGCAACTGCAATTCACTTGACATGACAGGAGGGACTTTTCCTCTAGAACACAAAACTCAGTTCATAAGGTAAACCTCAATATGTTTTTCAAAGACAAGCAGCATCAAACCTCCCCCTCTAAGGACCACTGTACCCCCTTTGTTGGCTGCCTTGAAAACTACATTCCTCCTCCTCAAATTGGTAAATGTGGTGGTCTCTTTTTGTTTAATTTGCCCAGAACGTCATATTCTTATCAATCTCTTTTATCTAATCACAAATTAATTCCACAAAGACTTACTATTGCAAGGGGAAGCTTTGAAACTGGATTTTGAATTTCCAACACTCTGCCCTATGTTATTCATCCCTATCTTTCCAGAAATCAGCCATTCTAACCTTTCTAAATACTGATGTAATTTATCATGAATTTAAAAGAGTAATGTCTCGATGTGGGAAGAAAAGAAAACCTTCCCACCAAACTCACAATTCAGTATCACTGAAAGGGCTAGTTAACAAGTTGATTACCAGTAGGTTTTTCAATATCCTGGTGTGATTCCTTGCCTTCTCTTGGTCTATTTCTTTTTCTGCACTCCCTCCATTGATCAATTGCTTTAAAAAGACCTTTGAGCTCAAAAGGCTTTGAGGGTAGAACTCCCCATGACTACCATTCTCACCTGACTAACCCACCTCTGATTCACTAGTGAAAGATGTAAGTTTATGTTTAAATTCTGATTTCTTTTTCTTTTCTGATTTCTGTTTGGATTTCTTTTTCTACTTATAGACCTTGCTTTACTTGTAATAACTGTGTCCTTTGTGCATTCCAACTTGTTCCAGATTAACATATTAAGCTAACTGACCGAATAAAGAACTGAAAAATTCATACTCACACAAAGACTGGGAACGAGACTGGAAAGGTTAACATGCCTTGGCGCAAACATGTGAAGCTGTTGGAGGCAGGAAATGGCAGCTGCTTGAACCAGAGAATCTGAATGATCTTGTGTAATTGCACACCCCACCAGACATGAGGAGCGGATGGTAGAAATGGTGGCTCCATTACCTAAGAAGATATTTGAAACATCTATGCATTTTTCTTTTTCAGTTAGGATTTCACAGATTTATTAAAATTATATCTTGTCACAAACCCAAAAATGTCTGTGATCTTATATGCAAAAAGATAGTCAATGTCTAATTTGCATATAATGTCTACAATGTCTAAAATATGATTTCATGCCATTCTCTCCTGTTCTCTACGAGCTACTGAGCCAGGAACCAGATAAAAATATCTGAGAATATCCCTGTTTGCACTGATGATCAAATGGTTCATGTAAGGAAGGAATAAGCCTTAATTTTTAAGAAAGAAACCACTTTTACAAATCTACAACATAATTACTTCTGTCTGGGTATTTAGGGTCACAATGACAAGAAGGCACCATTCAGGAGTCCGTGGGGACAGGAGAAGGTGGCTCTTGCCTCAGCCAGAAATATAGCAGAGTGGACAACAACTGAACCTCCTGGAGAGGACATTCAACAACTAGAGTGTTACCACTGAAAACACACTCCCGCACTACTGCACCTCAGACAGTGAGGGAGCCTAGAGAAGTGCCTCTGATAATGATAACTAAGTCTGGAGAGGAAACTTACAGAACCAGGCAATTCTTCTGATGTTCTGGCTCCAGGTCATGAAGAATCATGACTAGTACTTTCTGGCCCAAAGTTCATGACTAGGACTTTCACTTAAATCCAGAAGCAGACCAGGAGGAAGTGCAGTTGGAGCAGGAATGATGTAATATGCTCATGATGTCTGGTTCCAGCTAGCAGTGTAGCAACTGTATCCTGAACTAACTGCTATCTCCAGAGTGTTACAGGCAGTTCCAAATATAATGTACTACAGTGGGAATGCAGTCGTGTCTGAGATATATAGTGTTCATGTAGCAAGATGAACAACCTACTAACAGCACTTTTGTGTTTTCTGGACCAAACTTCAGCTTGTTGGCCCTTGTCCATTCAGTGACTATGTTAACATTCCAGTTTAGCATTTTTATATGCTAACTAGGTTCTACCAGAACTCACAAACATTAAGATTTCAGGAAATATAAATTAAGGAATATTCCCTATTCAATAAAATACTATTTCACTTAGGTTTTTGTAATGGAATACTGTTGAATAAAAGACATTAAAAGGACAGAGACTGCAACAGGGCTAAGGCTGCAATTTAACAAAAAACAGTAACAAGAGCCACTTTACTGAAAAGCAGATGCAGTATAATGTGCACAGAACTTAATGCAAGATTGCAATCTTTGTTTTCATTGCTTTTGATATTAACCTTGCAGCTCAGGACCAACAGTTGTTATTATAGCTCCTAGACATCGACCCAAACACTGATGTACTTCTGTGTGTGATGGAGGCACTGTTAGAAGTAAGGTGAGGACCAAAGACAGAGTGGGCTCCACATATCCACGGTACATAGGTCCACTCGAATCCACTATTAAAGCGAGTGAATGAAGAGACCAAGTCTAGAAGAAGAATTAATAGCTTAGTTATATACTTTTGGCCGTATCAGACATCCAGCCCCATAATTCAAGTAGAATGTTTTCCCACCTCACAGATTTGTTTGTAGGATTAAACTAAGACACACAGGAATAAGAAACATGTATACTGCTTAGGAAGGGTGTGACATGAATGTAATAAATGACTGGTTTTGCTGAGCATATGCTTTATTTTATTTATTTATTATTTATTTATTAAAATATTTTTATGCCTCCCCATTTGCCGAAGCTTTGAGTAGTGCTGAGATACATTAATATTTTAAGATAGTTTATCAAATTGTTAGTATGGCTATTAATAAATGAAAGTACTGAAGAAACAGAACTTGTGATCTGAAATCTTTTCTTTCTTTTAATAAGTTATAGAATGTATGTGGCAGGTTTCTATTAGATAACAATTTTTAAATGCTATTGTTAAATGTTCTAATACAGGCATGACAAAGTACATAAACTTTAAACTGAACTGAGAATTATTTGTCTTTTACCTGAACTTCAGGAGATGTTCCATCCTGGGCCAGTGCTAAAAGAATGCTGACACTAGTTTTCAAGTGCTGCCCAGAGCCTATTCCACCAACATAACGATGGAGGCAGCCAAGAGCCAAGGAATGGCCTGTTCTTGATACAACATCTCTAGCAGATTTCAGCCTGTCAGTTAGGAATGATATACAATTTATAAGGTGTTTATTAATATGATAGGGCATACAGAATGAAAAAATATGTATAATGTAAGAAGAGATAAGAATCTGTCTGATGTCACATTTGGGAGAGAAATCTACCGAAGTTCTCTTTTACTTAGAGCAGAAGAACAACATACTTGTCAAAGCTGTATTGGGCCATCCTGGCAATAAAAGTTGCTTCTCCAACCACTTGTGCCATTCTGCCAAGAGCTTCCCCTGCAGCACATCTCAGAATTGGGTTAGGATTATCAAGAGCCCCCATAACTAGAGTCAAGGCTGACTTGCGAACTTCTTCTGGCCCTAAAGTACTTTTATTCTCCGCTAAGCCCTTAAATAGAAAAAGGAACAGGAGAAGTTTTTATGAAATTTTGCAGGAGCACATCTTTAATCAGAACATATAACTATTACTTCTGTACATGAATTTCCTACATTTCCAATCATGGAAAAGTTTATTTTCCATATGTTCTGGCAAATAGCTCATAGCCAAATACTATGACTTGCACTCAGAAGCCCTTCCACCAACAGAAGAGCTGCTTCTGACTTAGCAATAAAATAACATGAAATCCAGACATGTTGTTCCATTAACACAAGATGTTTGCTCTTTTCCTCTAGTTTCCATATCTAGCTGTTTATAGCTCAAACCCTTATTCTCAAAGTTGGGCTTAATGCCCAAGGCACATACAATTTCCCATTGCAGAGAATGTTTTTCAAGGAAACTGTATGCAGCCTAACTACTTTTGCAATGGGAAACATCTCTAAAATAATATGGGTTCCTATTTTATTTGATTTTTCTTTTAACAGATGATTGAAGCAGGAGTGAGCGACTCAAGGTCCTAAAGATGTTTTGACCTACAACTCCCATCAGTCTTACCACTGGTTATGCTGTCTAGGGCTGATGGGAGCTGAAAGCCAAAATATCTGGAGGGCCAGATGTCAAATCCTGGTCTAAAGAGGCCACACACACACACTGCAGCATTGATTAAACATCATGTACTGCATGTCTGAAACACAATTCCAGATGCTCTGATGTGTTTTGTTTTATTGTCTTTTGTTTATTGTGTTTTAATTGATTGCTTTTATTGTCATTATGTGTTTTTATCTTCTTGGGCCAATATAGTGGAATATAAGTTTAATAAATACATAAATTTGTGAAAATAGTGGATCCAATGTCATAAGCTCTCTTTCCAAAACTCTACCAATGAAATCTTTAAAAGTAAAAGGTCAATTACAGATCAAGATCCACGAACATTCTTTTCCCCTTTAGGTTTCCCTTTTTATGTTCCTGTTTTAGTTAATGTGACATGAATTTTCCATTGAATAGGAATGTTCTCTAGAAAGCTCTTCTCTGAATCAAAATATAAGACAAAGTTGGAAAATAGTTTCTTATAAATTCTGAAATTTGTTAGACCATTTTTGAAGTCCAATAATGTTAAAGAGAACACTTTGATTCTCTGTATTACATTAGTACAATAATACCACAAAATAATTTGTATGTGCAGGCATACAGAGCTCTAGCAATGTCTCCTAATTTCAGCACAATTAAATTCTACCTACATTAAAGTCATCAAAAATAGAACAGAACAGAAAGACAATTAACATTATACCTTTTGAAAGAGATTTACCTTCAGTGCACTGAGAACAGCAGTGAAAATATTAAGTTGCACAGCTTGCTGACGAACACCTTTTGCCTGCTTGACACATTCAGCAAAATGATCCAACATCTGTAGCCTGCAATTAAAAATACTGTGAAGGAAAATCCTTTGATGACAAAGACTATAATACTCAAAAGGTAATGACTGCTGGACACCTCCATGTGGCAAAAGGACTGTGCCACGATGTCAAATAATGGAATTAGTATGAAAGGAAACTATGGAAGCCATCTTGGGTTCCTAACAAGAGAAAACGAGGCTGGATAGAAATGCAATGTAATAGCTTTTATTTTAAAGGTGTCACTAATTATCCCTCAGGTAAATTTGTTTCTGAGCTTTTTGCTTCTTTAGCAGTGCTGCACAAGGAATAGATTCCTTTATTTTTCAAAACTGATGGTGGTTATGCTAATGACAACAAAATTAGCTAGATAAATTAGTCCTAAACACATTTCCAACCATGAAAATGAGTCAGCAGGATAGTAAACACAGGCTTTACATTTAGACATTGTGTAAAACTGATTAAAAGCCTTTTCCAAAAGATTACTTGTACATTTTCAAAAATACCAGTATGGAAACATTTGATCCTTTTGAAGAGAATTCCCAATTTGATATTGTTGAATTAAGGAACTCGATAATAAGGCACTTCAGCATAAACTTTACTATAGACTGACCTGTGTTTATAGGAAACATGAGGGAAAACCACTCCAAAGAGAGCAACAGAGGCATCAATCACTGATACTCCTAAAGGAAGAGGACCTGGCACAGCTTCACCAGCAGGGATGCGCAAGTAAATGGAAGATGGGTCATGTTCTAGAGCACCACTTCCGGAGGCACTGTTTGGCTGTAACTGCAAAACATCAGAATATTTGGTACATGATGGAGTTTTATCTTTCATACCCTAACATTACACATTGACTAAAGAAATGTTAGCTTAACCAAAGAAGTTATTATTTCCAAATTCTTCCTGGCACTGATAATTCTGTAATACACTGCTAATTAACTAAGCTATACATGTCTTAATTATTTCAAATACTGCATTAAACTGTATAGCATGGATTCTAAAGTTTAGTTTGTGAATGGAAGAAGGTTCAGTTCACAGAGGCAGAAATTACAGTCAAAGTCTATCTGGATTATAAAGGTTAAAATGTGTTGTTGTGTTCAATCGTGCAATTACTAAGATTTCCTGAGATCCATGAGAGTCAGCAAAAAAGCAACTGCAACCTTGATACTCTCCCATGGAGTTTTCATCTAGAAGAAGGGGTATGAAGCACATATTAAATTTGTATTCCTAGATTTCCAACCTAAAAATCAAAGAATTTCAGTAGCATCTGATGAATGGAGTGACTGTTCTACATCTTGTCCTGCACAAGAATCTCCACCCAACATACTGTGTCCATTGTGTAAACTGGTTTTCTTATCAGCTGAATCTGAGGCTTCATATCCAGCAGAAAGGAAGGAATAGGTATTTTAAATAAATAGTGTGACTAAAC
Source organism: Varanus komodoensis (assembly GCF_004798865.1). Lineage (NCBI taxonomy): Eukaryota > Metazoa > Chordata > Lepidosauria > Squamata > Varanidae > Varanus > Varanus komodoensis. The sequence goes on along the minus strand of NW_025335268.1, from coordinate 18,462,613 downwards.
CAACAACAAGAAAAGACAGTAATATACAACAGTCAAAATAGAAAAGTATGGTTTATTAGTCCACAACAATGCTCTCCTGTATTGAGACATAATTTGTTAGAAACTGAAAAAAAGAGTTTTCCATCGTTATCTCAAATCTTTATATCTTTAAAAGAATTAAAGTGGGACCTGAAAGAAATGTAGTATATTACCACACCCTAGGAGGGGAGCTCTTGTTTGGGACTCAAGTTAGCCTGGAACAGGAGCCTGTTTTGTTCTTCAGGAATCACAGGGGACACTTTTTCTCTGTCACACCTCCGTGAAATCTTCCCCTCAGTTTGAGGTTTCGGGTTTGAGAGGTGGCTTTGCCAGGCTGCTTCTGCCACCCTGCAAGAAGCAGCGTTTTTAAAATATAAAAGAAGAAATGGAAAGTTGCCACCATTGCTGGAGGAGGCAATATTTCTGAAACATTAAAGGGTGGTGGGGAGTGTGACACCCAGGAAATCTCCAACCTCCATTTAAGTGCCCCAGATGTTCTTCCCAGTTATAAGCAATTGAAACAGTCACTCCAAATCCATCACCCAAGAAATGGGTGGCACACTGGGGTTGCCACTTTATCTAAGCTTTTTTATACTCTTTGGGACAGCAATGTGAGCTGCCTACAGAATTCAAAGACGAAATCTGGCATTTGAATATATCCGTGATTATTGGGCAACAACATTCCCCCACCTAAACAAAAGGAAATTTTCCATTTTCGAATATTACTGTGAACCTGAAAGGCTCTCAGTGAAGCTCACAACATGTGGTTCTTGTGGTTGCTTTAGAAAAAGAGTATTCTTTTCATTTACAAAGATCGTTGACTCCTCCAACTGTGTAATCATTTATTTCCCATGGCCTTGTTTTATTTCCAAATGTATAGGATCTCAGTCACCTGAGCGTACTACTACCAATGGAGCCATCCTTCTGAATTGAGCAATCACCATAAGTAACCAATCCTACTGATAAAAAGGTTTAAGTGAGAGATAGGGATGGGTGGGCGAAGAGCATTGTTACCTGATCTTCAATTGATTTATGGTCTGTTTCCTGTAGCCAGGAACCAAGAAGAACACTGTCATCATAATGGCAAAGTGACCTAAGCAGGGATGTTGTCGTGTTAGCAGAATTGTCTGTCAAAGTAAATTCTGCCACTAGCTCCCGAAGAAGTGCATTGAATGATCCTAAAGTAAAAGAGTTTAAAGAGAAAGTAGCAAAATAAAGGTTAAATGCAAAATAACTATCAACAAACATGATATGAAACAAGCAGAATTCCAAAATAAGGATTATGTGGCAGAGGAAGGCTAGCACTAACATTATGCGTGAGTGGTGCAGCCCATGGCAATTCCACATCCATCTGCCTCAAAAGCCAGCTCCCTGTGTCCTATTCAATTGAATGCACTGAAAAAGTACATCTGATCCCCAAAAAGCTGAACATGCAACTTCGAACAAAACATGCCTGTCACAGGCACATGGCAAGTTAAGGAAATGGAAAAGAGATCATTGCTATCATTTATTACTACTACAGAGTAGCAGAGTTTTTTTAATGATGGAAAGCCAGAATAAATACTACAGCAAAGGAAGAATAAATAAAATTCAAAGAAGCTCATATGCACATGCAAAGCACTTCTGCAAATACATTTTGCACTTTTCCATTTGGGTGCAGCATTCCACTGGGCTGATGGAATTCTGATACCGAAACCTTACAGCAGCTTTTCAGCAAGCATGAGGAGCTGCTACTGGGGTGGGTAAGGTTGAAAATTTGACAGTGCAACAAGTTTTGTATTTGCAAAATAAGTTAAGCCTGATCTCCATAAATCAAGTTCAATCTTTTGCTTTTTTCTTCCCAAAGGCTAGTCTACTGAACATACTGACATTAGCCATGCACCAAAATGCTTTATCAACTCATTTCTACACTATTCCTAAAATAGGATATTTGGCTTTGAGCAACATTACTAATACCTGGCTATTCCTGTGATCCCACTGACTAGCTTCCTCCTGGAACAGACTGAAGATTGCCACCTAAACAAGGCTATCCTGTAAATCAGTGTTTCTGCCACACTATAACCCCAACCAGCTCCTGGTAACTCCTTCACTGACAAGTTGACCCTAAAAACAGGGTCTCAAGAAACAATGTCTCAATTAGAAACCAATAAAGCCACAAATAATGCAAACTGAGATTCCCTCTACAGTGGAAATTAGGCAGTAACATGCTTACCCAGCTGCCATTCAAGAGCAAAATACCCCCTGGTGAAATCTGTTCCAACTAGATCATTTGTTTAGTTGAACTGTGGCTGAGGCAGGGCTACTACCACTCATGACACACAACCCAGAAACACTGAGTTCAGCAACTTCTCCCACATGGAAGTTATCTACAGAAGGAGAAGCCCAGAGCATACACGACTCTCAGCTGTGCTGAACACCTCAGAACCCTCTGAGGGCTACACCATTGCCCTGCTGACACAGCTGCTTGGTGGGCCAGAGGAACAAGATTCTGCACAGAATCCATGGCCCAGTCGCCTCACAAGAAGCTTTCTGGAAGAATGCTGGGAATTCATCAGCACAGCAGTGGTGGGGGGGATGGGGGCAGACTCAGTGGGGTACACAAAACTCCCCCTAGGGACTGCATGCTACCTGCTGGTCACAGGATGCGCACCTTCAGTATACACTGTTCTTTCTCTCTCCTACAGTCTAAAATTCATAGTGCTTAAGGCGTATGGATTTTTAAAGGGAAGTTTGGTGGTGGTGGCATTGACTGTGTATGTATACATTTGAGACTCTTGTGAAACTGCTAGTTTAATTTCCAGGAAGAGGGGATGACATACAGTTGTTTCTAATTTTGCCACTACTTTTAAATAACATTACTAATAGTGTCAGTGCCACATATGGAACCAAGTATTAAGAGCAATAGTGAACAATTCATGAAATTTACCTTCATATGTTTTTGGTGGTAACAACGCCAAGATGTCATAAAGTCTTAATCGGACCATTGCTGCACTAGCCTTCAGATGCGCTCCATGGGCCTTAATTACAGAGGGAATACTATAGTGTTTAAAAAAAGATGATTACTCATTAGTAAAAACTGTTGACACAATATAGCCTTTTTTCATTCATTCTGTTGGGAGCCACACATTGACAGTAGGCAGAGCTACCCAACACCAGGTATTAGATTTCCCAGAGGCATTTTAAGAATCTTGAGAGAGAAAGTGAGTGCTCAAGTGTGTAGGATGGCTATAATCTTCTGCACACTCTTCTTTCTCACCACGCCATTCCTTTTTCTCACACTAAATGCCCTCCCCTATCCATCCATCCCACCCACCCTCTAATAAGTGGAGGTACCTGAAAGAATAAGAATTTTCAAGGGGCATAAATATGTACCTCGGTAGTATATGCTAGGATGCCAACATCAAATATAAACTAGGCTTCTAAGTTTTAAAACTGTAAAATTTGCTGTAACAGAGGTGTGTTCTCTAATAATTTATTCAGACTTTCACATCTTATTACCCACTAACCCAAATATACCCCAACAGCTATATATTTTATCTGGTGGTGAAAAATCATCCCAAAAGGTCTATCAGTGTGCTGTCAGAATGGTTGGTGGACTACACTAGGTTCAGCTAGTCACAAAATGTCCAAATCTGTCTTAAATCCTATCATAAGCCATTACTGTCATTGAGTTGCTATATGGCATACACATAACATGTTAAACATTCTTCTGTGTCAGAACAGAAAAACAAAAAATAAGATTTATTTTAATGGAACTTTGGCCACCCCTGCTATAGACAGAACTATGAAAGTGAAAATCCCCATCTGAATATTCACTTCCACCCTTTTCTGGCTTCCTCAGAAAGCTCCACTGCATTTCTTCTTCCACAGTCTGTGTCACAATGGCTGTATCCACTTATGGTGAATCTGGATGCCAGGAAGCACTTCCCGACAGTTACGACCCCAAGGGTATGGCATGGGCTTCCATGGGAGGTGGTTGAAGCCCCATCGGTGAGGGTGTTCAAGGATAGGGTAGACGTGCACATGGTAGGCATGTCATGAGCAGAACTGCCTGGAGCCGGGGGTCAGTCTAGATGGCCTGGAAGACCCCTTCTGTTTCTATAATGGCAAGCCATGGCAAGAATGGCTTACAATTACGTGTGAATACTGAAAGCATGGTGAAATGTGGTATGTTTAATTGCTGTGAATCGCTACAGAGAACCAACAGTTTGTTTTAAGGTTTCCATATCTCAGCACTGCTTGTCATTACGTGTGCAGCCAGTTACAAAGCTTTTCAAAGTATCCCCATTTTGGCCAGTGAGCTTGGTGGCAAGAGCGGCCACCATGGCCACCATCTTCCACTGCCCTGTTTGTCTAGCAATGACTTGAGTTGCTGGTGAGCAGGGAGCTGATTGCCTGCCCTTGCATGCCCTGTCCTCTGCCAGCACATGCTCCCTGTTGCTCTGCTGCCCTGCCATCCCCATGCCCACCACCTCACCCTTTTGCCTCCTTGCTGCCAAGCCAGCGAGGAGGCAGTGCATATGCAAGAGATGCCCATCTCAAAAAAGTGTGAGAAATGCTCATCTTGCAAGCCATGTGCCTCATGAGACACTTGCTCTCATATACCCTGCAATGCTATCATGGTGGCAAACAGTGAAGAGTAGTGGGGGGGTGAGAGGCGGGGTGCCGGAATGGAGGGCAGGGAGCAGCTGCTCCTGCGGAGCCACCATTGTACTCTAATAAATAGATGGTGGCTCTGTAGAGCAGCAGAAAAAAGTGGTGGCTGGCTGAGAACATATCCAGGGAAGCATGCAGGCCAGTCGGGAGAAGCAGGCAACACAGGCAGGGCATGCTGGCACTGGTTCCCAGCCACTGGGGCTGATGAGATTTGGATGGAAGAGGGAGCTGTGCAGAAACTACTCTTTGGAAGTTACTCCATTAATGTGTGACTACAGAACAGAAGGTAAGAAAGGCAACTTCGTGGTATTCCATGGTATTACGTGTGAGCATAGCCAATGTCAGACAAGGATGTAAAAGGGCGATGGGGCAACAGGCAGAGAGGAGAAATAAGGAGAGTCCAGGATATATTCTAACCTGTGCCAACTCAAAGCCCACCCCCACTACTACTATGACTCAACTAGGCAGGCTCAGAAGCCCATCCCTTGGAAAAAAATTTAAAAGGAAGGACAAAGGAGGCAAAAACCACCTCTGTGACTCCTCCCACCCTGTTGCAACAGCCAAGCAAGGCATGGGAATCTCAGAAAACATCAAGATTAGATGCTTCTGTCTGGCAGGTGGCATCACAGTGGGGCTGAAGCCTTAAACTCTCATGTGTGATATGTCCAAATGAACTTCATGTTGATTCACTAATTATTTTAAAAATTAGAATCTTCTGGCTATTTCATGCATACAACAGATGATGTTGAGAGAAAAACTGCTTCAGCATCTAAGAAATCATACTTACTGAGACATCATTGTCATAGCACATTCTATAGGGGTCATCAGTTTTCGGATAACATCTTCGGTTAGAAGTTCAGGACAGTGAGCAACAAAACTTCTCATAGCTAATAAAAAAATAAGTTAGTCAAACCAACTGAACAAATGTAGAAATGCCAGCTCTCAAAAAGCAATGTGATAAAAATGCTGCACAATTTAAAAGCTCAGAAAAGTAGTTCAAAATCTAAGAACAAAAAGCAAAGAAAGGGCATATTGTCTTATATACAGTATCCTACAAAGAAGAGGCAGGACTTTGCATTCAACTTTCACTTTCTCACAAAAAGAAAGAGAGAGACAAGCTGGCTTCACAGAAATTGTGATCAAAATCAAATGTAGGTTGATCAGGTGAGTACAACAGAGGAGAAGGTGAGCAACTTGTGCCTTCTAGGTATACTGGACCATAACACCTACAATTCTTGAGCCAGCATGGTCAAAGATTATGGGAACTGTAATCTAAAATGTCTTGGTGGGGGCACCAGATTGCCTACTCCTGCACTGGAGTACAGAGGTCTCAGAGACCCCAATCCAACTGCAGCAATCCAGAGCAGTACAGCAGCCATCTTGGCTGCTTTGGGCTTGCTGGGGAAGAGAGCGAAGAGGCAGGACTTTGTCTGCAGCAATCCTGATACAATTGCTTGCATATCTTCAATCTCTGATAAAAGATCAGACAACAACAACAAAAGGATAAACAGTGTTGCCACTATGCAGAGGGATCAGATGAGCCACAAAAAACACATTAGACTATAGAGAAGGCAGAGGGGAAAATTCACATCACTATACATGGTATAAGGAAATGTGTTGTTCCATCCAATGCGCTGTTCAATTGTGTATTCTGTCCCTTCCATGAAAACATTGTTTATCTGCAAGTGCGTACCACCAAATTCAGTGACATTACTTCTGAGTAAACATGTGTATGGTTATACAGTGGTACCTTGGCTCCCGAACACCTCAGTTCATGACCAAATTGGGTTGCAAACAAAAATTTCATAAAAATTTTGACTCAGATTGTGAACTCCGCATTTTGTGGTGACTGCGATCGTGGCCATCTCAACCCCCCCAGGAGGGAGATGGCCACGATTGTGGTCGCCCCTGTGCAGGGAAATCGCAGTCGCATGATCGCAGTTGTGCTCGGAGGAGGGGTGGGGAGATGGCCGTGATTGTGCTGGGGGGGAGGGGAGATGGCCAAGATCGCGTCCATCTTTCCTGCACAAGCGCACCCGTGATCACACCCGTTTTTTCTGCACGGGTGCAACCATGATCTCAGCCATCGCCCCGGCAGTACGATCGCATCCATCTCTCCCCACCAGTGCTCCCACAATCTCACCCGTCTGCCCCGCCAAGCATGCCCGTGATCATGCCCTGTGATCAGAAACAAATCTTTACAGGACGGATTAACCTTATTTACATTGAACCTTATGGGGAAATGTGACTTGGTTCATGACCAATTTGGGTCACAACGAGAGTCATGGAACGGATTGAGTTCATGAGCCAAGGTACCACTGTCCTTTTTATTCCAACTCTTGTTGCAGATGTTCCATTTTTTTCTTTCACTTTCTATCCAGGGATCAAAATCTTCAACCATATACTGAGTACTATTTATTACTCACTTATGCCCTTTCCTTTCCATCTGTCACCACTCCCTGTACAATTTTGTAAATTAATTTATAATCCAATTTGATTGTATCTTGTAGGGATCCTCGTCCCTTTCATTTGCTCAAGGGTAAGTTAGATGGAGAGATTATGACTCACACATGATCACCTGGTGGGCTACATGTATGAGAAGCTGTTTGAACCAGAATCCTTGCGCTTTATTCATAATGCTACAGGTAAAATAGAGTGAAACAGTAATAGAACTGTTCCCATGTTATATAGTTGAGATGCTTACCACAGAGAGCTCCTGCACGTCCTTCCAACGTCACTTGCCATGTAAAAGAATCTCCACGAGCTTTCTCTGCTTCCAACTCCTTGAGAGAACGGGGAAACACATTTCGCCACAGCAGTAACATCTTGGGGAGGTGGTAACGAACAACTGAAGGACCTGAGACACATTATAGAAAAGTTTCATGATTCCCAACAAAATAAAAATAGTTCAACAGCCTTTTTACATGCTGAAATATTTTTTTAACAATTTATTATTTTGAATATCACTGGAGCTTCTGCTCTTGTTTCTTTACTCAAAAAATTAAAGTCCCACTGAGGGTATTAAAGGGGACTGTCTGGATTTAAAGCATAGTTTAATTCCAGTGTTTATACTATAAAAGGAGATACACAGCACACAAGAAGAGAATTTTGCTTTCCTCCAACTTCCTTCTACTGCCAGCTAGGCAGTATTTATTCTATTCCATGCTGGTGCTTAACCACATCAAGATATTCTACTGCGAAGGACAAATCAGCAAGCGCATAAGGACTTCCACATAGCACATAAGTACTTCTACACAGTGAAAAAGGCAGCTGGTTTTATATACCTAAAGTCATAAGGGCACCAAGCAAAAGCCATCCAGCCTGGGTTCGCTGTAAGGACAATCTACTATTTTGTGCAGCAGTTCGTAAGAGATCCTCAGCGATACTAACAACCATCTGAAAACAAAGAGGAGAGATATTATGACTAATACCTGAACTTTTTTAAGCTGATAAAGTGTATGAGTTTGTTTAGCATAAGGACAAGAAATTACAGATGACAAGGCAAACTTTATTTGACAGTATCTGCATCATCATTTTCTTGCTTTAACTTCAAAGCAAACTTCCTTTATTTTCCCTTTGTCTGGATAGTGAGCTGAAGAAGCCATGCCTGAGGAGTGAGGAGGCAATCCAAGAAGATTCAGCAGGAGATATTAAGGCAGGAAGACACTGGCCCTGGTGGACTCATAGTGCATGGCACATGGAAGGATATTAATAGAGACCAGCTTGGGTGGAAGTGGTAGAGGGAGAACACAAGGGAAAACTTAAGAGTAGAGCAGGTAAATGGATGGTGAAAGGGATGGAAAGAAAGTGAGCAGCAACCAGATGGGACAAATGCTTCAGAGTGGCACAATTTATGCAGGAGTGTAAAGGCTGCTACTAGCTGGGCCCAAGGAAGCAAAGGTTGTGAGATAAAAATTGGTACAGATTCTAATTGGGATGCCTGGGTGGCAGCAGATACAGCAGCTTCTAGCAAAAAGGCTCTGGCAGTAGTACAGTTCAGAACTGTAAGGGACAACTGAATAATCAGAGATAAGACTGAAGTTAACCAAACCCAGTTCATACTGCAATACGATAACATACAGCTGTGTTAGAAATGTGTGTCATAGTTGGTGATATTTAATGCCAGGCTTTCCTGCTATGAAGCCCTATGATAACAGTACTTCCCTATGAAGACACACTCTTGGCATATTAACCAAAATCCTTACGAATTATAAGGGTTTCCCCCTCAGTGCCTACACTTTGTCAAAGGGCTGTAAACACATACATACATACATATTCTCAAAATACCTTTCATAATTCATTATTTGGACTGAAAGTCTGTGACTGGCCCTAAGTCACCCAGTTGTCTCCATGACTGAGTGGGAACTAGAACCCAGGTCACCTGAGTCCCATTCCCACACTCTTAACTGTTATACCACATGTTTGTCAGCTGTCCGAAGGACAGGAATGAGGAACCCATGGTCTGTTGAGTTAGGTGGTTTTTTGTTTCGTCACTGCTTGTTTTTAATTGTGCTTTTAATGTATTTATTTCATTTCTGTTTTAATCAAGTATTTTACAGATCCTGTGATAAAACCTGTATTTTGTACCAATTTCTTAGTAAAAAAAGAGATGCTCATCATATTGAATAAGAAGCCAATTACATTATTTAAAGCATAAGTAACACATTTTGGTTGTGTATTAGATTATCTTTTACAAGTTTGCAAATTCGTAAATGATAATCAGGAGGGTAGACAGTATTATATACCCACTGCTAAGACACAAGCTACTATTCTATTTTAAAAGTACCTCACAACTGTTGCAATAACTATGTGCAAAAGCTTTATACTGGTATATACAGTTTTTGCTTGATTATGTGGTTGGAGTATTTCCATTAAAGTGAATGGACCTCTTAAGAACAGTAGGGGAACAGAAGGTAGAAACAAAGGCCAAGTACAAAAGATACTTGGAGCCCACTTAAAAGAATTAGATAAATTCAAATAAGGCATTTATTGACAATGACTATATGCAGCCTCTCAGGTCAGAGATAACAGGGCATTAACTACCAGTTGCTAGGGCACAAGGGCAGGACTAAGCTGTTGTTACCAAGTTCTGCATGGGGTATTCTCAGAGGCATCTTAGTTTTTGTGGAAAGTAAGATGCTCGACTGGATAGACTTTCGACCAGCTCAACCAGATAGACCAGCGAGCCTCTTACATTCTTACACATATGTTTGCATGTAGCCTCTTTGGACCAGAGTCTTTATTAATGTTCAAACTGCTAATGCTATTTTATGACAGTTGCCTTTCACCAGCACAGATAAAACAAATGTTCTAAAATGTACACAATCTCACCTTTCCTTTTGCATGGGGAATACCTAAAGGGCACTGATGAACTCCACCTAACAAAGCGGCCATTGCAAAACTGTAACCACTAACAGCTTCAGGTGAGGTCTTCAGATTGTTGAGCCTTTCTGCACAGCGGTCCAAGAAAGGAGTCAGCTGGAAAGGCAAGGCCACAGCTACACAGCGCAGGCACCACGCAGCTGCAAGTCGAGCAGCCATACTTGGATGAAGAAGAACCGAAGTAACGGTCTCAAGCAAGCCTGAAAGCATCCAAACAGCAGTAGACATTAAGAGGTAAACATCAAACATTTTGTTGCAGGGAAGGATACACACTCAAAACCATTCAGTCCCTGCTTTTGCTTGTAGTAAAATGCTAAGCTGGCTAAATCCTGCTCAACAGGACAAGATTCAAAACATAACTTCTGCTTTTAAAAATGTATTTGTTTTCATTGCAGTAGAAACTTGAAGAAGCTGAACTAACTCCAATCTCCCAATTTAGGTTCACAGATAGATTCAGACTTTGAAATTCCCTGCTCAAAGAAATCTGCCTTTTCCCATGGTCAGCCATCACAGCATGAATACCTTCCTTTTTAGAAAAGGTTTTAATTCTTTACAATTTCAGTGACCCAAAGACGTATTAACTGCTGTTCTTATGGTTTTAACTTTCTGAGTTTTGCTGCTCCCCCTTTACTTAATAGGGATGGGTGTAAGCCTTTGGACCCAGAGGCTTACAGCCATACACATCAATGTGGAGCCAGACATCTCCTCTCCACTCCTCCTGTTCTACAATTCAGCAATCTAGCTGCAACAGACAGGGAGGAAAGGGGGCTAGATAGTGCCAGGATATGTCATATCCTTGAAGCTCTGGTCTCCTTCCCAAAGCTGGTTTCGAAACGTCAGAAATGTGACCAGTGCAGCTCTTTCTGCACTGGTTGCAAGGGTGAGAAAGTGATCCCCAGCTCCAAGCATGGATCCCCAGCTCCAAGATCAGAGCAGATCTCTGACACTGGAGATGGAAGTCCAAAGAATCCTGTGGTCTTCCAGGTGTCTATGGGCCATAGGATTTCTCTGACAGGCTATTATCTTAATTGTACTTGATTGTATTGTTTTAGCTATACCTAGATGCTTAGTTAGCTGCCCTGAACATTTAGGAAAGGCAAGACTGAAATAAATTGAATTTTATCAATAATTTCTTAGTGAAACATTGTCAGTATCAATTCCTTTTGGTTGTTTATTTAATTAAGATATGGGTACAAAGCAGAGAATTCCAGAATAGCTTACATCATGCTGAAGTCAGTGGCACTTAAGCACCTATGTTTTTCTAGATTACACCTACATGTAGTTTATTGGCTTTGTACTTCATACCAAAATTATGGAAAAGGTGACCTAATGAGAACTTGATACTGAACATATAGCACAATCTAATATCCATTTACCCAGAGCCTGCTGAATTCAGTCCAACTAAATTCCAGGTAAACAGATATTGGATCATATCCTAATGACTTACCTATGGAAGGTTCTTGTATAAGAGGTGATGCAGTGGCATTCAGGCTCTGAACTAGGCTTCCAAGCTCTTGGAGGGCACAAACCATTACATGCTGACTGGCAGCAACATCAGCTGCTCCTGATTTATTTTCAATATTAGCATCATTCACAACTGCTTCTGTCAAAGAGGGCAGAGATGAGAGAAGAATAAATCAGAATTCTACTAATGTTGAGCTGTATTCAGAAGAGTTCAAGTAAGAAGAATTACAGAAAGTTAAGCGTTATTTTAGCATAGTAGCTAAGAACTTGAGCAGTATTTGCTTGCTATTTAAGGATTCTTTATTGATTTTCCTGCAGCAGTGTTAATGGTTGTTGGGGGTGTTAATGGTTAGCATACATTCATATAACTTGCTGGCAAGCCACATCAAAGGCTGTTTTTCCATTATAGATGTTTATGTTTAATCACCATTGTTAGATAAACTCTGAGGGAATGAAGGAAAAATACTATAAAATGACTGCTTTTATTCTTTTGCTATGGAAACCTAGTTTGCTCTTTTTTAGAGCTCTAACAGAGAAAAAAATGAAAACTAAAAATTAGAAAACCAAAGCATCAAATTCCTGGGTCCTAAAGGAAGAATTAAAATGTTTCAGAGAAAAAAGCAGGTAGCGGCACTGAACAGCACTGAACTGTTGTATTAACACATGCAACATCTCAAAAGTAATATTAGCCAAGCTATTCAACAACTACGTCAAACTGCTAAATGAGGCCATCTGGAGTTTTGGAGTGTGGTGTCATCAGTATCCTGATGACATGCAGCTCTATTTCTTCTTCATTAGGTGAGGCTGTGTATGGCTGTGTATTAACCAGTATGTGCTAAACTGGTGGCTGGCTGCAACAATGGACAATGGTTTGTACTGCCCTTGAAGGGAAGTGCCTGAGGGATGCGACTTGAGCCATCTTTGTTACTTGAGGTCCAGGTGGGTTCAGTGACTGGAATGCCTTCTACCAGTGGCTCTGCCCCTGTCTGGACAAAGATGGCCCGCTATTAGAAATCTATGCTCTGGTAATTTCTAAAGGAGTGTACTCCAATGCACTGCAGGTGGGGCTGCTCTTGAAGAGTGTTTGGAAGCTGCAGCGTGTGCAAAATGCAGCAGCCAGACTAATAACATGAAGCAGATGGCTTGATTGTGTAACACCTATTCAGACCCACTTGCACTGGCTGCCTATATGCTTCTGACCACAATTCAAGGTGCTGGTTTTGACTGATAAAGCCCTACATGGCTTAGAACTGCAATACTCGATGGGACGCCTCTCCCAACCACCATCCACCCAAACATTACGATTAACCTCTGGGACCTGTCTCCAACTGCCACTTCCAAGGAAGGCCCAGTTGGGGACAAGAAGGAGAAGGGTCTTTTCAGTGGTGGCCCCCAGTATGGAACAAGCCCCCCACTGAGCCCTGCCTGGTGCCAACTTGACTATCTTTTTGGCACCAGGTCAGGACTTCATTGCAGGGCATTTAATTAGCTGAGGATTTGTTAGTTGTTTACTCGGGTTCAATACAGTTTTATCATACTCGAGTTATTGGAATTGTGTATGTGTTTTAAATGTGGTTTTAATATTTTGTAAGGCAATTTTTCCCCTCAAATGTTTTTATATTGCGGTACATTTTAGATTGTGTTTTAATGGATTATTGTAAATCATTCAGACAGCTTCAGATGTTGGGAGGTATAAAAGTTGAAAGAAAGAGAGAGGGAGGGAGGGAGGGAGGGACGGAGGGAAGGAGAATGAGAGAGAGAGAGAGAGAGAGAGAGAGAGAGAGAGAGAGAGAGAGAGAGAGAGGGGGGGGGGGGGGGGGGGGGGATTGTTCCTTGTTGCATCTCTCTCTCCAATCTCCATCTGTACATCTCACCCATGTTACTTATGAACTGACTATATCAAAAGGATGGAAACAGCTGTCACAGGGCCAAGGAACTATTCAGTGCACAGCAGCCAGCATGATCCCAAGCTGATCCTTTCACCCACCCTCCCCCACCCTCCAAGGTTTGTTTGACTACCAGAATCACCCAGCCACCTATGCCATCCAACACATTTTGAGGCCCCCACAATGAGGAAGGCTGCTTTAAATCACTTTATTTGCTCTATCTAAGAACTAAAGTGAAAGTATTACAACAGTGAGAGCAGTCTATGGGGCTCGTATATTCTTTACAGTATAACATCCCAACAGAGCACGTGATGGCTTATATGCTGAATAGTTCAGCTTTACTTTACATCTCACTAAACACCTAGACTCCATGTTACAGACAAAGCCTGTCAACTTTTGATTCGTATTCATACACTCCTCTTATTCTATGGTCATTTAGTGCCACCAAATAATGAAGAAAAACTCATTTATAAGGAGTACACCAGCTATTGGATTGCTACATTTGAAAATCAGTTTTGTCACTTACCTACTGCTTTCATCTGTTTACCAATAGCTTGGCAGATATCTTTAGCAGCTGCAATCTGTGCCTTCTCTCCCAGTAAACTTCCTACAGTTGCTCTGAGAATAAAAGAGACACATCTTCGAGAGTACACAGCTTCTACATGAGTCTGGGTTGCACGAGGATGAGAAACTAGATCCAAAACATGCGACAAAAATGTAGCAAAATTGCGCTCCAGCCACTGACCTCCTAGCGTTGTTACAAATACAACATAGGCCTGAAAATTCAAAAGGCATAAGTTACAACCACAAAAAGGAAAGATTTATTCATATTTCCAAAATGGGCTAAAGTAACAAAGAGAAGCCATGATGTAAAGGTTTAAATGACTCAAGTTGCATGCAAATTCCAAATAGGACAACCTTATTTTAGGTATGGATTCATATTTTTGGCTAACAGTTATAGAAAATGCTACATGAATGAAAGGAACATTTGTACAAGTTATTTCCCAACCTTCTCCTAACCACAGCCCTGAGAGTCAGTGTCAGTAAAAGGTCAGTAAAGTCTTGGAATATGGAGTGGGGACTGTTGGAAGAGAAAGGACTGCCAAAAATCAGGGAAAGGCACCTTAGATTTTGGGTTGTGAGTTAAAAAAGCAAATCATCAGTGCAATCAAATTGTTCCAAAATGAATGATAGGGGATAAAGTACTTTTTCTCTTTCTGTCTTTCTTGAAGGCTGTCTTTCTTTAGGGCTGGGGCCCTAAAACAAAGCCCTTTAGTATTGTTACAGCATCAGAAGCTGCCTTTCGTCAGGCCAGACAAGCCAATGTTATCTAACCGGCAAAGTCATAGCTCTCTAAGGTGGCTGACAGAAATCTTTCACATCATCCGTTACATTTTAACACTGCAGGGTCAAGCCTCCACAACAACGATTTCCAAGTTCTTTTGGACCTGTGTGAACATTTGGGAATTTGATAAACTGCTATGGGCTCCACCACAAAATGGTTCCGACAGAGGATGTAGCTAAATCCTAATAATATCTGCTGCGAGTGGGGGGGGGGGGGTGGCTAATCAAAAATAAGTTCAAAAAAGAGCAATAGTGAGCAGGTGAGAGACCAGCTGGCAGGAAGTGGAAAATAGGAAGGCAAAGGGGTAGAAAGAAAACTAAGAGCAAAGCTAGAAAAGGAGAAAAATTCACATTTTTTGCTGTAACTATTATATTTATACGCCACCTTTTTTTTTCCTTTCAAGGAATTCAAGGTAGCCTACATAATTCTCTGTGAACTTTGTGGCTGAGTGGGGACTAGAACCCAGATCTCCTGGATCCCAAGACTAACACTCCAACCACCATACCACACTGGATCTCTAAAGCATTCTCTGGGATTTCAACTACCAGGCTTTATCTCTGCAAGTAGAACATTTCTCCACTGGGTCATTTTGAAGGGTGTAGGGAGTGCAAAGCTTTGTGTGAACTGTGGGAGGAGACCCTCTGAGTCCAAAAATGGGTGCTGCATTAGGGAAGCTTGCTCTGGGGTGGAAAAGAAAGAAAATCATATCCTTTGCAATGCCAAACACTGCTACAACCAGGGTCTTGACTCAGGCTGACTGGGCACTGCTTTTGGGAACTGGGAATAACATATTAAATGAGCTATTTCAGGAATGCAAAGGGTATAGGATGCCCAATGGGATTTGGGACATGTTTTCTTCAAACATCTGATGCCCATGACACACAGTTTCAAAAGAAGCTTTTACTTGGGACTGAGGCTACTATTCAAAACAGCATGTTCAAAGTTCCCTTGGCTATCCAGAATATCTTTTCACTCTTCTCTGGATCTCATTCTATATTTACTTAGTTAGAATTCAAATAAGCCTTGAAAAATAAAGAGTGAAACATTCTTCATGTTTATGATATACTGAGTATACACAAATGTCACAAAATGATCCATTTCAAGAAAGCTATTGAATAGGAGTTATCTGAACACTTCTTGCCAAGACAAAGATCAAAATGAGATACCTGTGCTATGAAAATTTTTTTAAAGAAATCTTCTTCAAATTGTGAACACACCTGTGTAACGCCAACTCGTACTTCTCGATTGACAGATCCTCCCACTTTTAACATCTCACCACCACTTTTTAAGAATCCAGACCCTCCTCGCAGAAAACCAGTAGCCATGAGTTCTAAGACTTCTTCCAGCGTAGCCCGCTTCACATTCTGGCGCATCACTTCATTGAGAAAACAAAATAACAGAATCTAATGATTATTTTAAAAGTATACCAGAATATTGCTTGGACTCATATCTGACACTTGATGTCTTGCTACAGTAAAAAGCATAATTAGCATTTGGTCTAGCCCCAACCATGAACTAGAAGCAAAGGATAGTACTTTCTTTTAGTATTGTGTTTTGCTACACTAGATTTATAGTTTTATTTGTTAATCTGTTGTTTTGCTCTGTAAACTTGTAATGGCCTATGACTATGTACAATAAATTTACCTACTGGAGCTCCTGATTGCTGCTGAGTGCAGCTACTGCTGCACTTCTGCTGATTCCATTGCCCGAGTGGAATTCACCACTTGTAGAACAAAGAGTTGGAATTTAATAAAGCAAGCACCCAAACGAACAGAAATTGCTTTGCTGATCTGTCCCATTCTGGAAATGAGCATGTATGCTTGTTTCTGATTTGTTTCCAAAGTGCTAAATCCTCTTTGTGCATGTGGTTGGTCCTTCTGGCATTTGGCAGCATTAGAGACCTCCCAACGTCTTTAGAAGAGTTCCAACAATTACAGCACTAATTCACAAAGGGTTTCTTCCTCATTTTATACTATCCAATCTTACTGATCAGTTCAAGCTCTGACTTTGCAGATAAAAGATTTAACCTTAGCTAATTGTACAAACACAGTACCCCTCATCCTACTCTGCAATTTAGTTCACAAATATATTCAGCTGATGTGACTATACATTGTGTTGAAATCAAATTACAAAATCATAATTGCACATACAACTCAGTCTTTAGTACCTGTAGCTTGCTTTGGTATCAATGCTGTAGCCATAACTGTACCCAATAGTTTGGATACTGCAACTCGCACACCATAATTTGAGTTTTCTAGAGCCTTAAAACATAGAGTTGCTACATTTTCTAGTTCTGCTGTCCACATAAATACAGCTTCATTTTGTAGTTCCAGTAGGCACTATAAGAAAAAATAATATCAGTAATTGTTAACACTTCTACAATGTGTATCTATCCAATCTTTGAATTCATTACACTTGCATGGACCATGGCTGGAATAGTAATTTAAGAAAAACACACAGAATATTCCTGAAACTATAAATACAGACTTCAATATAAGGTTTGTAAAGATTACTGGTATATTCCACAAATGATATTGTGTTCATTTTCTGGATCACACAATGGAAACATAGGAAGAGCTGAATCAATCCCACTAGTACAATATTATGTTCCCACAGAGGCCAACCGATACATCTGGGATGCCCACAAGCAGAACATGAGTGCACGAAACAAAAATAATGATTCTACAGTTTGCAAAAAGAAACAGATCTACCTTAGCTACCGCACATCGCACAGCCATAGCTCTGTCCGTCAGGAGAGATCGGGCATTCTTATAAATATCACGGTGGCAAGAAGCTGCTGCACCACCCAGCCCACTCAGGACTTTTTGTAAACTCATTAAAATTTCACTCCGGCCCTGTGACTGCAGTTTGCAGTGGGATTTAAAAAGTAACAAGAGAGAAAGAAAATAAAGAAGAAATCAAACAGTTTTGCATTTGCAATATCCATTTTATTTTAAAACATTGTAGATTATATGGATATAGTATACTTATGCATTTGAAGCTTCAATGGTAAACTACAGATCTACTCAGACAACAGTTACCTTAATTAAAGCATTAAATTGAAACAGTAAGAATAAGCAACTGATGCAGTACAACCAAAACATAGCTGTATCAAAAGGCAATGAAGGTGATGATAGAAATTGAAAACTATAAATATATCATATAAACTAACAACAAACTCAGGTGCTATGACTATGGGGCCAAAATGGGGCTATGAAAAAGGCGGCATTCGCATACTTGGGGGAATCTCAAGTTTGCAGTAATAGATTTCTTTTAAAGGAAACATTCAAAGCACTAATGAGGACTGAGCTATTTAGTGGTAACAGAATGCTGGGTGCCTGCATGGGTGGGGCCAAAAAATCAGAGCAAAGAAAAAATGAAATGAAGTATTTTGTAAGAAGGCATGGCCAGCTGCAATGCTGAATAGGAGCACCACAAACTGCAATATTTTGTTGCAGGTCCCTCTTGTAAAAATCTATCTACTGAATATGTGTTTTCAAGCAAAAATAGAAACAAAAATTATGGACTATGGGGGCATAAGATGATATAGGCCATAAACATTATACCATTATATCAAAGTTACCAAACAATTGTCACAAATACAAATAATTGCATTTGCTATTTATTTAGCCCATCCTATATAACCCTACATAAATAGAATTTGCCTAAGAGCATTTAACCCATTTTTATTTCAGGTTTTATTCAATTATATACTGCCAGTTTTTCTTTTCATAGTTTGTTAAATAGTTTCAGTCTTGCTAACAAAGACTAACATCATTACTTAACCCTTGTCAACTGTTCAAAAATATAAGGAAATACATTTATAGCAGACTAGAAAGGTATTTCTTTTGAAAAACTCTGGAAACCTAAAAGGAGAACAGTTCACACAGGTTGTGCCTACTCATGGCTTCATGAGTATGCATGGTGGCAAGCAGGATCAGATGAAGTCACTATTTATGCAACTGGCACTCTCACTGACACCCCAGTTGCTACCCCAATTTTCATAATTACTTTTTAAAGCTATGACCATTATGGGATGCAGAGCAACCATACACAGAGGCATCAGTTAACACAGTAGCACAACAATTGTGTGAAAACCACTTCATACAAAAACTAGCCTTATGAGAAAGGTCAATAATTATCTGCATAAAGAACCAGTAAAGTGTCAAAATACAATACAGTGACTGGCTTCACACAACTGTGGGCGGTTGCTGAACCACAACTTATGGTGTTTTCTGAACCTAACCTTGCTAACAAACTATGGCTGGTTAACCATGAATGTCCCAGAGTTCACAACCCATAGATTTCAATGGTCTATTCGTGCAGCTCCTTTCAGAAAACATGACAATTCGTGCTTGTTTATTGGCTATGTTCACTCATAATGCTAAGCAATACCACAAAGTTACAATCTTACCTTGCATCCTGTCATCACATGACGTAGCTACTCATGAGCAGCTTCTACGCACCTCCATCTTTTCTCCAAATGGCAGCACATGTCCCATCAGCCACTGTGGCTGGGAATGAATCCCAGCATGCACAGCTCCTGCCTATCCTGCCTGCCTCTCCCCTGCCCTGCTCGCAGTCAGCCACCAGTTTTGTGGGGCTGTTCCTGCTGTTCTTCAAAGCCCTATCGACTCATCAGAGTAGGACGGTAGCTCTGCAGGAGCAACAGGGCAGTGACTAAGCAGGAGTATCATGCATGGCTGTTCTGCAGTTGCCGCTGGAGACGCTCCCTGTCCCTTCTCCTAGACTGAGCTCTCCAATGCCCAGCTGCCCTGGCTTTCTGCTTTGTCCATGCACCTCTTCATCCCTTGCCACTATGCGATCCTTGCAAGGAGCACACAAGAGATGCCTGTCTCATGAGGCTTGCACAACAGAGGGGCATCTCTCGTGTGCCCCTTGCAAGGCTGGAATGGCAGTGAGTGGCAAGGGGCACAGCAGTGAAGCAGCAAAGAGGTGAATGGGTGAAGCAGCACTGAAGAGACATCAGTGATGGGACGGTATATAAATGTTTTAAATGAAAAATAAATTTAAATAAAATGGGCATGATGGTAGCAGGGCAGTTGGGCATTGGGGAGTGCATGCTAGGGGAGGAACAGGGAGTGTGAAGACAGCCAATCCACACCCGGTCTGCCAACAACTCAGCCACTGCTAGGAGAACAGGCCAGCGGAAAATGGCAGCTAGAGCAGCCGCTGTGGCTGCTCTTGCCTCCAAACTTGCTAGCCAAAATGGGGAAACTGCTGAATATTGTAGCGGTTTCACACATAACAACAAGAAATGCTGAACTATGGAAACCTTAAAACAAACTGTTGATTCTCCATGGTAACCAAGTATGCAACAGTTCACCATGCTTCCTGGATTCACACAGAACAATAAGTCATTCCTGGCATAGCTTGTTGTTACATGTGAATACAGTCTTCGTACTGTCTAAACTTAGGCAGTACAGTAGTCCCCCCAAATTCACGGTGGATGCGTTCCTAGAGCACCCGCGAATTGTGAAAAAACGTGAATTTTGAATGTGGTAAAGGTGTGTTGCCAGAAACCTTAGAACAGGGGTCCTCAAACTTTTTGGACGGTCGGTTGAAAGGTGCCGGCGATGGGCATGGGCTGCCAAGGAGGTGTGGGAGAGGGGTGCGGGCCGGGCCAGGGGGGTGCGCGCGCACAAGGCGAGGCAGGGGCAGCGGCGGGCCCGCACAGAGATTATAAGCTTGCTCGCAAGGAGATCGGTTTGGACTGGCTTGGAGAAAACGATCTTGAGGCGCCAGCTTGCTCGCAAGGAGATTGGTTTGGACTCGCTCGGAGAAAACGATTTCCTTGCAAGCAAGCCGCAGCACTGCGATTAAAATTCCATGAAAGGCCGAGGCCGCGAACGGTGAACCGCGACTTCACGGGGTTATACTGCATTTGTTTGCATCAGTTAGCTTTTCCCTCCCTCACTCCTGCCCCAAAATAATTTAAAATAATGGCAGTGGATACAATTTCTGAATTTGAGCTATTCCATTTTTAAAGTTGGAATAAAGACAACAGCTGCCTTATGTAATTGTGGTTATTTGAGGTCTTTAATCTGTTGCAAAACTGCCTCTGACACCTCAGCATGGAAAGATAATGAAAAATATTCAGACCAATTTTTTAGCACTTCTTTCACTCACCTCAGCACTTTTCAGAGACTTTAAAAGATTGTTAACTGTTTCTGGAAAAGAACTGCCCAGCATTCTTCCCATCTTTTCATAAAATGCTCCAACACATGCCACTGCAGTGCTGCAAGAAAGCAAGATCATGTCAAACAATCTGACATTCAAATAAACTGGACTGAAGGTTAAATATAGTCAAGAAAGAGTGAGCAGTTTTATGTAGACTTTACTTGGAATAAAAAGAATCCAATCTTATATTTTGGGCAGAAAAATGTTTTAGAAATTAATAGATAACAATTCAGAAAATTTAGCAATAAAGTGCCAAGTTTCATGATACTTCTCAACTTTTAGGATCTTAAATGCCGCAAAGCCATTTTTATGATGGATAGCAGAATTACGTTAAGTAATTCTTTCCCTCCCCAACTACTGTACTGTAATTCACTTCGGTTTTTCTAGACTCTCAGATCAAGAACACAGGACCTGTATGTACTTAGACATATTTCATTGTTGTCTTATCCAATTTAAGTGTGCAGGTACACATGGAAGAATTGGGAAACCAGGTTCATCTGCTTAATAGCACCACCTAGCTTTCGTCTTCCAAGTGCCACAAGAACTTGTCTGTCCCTCCATGCAAGTTACAAGACTATATGGAAATCACACATGGGTTCACCAAGTTCCACAATACCCCTTGTGCTACTTCTGCAGTCATGTATGAAGGAAATGTGGGGGGAAATGTTACTTAGTACTTCCTAAATTAGCATTCTTCTGAAATATCAGGCAACCCTAGAAAATCACAAGGAAAGCAATCACCTGCACAGATATATCTCATTTTTAAACATCAGTGTCCACTGACTGGTTTCAGTTAGCCTCCATATTCAGCTGTGTCATATTACAACCAAAGCCATCGTTGCTCCAAGGTAACAAACATTTATCAGTGTTTCCTAGATAATTTTAAAATCCAGTATACACCATGAATTTCTGACCGAGAATGATCCAAGTTAGGTCTGCTACCTCTTTGGAGATTTATATTCTCTAAAACATAATAACATTTAACTAATTGTAACTATGCTCTTTTCCCAAAGGGAAGCTATTACTTACAGTTTAGTTGGTAGGTAGGCAGAAGTATCATCCTTGCTCTTGATAATATCATTACACTTATCAAGTGTCTGAAATATGGTGAAGGTATCCCCAATGCTGTATAGAGCAGCAAGATTTTTTGCAAGTAATTTCCGGGTGGGTGGTCCAGGAGAACTACTGATAAGGCCAGTCAGCTGTTCAACAAGTTTTTTTTGTTTTTCTTTCACATCTGTCTGTTTATGAGACACAAATTTTATTGTTCTGATTATCACATCTTTACAAAATTTTAAGTCTTTCAGATGCTTGCAATGCACATATTCATATTTCAAGGATTTTTTTGTATGACTAAAATAACCATCCCTCTTGTTTTTCATTAGCTGTCCTGACATAATATTTTAACGGTCATTAAAGAAAATCAGCATTGTCTTTATTCAGTGGTCCATTTACCTTTTCTCTGACATTACTGATACAATTTCACTTACAAAGGGAAAGCTCATAACATAACAAGCTTCTCACTTCAGACTACTAGCATACCAGAAGGAAAAACAAATGACCTGAATTACATTGACATTCTATGCATGTTTAGACAGAAAAATGTCCTACAGTTTCCAGAATTCCCTAGTCAGTGAAGTTCATCACAACTTCCTAACAATAAGAGCCTTCCATAAATCAGGAAAGATGAATTGCAACTGTATCTCTATTTAATTGGCTATAAACCTCTTGAATTTACTGTGTAGACCTGGATAGGATTGTGCTGTTAATGGCAATAGAAGTAAAAAATATTATATAGTTGAATCACACATTTTGTCTCTTTCAAGTGTTCCAAGATATGTCAGCCTGGTTATATAACTGAAGAAAAATGTATTAGAAAAGGGCTGGAAAAGAGTAAACTTACCTTGTTTGCAGCTACAAGTACTTTGTCAAGAAACCGCAACCATTCAAAGATGAAAACTGGTCTCTTCGCTTCTGTGATTTGAGCCAAAGCCTCTTCATTTAATAACAAGCTGTGAGCAAGCTCCATGGCTGGCTAAATTCTACTTCTGCTGTGGGTGGAATTACTTCCTACTGCATAAATGGAAAAAGCATACCACTCTGAAGAACAGATTTTATTATTATTTCTAGTGGCAGATTTATTTATTTGAATATATTTCTGTGGCATACACAGAACATGAAGCAACTGCATTGTTTAATTAACTATTATAGGATGGGTCTAAATTTAGTCATTCTTAAAGTATGACTAACAAGCAGTAAGGTTTATTCTAAGTATAACTAAATTTGGATCCAACCCCATTTCTATATGTAACATACGTTACATATGTATACATACGTTCTATATGTAACATACGTTATATGTTACATATAACACCACGTGGAAGAATATGGATGGGGATGTTTAGTTGCCTAGACTTCACTTACAACAGGTTATTGGTAATGCAGAGTATTGCTACAAGAAGAGTTTTTTGAGGAGAAATCTGAACAAAGTAAGACATTTGTATGAAGCTGTTTGGGGAGGCATTGACATAAGAGGCAGCAGGGGAGAAAGGGCTGAGTTGTTTTCCTGATTTATGTTGTGAGCCGCCCCGAGGCTTTGTTGCGACTGAGGCAGCATAGAAGTGTTTTAAATAAATAAATAAGGAAATAAGGAAATTTTCAGACAGCTGAGGGTGGTGGAACTGAACAGGAAAAAATTAACAGCAGGGATGTGTCAAAATATAAAAAGGGCAGAGGGTTTTGAAAACAAGGACAAGGAGCCTGTGCAGGACCCAGGTGTGGAAAGAAAGCCACTGCAATGGTTTAATGGACAGAGCAATCAGATAGATGAATATTTTTGGCAGAAGAGTGGTGGATGGATATGAATTGAAATGAGACAATAGAAACGTAGAGACAAGATTACAGTAATTCAAGCATTTGTCTGTGCATTTATCATTGTATTTATAAATCCTCCCATAGTTCATAGGGTTCTCTGGGCTGTGTACAATATAAAACAGAATAAATAACATTGATACTCAATAAAAACAATGAAAAACAGAAATACAAGGGACTCAGCAATTCATCAAGGCTATAACAGAAATAATGAAAGTAACAGTAGTAATAGCTTGAAAACAAGCATCAATAAACAAACATCGAAATTTTTTTAAAACCTAACATTAATTAATCATTAAAATATCTGGCGAATAAAGAGTTTTAAAGTGGCACCAGAAGCAGATCGGGGATGCCACCAGGCTAATCTGGGGAGCATGTTCTATAGCATGAGATGATCAGAGTTTTTGTTGATCATATATCTATAACATAAAGTGAGAAACAAAATGCTTGTTGACGGACTGAATACTGGTGGGGACATGAGCAAAGGAAAGGGGGAAACAGCTATGTGTTCAATCCACAGGGTGGACAGTGATGTTATCAATGAAGTAGGAGTTCTTCACTGTCCCTTTTTGTTTTAACAATCCTAAATAACATATCATCAGAAAAGGTGGTCATTTCTCTGCTCACATTTAACTCCAGATCATTTACGAACAAGTCAAACAGCATTGGTCCCAATACAGAACCATGCACAGGCAGTGAAATTGCAGTGATGTACAGCTTGTGGAAGCCAGATTGGAGGAGGTCAGAAGTGGAATTGGAAGAGAGAAACCTGAGACAGCAAGAGTAAGTAGCACACTCCAGGAATGTACAGAAAAAAGATAGGAGAGAAATTGAATGCTACTTAGAAAAGGAAAATGGGTTAACATAAATAGATAGATATGGGAGAAAATGTACTACATTTGAAAACTGAGTGGAATGGGAAAAGAAAGATTGATAATAAGAGGCAGACATGAAATAATGATAGGGGAGGTGGAAGCTAAGAGGAGATAGAATGAAGAATGCACACAGAAGGGGTAGATGAAGATAATATGGTAGTAAAATCATCTAGTGTTACAGAGGGAAAGAAGTGAGAGTTGAAGGAAGACACATTGCTTATTCTTCCTTGTCCTCCAGGACAGTTTAACGTAGTGATTGTAAAACATCAATTTTGTGTTTGAACAACTTGTCTCCTTTCAAATTGATGCTAGCACTTGGAAAAGCCATCAGATTGTGAGCTTCCTGTAAGATCCTATCTTGTGCTTTTGGAGTTTGGGAGTCGGGCAATGCAGTTGGCAACACTGCATTTTGAAAAAAAAGGTGTTTGATGTGTATATTCATTTCCTTTGACCAATGTTTACTACTACTTCGAGATCCATATCTAACTAGTGGGCTTTTTTAAAAAACCAACTTACGCTGAATTTATTTAAAACATTTGGCATACAACGCTGGGTAGTGCTACCCAATGAGCTTGCCACTAACTCTCTGAACACAGAGCATTATGAACATGGAAAATGGGAGGAACAGAGAGGCTAGGATTGCTTCTGCACTTCTCTTGCCCTGCAAAACATTTAGATAGCCAGTTTCAGCCATCTAAATATTTTCCCTTTCTCATGAGAATGGGAATGAGAGGTTGAAACACTACTAGGATTCTCCAAAAGAAGTGGTACCTGCCTTCTTGCCTATATTGCCCCCCACAACCTCTCCGTGGTGGCTCTGAAAACTGTTTTTCATTTTCAAAGCCCAAAAAGTACAGAAAGAACCACACCAGCTCCGAAGACGGGGGGGGAGGGGGGGCTTCCCAATGTTCAAACATTTTTTGAGATCACAAGTGGGGCTCCAATTTATCCTAGGGTCCCCCCAGACAATATCTTAAGAGGCTAAAGGATTGCATTCTAAGGCAACTAACAAAACAAACACACATATATAACAATAAAACCATATCCATTTTCTGAAAACACCGGCCCAACCTCAGTCAGGTGAAAGCAGAGATCTTGAAAGTTATTAAGAAAGAAACTGGAAATCAATGAATGAATTTTCATATTGGCACAATACATTCCAGCTGGCCAGTTCCAGTCAAACTCCCCTATCCCAAGCTGACTGATAATTCCTAGTAACCTTCGAAAGGTAGACTTATGTATACTGTATTGCATAAATCAAGTCTGAATCCTGTAAGATCATCGATAACTCTGGAAAAACTATCTCTATCTAGGAGGTGCTTTTAGTGAGACATAAATAAATGGAAAATGCTTTGAGCAACATTTGGGCCTCCAAATTAAGGGTAGGATATAAAAGGAACCCCCAAGCTTCCAAAAGAATTCTTAAGATGAGTGCGACCATCAAGAACAGACTGAATACCACCTCTTGGACCAGTTAAACTACCCATCTATTAACCCTAGGCAAGCCAATTAATACCACTTATTTATTACATAAATCTGATGTGCATAAGAAAGGTAATCCATGAGAAAGCCAGTGAAGGCTATATATAATCAAAACATGAAAAAGGTGACAAACATATAATGATACACAATGGTGAAGCAGATTATCTGGAACAGTCAAGTCTGGATGTAATACCAGTACACAACCACCTCAGGAAAATCCAGCTGTACTGAGATTAAACACGCATTGTATCATACATGCACAGCAATAGGAAACTGTGGTCAGCCAGGCTAAGATTTATTGCGAGGTAATGTATGACTAAAAAGTGTGTGATCAGGGCAAGAGAGATGATAATGACGCAACGAGAGCTGCAACGCTAGGTTCAGGTGCAATGACTGCGAGCTGGGACTGTCTCCAGTTTCCTTTTGGCTAATGGGGGCGAGATAAAAAATCTAAGCAGCAAATAAATAAACTCCTCAGAGCCCCATTCAGTCCGGGAGAAGGAGAAATAACTCGGCCGTGCATACAGTCCCCAGACAGGGACCTCGGAGAAGCCAGTTAATCCTGAGCTGGGGGAACCCCAGTCAGAGTCACCATAAGGCAGCTTCACGTCCTATCTCACGGCTCTGGCAGGTGGCAAAGCAGCCTCAGAGACAAGACTCTCTCCCCCTGCCCGCCCTATACCGAGCCCACTCTCTACCCATTGGAAGCAGCCGTTGTCCTCTTCCTCTCCCTCACTGGGGATCCACTCAATCTCCGGCCCCGCCCGCTAGGGACCCCCTTATATTGGCCTGGTACCCTTCCCCACAAAAAGCAAACCCCGCATCTCACAGACCGACCGACCGACCGACCTTTTCCGACAGTTCACGGCACCGCAGGCGACTGCGGCGTTTAACAGAGCGAGGTAAGCCCCCGCCGCCGCCATGGCGTTCAAGGCGACTGCCGACCCTCTTCCCGGCCAGCTGAGGAAACCGCGGCTCAGGCGCAAGCGCAGTCGAGACTCCGGAAACAACCGGCAGAAGAGGCGCATGCGCAGCTGCCTCAAGCCTGAATTGTGGCCTGAAGACGCAAGCCCGCGTTGTGAGAAGGGAAAGAAGAACGGGGGGCGCCTGGAATCCGTGTCGGTAAGGAAGGCATGCTTGCACCGTACCCGGCGAATGTTAGGGTCGTCGTGGCTGCACTGCTTCCTGCAGAACGTGGCTGGGAGGGTGCTCTTGTCCTCAGGTCCTTCATGTAGATTGCCAGTGTGCATCTGGTTGGTCCCTGTGGGAGCAACATGCTGGGCTAGAGGGACTAATCCAGCCCGGCTCCTTTGAGGTCCGTTTCGTAGCTCTGGGGCCGCAGGCGGTATGTTCTGAATCCCGAGTTTCTGGCGAGCAGGAGTGGAAAGAAGGTGCCATTGCCCCGCTCAGCCCCTTCTTGTGGTCGCTGACCACTAAGAGAGCAGTCTGCTGGACAGAGGAGCCTTTGACGCAGCAGGTTTCTTCTTATCTTCAGGGATACAGTGAGGGACAGAGATGAGCCTCAGCTTCAACAGGTTGTGTACTTGGGAATAAGTTCCGTTGAATGCAGTTGGGTTTGCTGCTCAGTAAACAGGATGAGACTGAGCTCCACACTGTTCAGTGAAGGGCACACTCGGAAAACAGTTGCATTTGGAACTGTTTCCCCGTGAAATTTTGTCAAACTCAATTAATTTAATGGTTTGCTATCCCCGAAATGTGACTCTTTGTACTGGAACAGTAAGGGGAATGATTGCTTATTCCTGTAAGGGGCTCTGAAAATAGGGGCAACTGTTCGCTTTTTTCCTTACTGTATAGCTGTAAAGAAATCATGAGGATGAGCCTTTGTAAGGTGTCTGACTATGCTTTCCTTTGTTGCTGGCCCTGATCATGTGGTTCCATAAAAACACATGTATTATGGCATACATGTTACGTACTAAAAACTAGTTCATCAGATGCATGCAGTATTCTTCTCTAAGCATTTAAAAGTGGACCATCATCCACAAATTTGTGGTATAATACACATGTTATTGCAACAATGCAGGCTGGCAGCACTGTCTATTGGGAAAGGAAGCAATGTGGTCAATGGCAAATGGTTCAAAAGAAGTGCATGGGAGGGCTTTAGTTGGTAGTAATTTAATTTTGATATCTAGGCCACTAATGCTTGCTGAGTGAAACAGTTTTCACAGACTAGTGGGTAGCCTGACTGGCATGATGATATTAGGCACAGTATGGAGTGCAATGGGATTAGAAACATGATGAGGTCTTTAAATAAAGACCAAATTAAGGGGTTTGGTCTACAAGCTAAAATTGAGGAACCACAGTCCTAATTAAGCACTAATATAAGAAATGGACCAGTTATAGTGGTGTGAGATTTAAAATAAAAAAAAAAATTCACCAAATCTTATTTTCAATCCATTCTAATAATGAGGAAAGTATCATCTATAGACAAGAAGTTTGCACGTGGAGAATTGATACAAATCATGGATGACACAGAAGAGGACTACATGTCAGATTCCTTTATTAACATGAAGTAAGTGGAACATTTTTCTAAATTTGTCATCATGCTTGTCATTACCTAATTGTAGTTGCAATTGCTTTGTTTCAGATACCTAATAAATGAATGGAAGCTCTGGTGAAAGATATTAGTAATATGCAGAATGCTTCAGACTGATATCTTCCTAGAACAATTCTGGAAAATCTATGAAAACAAATGCTGTTCAGATCAATGTACACTAACATGTATCTACTTTCTGTTGTTTGTTTTAGCACACCTTTGCATGCACTATTTTTTAAACCAGGCCTATCTTTTGAACAGATTGCTTTTCCATCCCTTGTGTAGTTCCCTTTTCTACATTGAGAATAACTACCACAGTAGTTTAGGTAGTTTAAGTTTTCCTTTTCAATCACAGAATGATTGAATCACTATTTCGAAACCAAGGAATAAATAAATGAGAAGAACTTGGCATCAGAAATGATGGCCACATTCGGTCAGTTATCCATGGCATAATAAACCATGACTTATGTAGCTGTGGGTTAGAGCCATAATGCTCCTCCTTTCCCTTCCTGTTGGCTTCAGTGCAAAAATCCTTTCTTAGCCCTCCTATTGCACAGCAACTTTGGCACAAAACTCTGTGCTGTTATTACTGAAATTGTGTTTCCTCAGGTTTCCTAAACTAAGCCTTAACACACTGCAGGATCTTCATCAGGTTCTGGTGCACCTGAAGCTGGTGCACAGAAAGAGAAAGACAAGGGGAGAGCACGTGACCATTGTGGTCACCCACAGCTTCACAGGTCGTGATTTATGAAGCCTGCATCCAAAGGTGACCAGTGACATTTGGAGCAGAAACCTGTACAGAAACCTGTCCCTTTCCTCTTGCCAATTAAACTAGAGTTTAGCTTTCTGCTACAAAGCTGTCCAGTTCCTGAGATGCAGCTCTGTTGTAGGAATGATGTGAACATTTGCCTATAAAAGTATCACAGTGACTGAGCTGAGGAATTTCAGCCAGTTTACTGGATTTCAGGGGTTAAGGAGCATGGTGTGAGTGGTTCATGAAATTACCACAGGGATGGTTTAATCCAAAAACCAGGAAAGTACATTGGTAATAAAAAAATTTCCCCTTACTGTGGGACAGAGTGAGTCCTGATGTTCCTTGGATATGATAGCATCACTGGAATACTGAAGCACCCTGCATGTCACCAGCTCAGCTCAGCCAAATGTTTGTTACTGCATTCCAGGCAATGGTGAGCCAGGTTCTTGCAATGCCACCCAGAGTTTCCAGCCTTTTTGGATCACATGCATAGTTGGCATTTCGGAGAGGTGCCTTGGACCCCAGCACAAATTGGCTGCTGTGGGCAAGGGGATCAATCACAAAAATATTAGGAGTGGCCCTGTGCATGTATGAATGTGCAGGTTCTGTGTGCACGACCCATTCTGGTTTCTCTTTTCTCTTTGTCTCGTTCTGTTTCTCCTTGGTGTGTGGTGCTCTTTGTCATCCCCTTCATAAAGCATATGAAGAATTCCTCCATAGGCTTTTACAGGGAGTGAAAATATCTTGCTGGGTGCCTTATTGGAGACCCGTGCTCTTATATACCAGTGTATTGCTTTATCATGGGGAACTGATCATACCATGTAAGCTATTTAAATACACCCTCATCATAGCAGAGAAGTCAGAAATAATGTTCTTTCAAGAATTCTGACATGTTATAGATTTAGTGGCATCCTCTGTAGAGACTGTACTATTACTGTATGGCTGACATCCTATGCATCCTTACCTGGGTTTAAGGGGCGTTGAACACTATAGAACTTACATACTTTGAGTAATCATGCCTGATTTACTCTGATCACTGATTTTTTTAACCTGATTATTTAGGATACCCTCACAGGTGTGTTACTGGACACAATAGGACTTCCTTTTAATTAGATATGAATAATAAGATTACAGTATTGTAGTTACATTTGGTTCACTGAAGAGGATCTTGTTGACATTTTAATATTCCTTCTCTCCTTTGAATTGCTTTATGATTATCTGGCTTTCTGGTTTTCTTCAGCCAGGACGTCAGGCCCGGTATGCCAATGTTAAGGCGTGTAAGAGAAACGTTTAGAAAAGAAGAAAAACAAAAAGAGGCCAATGAAAAAAGTCGGCAAAAGAGCATAAAAGAGCAGGAAGAAGAGCAACGTGAGACTGTCTTAAACATCGCTTTGGGAAATGAGAACAAAGGCTTTGCTATGCTTCAGAAAATGGGATACAAAAGTGGCCAGCCTCTTGGCAAGAGTGGTAAGTTCCTTGCTGTGCAGTTCTCAAAATGTGTCTCAACAAAGGGCATCTCCTGCTTTTTGCATCAGCTTGTGAAAAATGTGCAGCTCATGAGTCTCTAAAATGTGCTTCCCAACAACTTTGCAACTGGCAAAATCATGGGAGAGTCAGACCCCAGCCTGGCTTAGCTGCAGTAACAGCAACACTGGAAAAGGGTATACAACCAAGGGCTGGTTAGCAAAGAATGAGCTTACATAGCAAGTAGGTTTGCCTATGCAGCTAAAACACAATTGGATTCTTGACACCTAGAAATGTTGCTGCAGACTCTTGACATCTAGGGAAAATAACCCAGCACTGATTTAGCATAATGTTAAGGCAAAATATATGTTTCAAACAGAAACACAAAGCTTATTGCAGGGGCAAGGCCTGCTATACATATCATACCAGTGCAGCACCCTAAGGGAACTTAAGGGAAAAGTAGAAATTCTAAAAGTGCTTCCCCCTAAGTTATAGAGAAGGATGAGTTACCTGATCCAGTTTCTGTTTACTGTGTCATGTCAGTGGCAGAGAAGGTTAGGAATAGGACAGGTACGTGAAAGATTGGAGAGGACCCATGCAGTCTGAGATTTGGACCAAGGAGACCAATGTTAGTCCTACTTTGAGTATGGCCACTGAAATGAGTGGGAGTTAAAGTTGTTTGGACAAATTTAAGAGTCCCTTGTGTCAGAGGGTCTGTTCTAAGTTCAGCTAACATTAGATACAACCCTTAGACTGAAAATTTTGTTCTGCACAGAAGTTCAGTAAGTGGCCTTGGGTGTTCTGCTTGTTCCCTATCTACACTACCTTGCAGGGTTATTGGGGGATAACGTGTGATGTGTGACGTGTGATGTGTTCCTTAAAAGAAGTAAATATCAGTGTGCCCAGTACTATTGGTGATTGTAAGTTATGTGCTCTCATCAATGGAATACTCTCATTTTCCACAGGGAAGGGTATTGTCGAGCCTATTCCTCTGAACATTACCACAGGTTGGTGACACATCTACCTTCTTTAATGTTTTTTAGTTCAGACATGACATTGCTCCACATGTTAAACCAGTGCTGTGAACTTGGAACAGGTAGAAGTGGGCTTGGCCATGAAGAAGTGAAAAAAAGAAAAGCCGAAGAAAACCTGGAAAACTACAGAAAAAAGATGCATATGAAGAAACAGGCTGACAAGCAGACAACTGACCTCTTCAAGTAATGTGCCATTTTGAACATCTTCCCTGCAAATTGCATGCATAATATTTAGGGGGAGGGCACAGCTCAGTGGTAGAACTTCCCAGGTTTAATTCCTGCCTGGGGCCCCTATTGGAATCCTTGGTGAACTGCCAGTCAATCTAGTCAGTACTAAGCTAAGAAGGACCAATGGTATGGCTTGATTTAAGACCACTTTTTCTGTTCCTCTGGTGCACTATGAGGAAAGAATAAGCCATGCAGCCATGTCTTCTGGCTAAGTATGCATGCTTAAGTTCCAAATCTCTATGACTGTTTCTCAGACAGGCTTACTCTGGATATTTAAGATCAGGTTTGCCAAAACAAATTCTGATTTGCAAAAACAGATGTTGCTTTCTTAGAAGAAATGCAGCTAAATATGGCACTTTCTTCACAAATAATATATGTGAATCTTCCTTCTCTGCCTATCAAGAGCAGTTACCTCCAAATGGGGTGGGAAGAACCCTGTCCTTCCCTGTCAGGCCTACTCTGACCTTGCACACCATTGTGGAACTGGGTGGGTTACAAGTCAGGTGTAATGGGGGCTGTCCTGAGTTTCATGTTGCTGTATCCAACATGCCACTTCTTTCTAGACATGTAGTGCACAGGTCCTATGCTTGTTGTTTATAGCCTCTGCAACAGAGTAGCTCTCTATATACAGCAAGGTGAAGGAGGGGAAGTCCTCAGGTTACTGTGAATGAGCATCTGCTCACAAGGCAGCGGAATATTCTGATGAAACTCCCATTCACAACGGTTCATGTAGCTGTTCGTGGTGGGAGGGGGGCAAGGTTCACGGCCACTGGTATTGCCTTCATTGGCATAGTCCCATTCAAAATGACCTTTTATTCTTCAGTGAATGCTGTAATTTGATGATTGTCTGCAGCAGGGTGGGCAATATGTGCCCTTCCTGTTGTTGGACTAGGACTCCTCCCAGCCCTAGCCAGTCTAGCCAATGGCAAGGAATTATGTGAATTATCTAACAACATCTGAGGGTCAGTTATTCCTCTTCCCTGACTATAGGGCATAAAACTGTGTGTGCTGTCCAACTACCCCCCCCCCCCGCACACACACACACTGTGTGCCTCTCTCTGCTTCCATATGCACAGGGAGGGACAAAAATTACTGATGACAACAACCTTTGCTTTTTACGAGATACTGCCATCTTCATCCCTGGGAAAGGGTCGTTTCAAAGGGATGTGACTTGAAGGGGAGCTTAACAGACCCTGTGTGACAACAAAGCAGCTGCTTACACTGATCTAGCTCCTAGAATGGTTTAAATGTGAGGGTGGAATTCTATGGAAGATTTGCAGAGATGTACACCATGCAAGGGTCGCTTTCACTTCCACAAAGCAACCTACAAACTCCCCATTCATAGTTGTTAGCATGAGATCCAGTCACAGACACTTGGGTGTTTGCGGGTTAAACAACCCAAAATTAGTCTATGATTTGTTCTTAGGTTAGCTTTGGCTTGTTTTACCCACAAAGCCCTCAAGGGGTCTGGGTTAGGATTTCGTACTAGCAATCTATAAATGAAGTATTCATAGGTGGTTTCCACAAAGCTGCTGTTTGTTGAACTAGCTTAGGAAATAGGTTTCTACCTGTTACACATGTTACACATTTTTGCAGTTGTGGGTTAATTAATCTGCTGTCATGCAACACAAAATAGCCCATCTGTGATCTCTCAACTAATTCTGAACACAGTATTTTCTTTATGTGTATTGATAGATTTTTTTTTAATTAAAAGAATGAGACTGAAGACCAAACAGGAGCAACTACAAGTAAAACGAGACCTTGAGAAAAGTCAGAAAGCCTGTCAACAATTAGATATGCAGAAAGTAAGTTAAAAAGCCTCATTTATGTTTATGCATTTGTGGATCAAGGTTCAGTACTGGGGTTTGCACAACCTTATTGCAGCCTGGCAAATAAGTAGGCAAAAAAATACAAAATAAATTACAAACCTGTGTACCCACACACATTATTGTGAGGCAATTGTGCCCAAAAAGTCAGAGAATTATATGCGACTTAAACATTTTCCAAATAATATTTTACTTTTTCACTGAATATACAAAATTAAATTTGCAACCCCTCCCCTCTTTGCTACAGTGCTTTGGGGTACATTTTAATTTTATTTGTAGTATGACTTTAAAGTCCATTTTTTAAAGTGCCCCCCCACCCCCCAATTGTGCCAAGGTACACCTTTTTGTGTTACAGTATTGCTAAGAAACTCATGCATTGGCATGTCAGTTGATCTTGATACATGTTTGTTTTTCAGGGCCTTGAACACCCCAAAGAGATTTGGTACTGGTTGAGAGCAGGGGGTGAAAAAGATGATGATGAGGAGGAGGAGGAGGAGGAAGAGGAGGACAAAGAAGAAGAACCCAAAGTAAGTATGTTCAGTTACTGTTCAAAGCAACTGCTCTCATGTGGCTGGAAGTAGCAGTTCCTGTTTCTAGTTCCATAGTAAATCACCAGACCAGATGACAAGCAAGTAGACGGCAACAGACATTAATGCCAAATGACATTATGAAGTGAGAACAAAAACTATGGTCGCAGGTAGTTTGTCTCAGTTGCAGCAGCCCCTTCAGAGCATAGAGAGGCAGCGTACACAGAATTCCTACCCAGTGAGTGCTTGCTTCTCCTGGGTTGATGTGGATCTTGCATGTCCTCAGCAGAGAGAGGAGCTCTCACTGCTCCCTACAGGCCCACATCAAACTGCCATCCCGCTCTCCAATGATTCCACTTCTCAGTCCCCTCACCTTTCTGTGCTCTCTTTCTCTGCCTCCTTCCAGGCAGCACCTGCTCTAGGATACCCTTTCTCAGATTCACGCAGACTGTCAGCTTTCCTCTGTTTTAACCTGCTGAATTTTTTGCTCCTTCTTCAGCAAACCTCTGCCAAGGACAAAAGGATTCTTTTTCCCATCATACACAGCAATATTCTGCCATTATATACATTTTCCTCTAAGACATAACCCATTTTGCTTCCTTAAATCTGTTTCATATTTCATGGCTGGTGGATCATACGAAGTCTGTGCGGTGGAGATTTGTTCTGGTTTCCTGTTGCAGCAGGTTGTCATATCTGCTTTTCTTTGGCTATACATTTTCTTCTCAAGGCTAAAGAGCTAAACCTCTAAATAGCTATCACATACAATGACTGTTTCTGGTACTTTTTTGAAGCTACAGATAGGTGACAGAGGAAGTACAATCTTAGCAAGATTAGGATTAAGGAGATCTGGCACTGCTTAATGATTATGATTTTTGAGTTTTGTCATTGGTGTCATCCATGTTCTCAGTTCTGCAACAGTGCATTCACCCTCGGTCATCTCATAGCATCACTATGGTCTGGATATAACCTTAAATTGTAGTTTAATGCTGGGGCAGCTGACTCCAGTCTTGTGCTCATACACTCTGCCCACAAGGCAGAGATGGAAGCATTACCTTCCTGTTTTAAAAACTAACTCTTTTTGTGTTTGAACTGTGGAAGCTCTGGATTGTTTAATCCGTGGTTTATCCAGCAAGCCGGATTTATGATCCTAACTTCTTAACTTGAATCATAGTTCAAACTAGTCAGTATTGCTTAACTCAGAGTGAGGAACTTGTTAGTTTATATAGCAAGAAACTAAAGCTGCAGTCTTCTCCTTGCAGCTGTATTGGAGGAGAGGGGAGACTTGTATGAGCCCAAAACTTCCTTGTGCGTACAGTGTAAACCATGGCTCTGCAGTTATAATGACAGGCTTTCTGGCCATGCATACCACCATCCAATTGGTCACCTGAGATCTAGGTCTGTAGGCCCACATGATCTTATTTCCAGAAGTCACTCTGAAAATATGAAAGGAGAAAGGTCATGTAAAAATGCAAGAGTGGTTTTGTGGGTGGGGGAGACTATTAATTCGATGGGGAATGAGAGGGACCATCAGGGCTTGTCACCTCACATGGAGTGTCCAGGTGGAGGGAGAACACGGTGAGGCTGCCTGCAAGGACTCACCGGAGCCCTGACTCCAGACCGACCGAA
The DNA here is from genome assembly GCF_004798865.1 of Varanus komodoensis. Taxonomy (NCBI): domain Eukaryota; kingdom Metazoa; phylum Chordata; class Lepidosauria; order Squamata; family Varanidae; genus Varanus; species Varanus komodoensis. The sequence goes on along the minus strand of NW_025335268.1, from coordinate 18,426,420 downwards.
GTAACGGTGGCGTGGAAAAAGCCAGAAGCTGGAGAATGGTGTGGAGGCCAGGGTGAGCGGGAAAACATGGAATAGCTGGCTGGGGGAGGGGCAGCAAGTTCAAGTGAGGGAAATAAAGCACGGCAAGAAAGGGGAGGGGGAGGAGAGGCGAGTGGAGGAAGTAGGCAGCTGGCATGACAGAAGGATGGTGGAGGTGAGCAAGCAAGGGACGAGTGGCTGCAGATGACTGGCCCTTCAGACGCCTGCCCCTGGGTGAGGATGTGCACTGGGCTGGCTCAGGACCCCAGGGAACGGGGCAGAGGCCAGTGTCAGGAAGGAACGGTCTGCTTGGGGCAGAGGAGCAGCAGGAATGCCTGGAGGAAGAAGCTCCATCCTGGCTGGCTGGAAGCTCAGAGGCACATCCAGGGAGCCTGTAGGAGTCTAGGGGCGGCAGGAGCGATGGCTCTTGCTGCTCTGGGCAGCAGATAGGAAGAGAAACACCCAGCAAGGCATTGGGTGTGGGAGACAGCCTTATGAAACAAGGACTTGTGTGTAGGCATTCAGCTGTATTCCTAAGCACCAAATAATGCCATTAAACATGTGCTGGGAGTGTGTGTGATGATGGAGGCAATGGAACAGGGGGGTTTGATGTTCCCCTCCCCACTTACTATGTGGCAGGGAACAAAATGGCAAATTTAATACAATTCACGATATAACATTCAAAAGTATAGTTAAGTATAGATTGAGTATATAGCCCAGCATGAGAAATGGGTCTTGGGATGCTGAATACAGACTTGTTCTGTGTGCCAGAATAGAGAAACTGTGTCCAGGGGAATTCTTAGGGGAAACCCTTATGCTTACCAACTCTATGGAAACTTGGAAGGGAAATAACCTGGTGTGAAGGCAGCAGCATGGTAGGTCAAACAGCAGCAGCTATTTCAGGTCATTGTTTTGGCTGGAGCCGGAGGTCAGACTAGATGGCCCGGGAGGCCCCATCTGACTCGCTCTGTTTCTATGTTTTCTGCAAACCTGCTTGGGCATCTGTGTGGCCAGCTACTCTAGTTCAGTCTTATCTGTGGGACTCACAGGTAGCCAAACCCTTTTTCTTACTCAGTGGAGCCAAACTTAGCTGGCTTTCCATATTTTCCCTGTAGTTCTGCGCCCAGGTTTGGTGAGCTGATGCAGCTCAGTGTCTCCATCTACCTCTTCCCATCCCCATTGTTAAGGAATAGAATAAGTTGCAGAGAGGTCATTTTTACCAGTGAGGAAGGAGTGCAGAAAATTAGGATGGAGTTTGCTGGGTTTCCTTGTCCCAGAAATCCTTCAGACTACTTGCAGTTTACCATACTGCTTGCAGAGGTACGTGCAAAGAATCTCAGAAATACCAAAATAAGAAATGCTACCTTTGACATTTTTGCCATGGATTATCAGAGTACATTAATTGTTTCTCTGTTGGCAAATATTTTGTAAGTAACTAGAGTTTTGGAATACACAAATTGCTCTGTTCTGGACTAATAGATGGCTGCATTCTGGTTGCGTTCTCATATGCACACAAGGTGGAAAGTTGGATTTTTACCTTTTCACTTATTTCTGATGGGTGCTATGCTTTTTCGTTTCAAAAATCACTGGTGTTTTTGATAACTGCTGTTCTTGAGCAACATTCTCAATGCTTGTGGTTTGATGACTCCAACCTAGTCAAACAACTAAGCTAAATGTTAAAATATTTGAGGGAAAGTCTACCTGTTAATATTCCTTAAACCTTTGGAATGGTGACTAAATCAGGTGTTGCATGTAATTGTGTTCCAGTAAAACTGTGTCCTGTTGGGAAGCCTCAAGTTGTAAGTTCTGAACACTGTCGCATGTGAAGTTGGAGGGAATTCAACTTCCCCTGCTCCACTCCCATCCCACCCCATTGGCCAGCATGCTGGAGACTCTCTATCTTGCCATTTTCCAGAGGTTGTGACTTGGCTTACATCAGTTGTCTGATGTCGTTTCCCTTTTGGCAGTGCTTTATGACTGAGGAAAATTTTGGCCTGGTTCTTTTGAACAGTGTTGGTGTTCTGCCTAACTTTGTACCATCTTTTTTGAGAAAATGAGACAAGACATAAAGTCTCTTTTAATCATCTGAGTCTCAGTATCCCCCATTACTTTAAAACACCTTTACAAAGATGTCATGTAAAAAGTGAGTGATAGAGCTCACACTGGAAGAGGCTGGCATTACATTTCTTGGGGCTTCTCTACATGAGGGGTTTAACCTGCTGCTTTAAATCAAGGCTTCTTCAGTTTTCATTGCATGAAGGAAACAGTGTCCTTTACATGGCTTTTCCCCCAGGATTTTGTATTATTCTGCCTTTCTGCTCACCAACCACCAAATGGGGCTATGGCATAGCTGGACTATGACTTTTCATGAGGCTTTTGTTCCATAATGTTGCAGTATAAAATTGAAAACTAGACTTTCCTCACTCTTTTTTTTAAACTTTCTAAAAAGGCTGGAAAACACAGGAGGCACTCATAATGTCATGAAAAGGCCCTATGAAGTTCCATGAGTGAGGGATTGCCAGAGTATTGTGTGCCTCATGTAGAGAAGCTATTAATGCCAGTCAAAACATGATTGGAGACAAAGCAAAATGTGGTCGGACAGTTCTAAGAAGACTTTCTTCTAAATTGGAGTAGTCTGTGAGTCTGAATCTTTTATAGTCTACCTGTTAGCTAGGCTTTTCAAACTGTAGAAAATCCTTGTTGTTTATGTAGGTTTGGACCCAAACATTCACAAAACAGGACAACTCTTTCCACTCAGGGAAGAGACCAAGATCCATCAAGGATCTTGCAGATTGCAGGGAGACAGCTTCCACCAACTCTGTCTTCCGATTTCTGTACCACCACCTCCTGTTCCATGGGATCCTGCAAACCCTGGGGCAACTTTCCCAGGAATGCAGGGGAAAGGGGAAATGGAAAAGCATTGCCTCTTTCCTTACATGGGTCAGGAGTCTAAATCCAACTTGTTTAAATAAAACGTTCCATCTCCAGAATGAGACCAAATATAAGGCCTTTCTCAGATTATTAGATCCATTTTGATAAGAATGCATGTGAACCGTAACTTACTTTTTTCCTCACAGGAATCAGAAAAGTTACAGATTTTGACAGCATATCTAAAGGAAGAACATCTCTATTGCATCTGGTGTGGAACAGCTTATGAAGGTAACATAAATCTGTTTTTACATTTAACTTCCAAGTAGTAATTTAATTTGGGCTCTAAATATCTAAGTGTATGTGGCCTCTGGCAGAACTGATAAATGCCATTCTAATTACAGTTATCACTTGAGAACAAGAATGCTATTTAATCTGGTTATTCAAGACATGCAACATACTGTACAAAAAAAAAAAAAACAAAAAACCCCAAACCTAACCTCTTTCATTCTAGTTTTAATCTGCAACTTAGGTCAAAAGGTCTTCATCTTTGCAAGGAAAGCATTTATACTCTATGTAGCTGCTATTGTTTCTTTAAGCACCCTAAAGCTGGTCATATAGGGGGAAATCTGATTATATTTGTTGCTGGAATGGCATCTGTCTCCACAGCAAATTTCTCTATCCCATGTCCTCCATTTGCTTTGGAGGGCTGGTGTGCAGCATGGAGTAGAGCTCTTGCAAGGACAGATTTCCACTCTCACAGCATTGGATGGAGCTCAGTGTTCTTTATGTCTGTACTTCCAACTTCCTCTTAAAGACTGAAAAAGAAATTGTATGCTGCCCTTACAGATTTAGCCGAGTTTGAGGATGCTCACTATAACAAATTGAAACACTTGCTTTCAGTAGCATTGGAACCTATACAAAAAAGCCCTAAATATGACTCAGTTTAATCGAAATGCTCTTTCCTTGTATATATGTGGTATTTTCACTTTTAATTTTGCAAAGTTCATTTTTCCTACAAGAATTTGCACAAAGTGTTTGTGTGGACAGCATTTATGATACTTCTTTCTAATCTTCCAGATCAAGAAGATATGTCTTCAAATTGCCCTGGAGACACATTTGCAGATCATGAATAATCTTCCTAAAATGCAAAACAGTGTCAAAATGATAGACAAATTCAGAGGACTGCGTATTTTTATAGGGGCACATGTTTTGTGGGGTGTTTGTGTAGTTAAATGGAACTGCTTCCCGAGCTCCTGCTCATGTGGAAAAATGGATATAAAACCTTAACTCTACACACTAAGAATCCTGTGACTAGGACTTGTGTAAGCTGTTGGCTGTTTTCTGTGCAAGTTGCATGTTTCCCATTTTTAAACACTGTCTACCTTCAACAAAGACAGCCAAGGCTCTGCCTTCCTTCCCTGCAGCAAGGATGGAATGTCATTTTTTTGCCAAAGGAAACAAGAAGCTGAGAAGTTCCTGTATTTCAGAGGTAAAATGTATGCCACAATTCTATGGCTTCCAACATTGTCTGGGGCTTTAGGATTATTTGGCCTCAGGCAATGAGGCCTTGGAGTAGGGCTCCAGAGTCCCTTGCCCTGCCTGCCCCTCTGAGGGCCAAACGAATGCTAACTGGCTCTTAAGGTTGGAAACCAGTCTTGGAGATGAGGAAAAGGTCATGCTGGTGCATGGGAAAGGAGAAGAACTAGGGCTGGTGGCTTATACTGTATTCAGATGGTGCCCCAGAAAATGGCTGTCCAGATGGAACACAGAGCATGAAGCACAGTACTGGAGAATGTCCCTGCCACACCTAATGCCCTGCATTGGAAACACATAGGACTCCATCTGCAGAGCCTTATGTGCATTAGATTGTGCACTAAGCGTGTGTATTTGTGTCTAATGTTAATCCTATTTACTTCCCATTCATTTCTATACGTCTCTATAAGTAGATCATAGCTGACTTGTCCTATTTATTTCAGTGGATAATAAGCAAAGTAGGATCATCATTGAAAACTGCTCACATATATAATACCTTAAAACACACAAGGCACTATCCAGTACTACCCACAGGATCACAGGACATGCTCTGGCAAGAGGGAAGCTAGCAGATCTTGAAGTAAATGGAATCGAGCCAAAATACTCATTTCTGGAACTGGCAGATCAGTGGGACATGCAGACACAAGCTGTACTAGTCTTCCCATTCTACAAAGCAACATTTCCAGGGTTGCTTTAAGAAGTCTGTGGTTAATCCTTGCACAAGAAAAACAATATAGCACCAACACATGTGGAATTGAGACATTCATGTTGGCATTCATGGGAATGTTACTGAACTCAATAGGACCTTCATAGTAAACATACTGCTTAAGTATTTTTCTGTTGGCCATATTGCCTGTTGTTGAAGGTTAACAAGCCCTATTATTAAGGCTACCAGCTAAGGGGAAGCATTACTGTTGAGCAGATCTTTCTTCTAGGGTGTTTTCTAAAGAAATTGGCAATGCAGCAATTTTATTTCTGAATATAATTTATTAGAATTGATGAAAGCAGTAACATAAGCTACATGTACTAGAACAGAATAGCAACATTAATTTCCAAGACATGAGACATACAATTTCAGTAAAAATAGATCTTAATACTAAAACCTGCTTCTAGTGATAATTTAATACAGATAAAGTGCTGTATCAGTGAAATAATTCAGATGATTAGTATAGCTATGCATATGTAATACTTGTAAAACAGTGAAATGTTCTGTCCAGTATGCGTACCAAAGGAAGTTTGAGGGGCAATCACCCTAACAGCACAACTATCTTCTTAAATCTCTGTCCTGATTCCTACGAGTGCAATATTAATTCATGTATTATGTATGCACATTTGTCATTGTGCTGATCCAGGGAGTTTTAACTGCTCATTTGGGCTGCTTGAGAGAGTCTCACAGGTAAACAGGTAATTCGAATGCTACCAGAAACATGCATCTACTTGAAATCTATAGTTCGAAGTGAAACATTATGGTCCTATCTGAGCTCCTCCTCCAGTTCTGAATTGTGCAATACTGACTACAACTGACAGGTCTTGTAAAGCATTTTGTAAAATGATTTTATTTAAAACTGATACAAAACATTTTTTAATACTTGTAACACACTTTTAATGCTGTGGGCATACAAGACCATGTTGTAGTTCTGCATGGACCAGTTAATATAAAAGTATCAGCAATACAAGACAATATTCCAGATTATTCACTTTTAAAAGTCCTGCCTTAGATACCAGTTTCTCTAGTGGTATATTTAGAAAAGACTGATTCATAGATGTACAAGGAATCCATTGGGGGTGGGAGTCTATTGAATTCTCTGGGCTTAACTTGCTTGACCCCATTATCTTTGCAGTGGCCCTGAATAGGAGTTCCTGGGAAGTCACAGAATCAGAGTTGGAAGGGACCAGAGGGTCCAACCTCTGCTCAGTGCAGGACTCCCAAGTTAAATAGAATCAAAGCAGAGCTGGAAGTCTGCCCAGTGTTTGCAGAGCACTCACCAGGAATCAAGTCTCACATGCTTCATAAGCAGCACTCCCCTTCTATGCCAGTGCAGCTGCCAGCAGTTCTAAGTACCCCAATGTGAAGGAAAGTTGGTTGTCAAGATCCCCAGGAATGGTGCTCTGCAAAAGTGCCAGCAGTGCCCCTCTCCCATACCTGCTGGTGGCTTCAGATGCTGAAGGTTGGTTGCCAGGAATGGTGTCCCATGTGACTCCTAGCAGAGCCCCTCTTGTGTATTTTGCTACACTTTACAGGGAAGGTTGCCAGTTGTCCCAACCAGGTCTCTGTGAGCTTCCTTGGTCTTTCTCTCAGTTCGGCTTCCCTAGACTGAATTATGGCTTCATGGGAAAGCCAATTTATAGCTAACTTTCAGAAAACTCCAGCGGCAACAGCATCAGGTTTCCCTACAGCACAGACTTGGTTTGCATGGCATGAAACCCACCATGGGAAGCCAGCTGTAGGGGGTTATTGGGTCATCTAAACCCAGCACAGTCTCTGTAAGGTCAAAGGGAACTGAAAACTAAAATAGGTAACAGATCCAAAAATTGACAAGACAAAACTACACCTACTTTTGCTGCCTTTTTTCCTTTGGTGCTTTTCAACTGGCAGTTTGCAACTCTGTACAAATTATCCTATATGTACTCTTGTCAATTTCAATATACTCCACCACTTCCATTGACAGCATACTTGTGAAAAACTAGACCAAGAAACAAACACCTGCAAATTGCATGCACAGTTGCACAATTTTTAGGGGCCTGGAAAGAAAAACTCCAATTGTGTCTTTCAGAAGCTTAGGGGAAGGGGAAAGTGGCAAATGGAAAGGCGAACACTTAGTGCAGAGAGGGAGAGACAAGAGTTGTGCCATGAAGGACACTCCTGGCTGGAGGACTGAAGGAGAGAACAAACCATAGTTAAGTCTAATCATCTGTCGGGTGTTCCGTATACTGTAAGTTGCTCAGCAACCAACCTGCCCATCATGGCTTATTCATAGCTGGCTTAATAAGAAATATGAATGTATTCGCAGTCTACTGTGATAAGGACGTCTAAACAAAAGGGTCTTGCTGATCTACAACAATGTTTACACAAGCGTCCAAACAGAAAGGGTCCCATAACCTGGAAGATATTACTGAGGGCCTCTCACCATGCCACAGATGTCCTGATTTTCCACATAAGCACCCTTAGCAGATCTCGGAGGCTACTGAGAGCATACAGGAAATCCTCCAGACTTCAAGGACCCAAGACATTTGTCTTCCTGCCCACCACAACCTGATTAAAATGAAATTTTGTATGTTAGCAATAGCAAAAGGAAAACCATCCATGGACCAAATGCTGCAGCTGTGTTTTGACAGATGTTAGCTAACAAGAATATGGGTGCAATGGCCAGTTCTTTAAAAAACGCAAGATACAATCTGCCATTGGCCTCCGACGTTGGTCTTCCAAGAGCATCATCTTAATTAGGGCTGTCTGTAAATGAAGAATTATTTTAAAATTACAAGTGGTATAAGACAACTTGTACAACCCATGAAAAACACCATGACAAATTCTTCAGTTTACCTCTTCTGGAAACTTCTCACTAAACTTTTCTGGAAGTTCGCCTTTCCTGATATTTTGCCATTCCTGAAAAAAATCATACAGATTGATTAACTGATACTTAAGAATATATTTAAAGCAGCATTTTCACAAAGTGCAAAGTTGTAATTTTGAGACAAATGTTTGCCTAATTTTGGAAATGGAATTCTCGCATGTTTGTAAATGAGATAAAGGAAGTGTGCACGCATAATACACCTTGGTCTAATGTTTACAGAGATAGGGAAAAGTCACTGCCCTGCACTGATGCCTTTTACATATACCAGCATAACCAGCAAAGGATAAAGGAGCTCACTTTGAAAAGGAGCCTGGATAATTTGGACTGCATGAAGTATACAGGAGGAGGGACAGACTATATGAATAGTCTGTTCCTCCTGCATTTCCTTAGCTTGTTCACCCCCACCCCAGGTTTCAAGATATTTGGGGAGAAATGAGACAAAAAGGCAGCGAAGCAATTAGAAGGAATTTGAAGATTCGGCTGAGATTTAACACAATATTCTATTTTATAGAGAAACAGGCTATTTGCACACACCTGGACTGAAATTAAGAAATTTGCTTATGAATTCCCCCTACAAATGTATTCATGCTCTATAATCATCTTATAAAGGCCCTATTCCAGGTGTCTCCTCTGGAAAGCAAAAATGGACTTGGAAAGCAAAAATGAGGGGACCTCCTCAATTTTGGAATGACCTCCCTGATGGGGTCTGCCTGGCACTAACATGACTATCATTTGAATACCAGGTTAAGACCTCCTGTAAGGCATTTGGTAGCATAACTTTAACCTGGTCTTGAATGGTTCCTTTTGCTGATTGTTTAAAATTGTTTTTAGGTATGTGTGCATTTCTTTCACGTATTTCTAAGGTTTAGTCTTTGTAAACCACCCAGAGAGCTTTGGCTATTAGAAGGTATAGAAATCAAATGCATTATAGCTCTGGAATTTGATACTCATGTGCTCCTTTGCAGTCTAGAAGAATCTAAACATGGGATATAAATACATCTTTCTCAGAATGCAAGACTAAACAATCTGAGGAATTCAGGGGCAGGCTCCATCTCTTACCTTTTCATGTTTATTGGAAGTTGCTCTGTATACAGCGTGTATGACTTGTGGGTTCCCCAGTCAGGCATTTAATGCACTGATGAAGTGGGCACAAACACGCCCCCCCCCGCCCATTCATTAATCAAGTAAGCAAAATGCCTGAAAGGACTACTGGTTGCTGGGAGAAGGCTGCAAATTCTACATCTAAATGAGGTCAGTACTTGTGATGTGATGCCCTGTGGGTTTTGTTGTTGTTTAATAGCACTAGTTGCATCTGAGTTCATTTTTTACTTCAGTCAAATGCTTCAAAGGAAGGAAAATCCTACAGGTCAAAAGCCCTTTTTCTGCCTGACTATTTCCCCCAGGAAATTTTACCCAATGTAAAAGCATCTTTCAGCTATCACCTGGTTTCAAGTAATTTAAAGTTTAATTCTTTCTGAGGCTATGCAAAACAAAAAATCTGGACAACAATGCTTGGTACATTGATCTGTATAACAATAGTGTGGCTTGCTAAATTTAAACGAATTTTAATTGTTTGCTGGAGGTCTCTTAGCTTTAACAAGAGTCTGAGATGACCTGCATTGAACCTTCTTTTGTTGCTTTTTTGGGGCCTATTGTTTGGGCATAAAAATACTCCATAGAACAGTTCATGCGGAGATGCTTGGGTGATTTTGTGCACTGGGCAAGTTTTGGTTTATGGGAGAGCAGGGAATCATAAAAGGCAGGAAGAAATTTCAGGAGGTTTTCGGCTAGGCTCTTTGGGACAATGTCCTAGAAAGGTAAGTTTGTAGGAAATTACAGTGCAAATTACTGTACAAAATGTGAGCTGGGGGGTGCCTGTTACCCCATGATGCAGAATGAGGACAAAAAGCTCAGGACTTCAGATATACAGCCTAGTTATTCATGGACAAAATGCTGGGCTGTGAAATGGACCATGCCTCTCCGTACCCTTGAATCAATCTCTGCTTTGGAGAAGGAACATAATTTATAGTAGGAGCTGGAGCTAACTCTGTATCAGTAGAATGCAAGTTCTCATGGTTCTAGGTCACACTCCTGCCTTGTACTGTCAAACTACACTGCTGAGAGAACAGTTTGGAGGAAAAGGAGAAAGGCAATAATTTAGAGACATGATACCTCGCTTTTCCCAACAAGCCCTTTCCTTCCCCCACCCTGTCCGTTTTACCCACTGCAAGTGTCTGGGGCTCAGCCAACCACTGTTCTGCTAGCCTTTCCCACTGGGAGAGATGGCCAGGCAGCCTGGTCACAGATGCTAAAGGAGCAGCCAGGGTAGCACAATGTCTCCTGCCTTTCCCCCCAGGAAAAGCTAATCAGGGTATGGTTTGCTTAAAAAAAAAAGGCTATCACTTTTGGGACCTGCACTTGTGTATACTTATTTTACATGTATTTGCATTATGAAATGTATCCAGACAAAAATGATAGCACACTTCTGGATTCTTTACCTCAATCTTCTCATGTCTAGTTTCAAATGGATAAAGCATTTCAAGTAATATTAGTCCCAGTGGAAAGATATCAACTTCCTTTCCATAATTGTTCTTCTCCTGTGGATAATGCAAGCATGTTAACTCTGCATTCTTATATTAACAGATGTTCACAGAAGTTAGGAACACAGGCCTTACGAACTTCAAAAGTGCATTTTTTCTTTTCCAAATTCCTATTTAGCCATTAAGTTGATTCTGCCACTTCACCCTAACCTATGCTATAAAGTTATGATAAGGATGATAACTTTGGGAGATGGGGGTGAAGAGAGCCATGTAAAAGTCCAGAGGCCCTTAGAGGAAAGATGGGATAATAAGCCACTGCCAGTTTTATGAAGTGTAGACACACTGAAATGAGTGGCTTTGAAGATTGTGTAACAACTTATGCTGCATTCATTTCACTGGGCCTACTCTATGTAGGACTGAGATTGGATAATACCCAAAGAAATCAAATCTAATCTACATTAGATTTTCCCATAATGTTTATTAACAATGTAGAGAAGGGAAAGGCAAACCTAGGCAATGTTCGGCATACCTATGTCTCAGGTATAAGATGAAGAATTGTTTGCAGTTTCAAAATCCTGACCTAGAATCCTGACCATGGAGCGTGCGTACACAAAGAAAAAGAGCAAGTGTCCCAGCAAAGATGAGTCAATGCATGCACATGGATCAGGTATTTGAAAAATTACCTGTTCAGGAGGCCTGTACGACGCTGTTCCTATTCCTGCTGTCCGCTCTGTCAAAGGGTCATTTGCTCCTGATGTTACCAATCCAAAATCACCTATTTTTATTTTATCATCACTGGATATGAATATATTGGAGGGCTATAAATGCAAAAATGGCATGCAGTTTTTCAGCTGTTTCAGTATTATAGCTATCATAGATAATTGCATCATCTCAACTTCTTACATTAATTTAGTATATTTCTACTCCACCTTTAAATCCCAAAAAGGTTCTCAACACAGGTTCCAGATTAAAACTGGGATAATATAGCAAGGATGTGCAGGTTTAGACAGAAAACTCTCAAAAGGGCGGGGGAGGCCCTTCTTCGGGAACCCTCCATGAAAGAAATTAGGAGGGTGGGTACTTGGAAGAGGGCTTTCTCTGCGGTGGCGCCTAAGTTATGGAACGCGCTCCCCAGAGAGGTCCGCCTGGCGCCGTCGTTATTTGTTTTTTGGCGCCAGGCGAAGACCTTTTTATTCAAGCGGCATTTTAACAGTTAACATTATTGGTTTTATCTGGCCAGGGCGGCTTATTTTATACTGTACTGTTGTATTTTAATTTTATATTTATATTTTAATTTATATTATAATTATTTTAACTTAATGATGTGAGCCGCCCCGAGGCTTCGGTGAATGGGGCGGCATAAAAATGTTTTAATAAATAAAAATAAATAAAATAAAAATGCTGGCTGAGAACATTGGGAGCTGCAGAATCTTCTTCTGTCTCAACATGCATAGGACTTCACATTGAAAATAATAAGCCAAGAGCCAGGTTTTGGTTAATCCACTTGCCAAGTTCATTGGTTTGAAGGTCAGATTCCACAGCATGGGGTAAGAAACAACAAGCCTAGCTACCAGCCAAAAATTACACTTCCTTATCCATGTCCATCCTTCCAGATATTCAATTGGTAAAGAATACAAATTGAGAGAGTGATCCTTGTGGCCAAGGAGATTAAGTCAGGGTCTAGAAAACTGAGTAATTCAGAGAAATCAAGGAAATGGTCTGATTAATGTTCTGAATATTTATGTGTGTTTTTATGTAACAGAAGTATGGAACATTTTCAGCTTCTAGGTCAGTGGTGGCGAACCTATGGCACGGGAGCCAAGTCGCCCCAGTATCGCCCCAGCAGCTGAGCATTGGATAACAGCGCACACAGGGGCCATGCACATGCTCAGAAAGGAGTAGTGGCACCAGGCGAGGATGTCACGAGCCATGACTCATTAGCCACGACTCGTCCAAGCTTTCGCATGGCCAGTCAGTGTGCTGCCAAGGCGATTGCTTGGACTGGCTATGAGTTGGTTTTCTAAACTAAAACCTCAGTTGTTGTTGTTGTTAGTCGCGAAGTCGTGTCTGACCCATTGTGACCCCATGGACAACATTCCTCCAGGCCTTCCTGTCCTCCACCATCCTCTGGAGTCCACTTAAGCTCATGCCAACTGCTTCAGTGACTCCATCAAGCCACCTCATCCTCTGCCATCCCCTTCTTATTTTGCTGTCAATTGTTTCCAGCATTAGGCTCTTCTCCAGGGAGTCCTTCCTTCTCATTAGGTGGCCAAAGTATTCAGGTTTTTGCGATAAATGAGTGGGTTTTGGGTTGCAGTTTGGGCACTCGGTCTCTAAAAGGTTCGCCATCACTGTTCTAGGGCAGTATGTGGGATTGGTTTAGGGGGGCAAGTGACACGTACATTCTCCCCACCCCACTTACACAGACAAATTCTTTGCACACACAGCCACATACACTTCTTTCCTCTACCCCATGCGTGCACACATTCTCTCCCTCAAAACAAGAAGGGGACCTGGAGCGATTGCTTGTGGAGTTTCATTAGGGAAGCAGGTCTTCTGAGTACCTCCTCAGCAGTGGTGGCAGCAAATCTGGTGGCTGTTTCAGGTATGGGGCTGATGGGGCCACAAATAACAGGACGGGGAGCCACATGTGTCCTGCTGTTTTGCACATCCTGCCATATAAGCACCAAGGACTGGCAGAACCTTTCAATCAGAATACACACACAACTAGGTGGCAAATTCTCTTCAACATTTATGTTCTCTGATTTAGAAGTGAAAATATAATGAATCAATCTAGATACCTTGAGATCTCTATGAATGAAGTTGCTCATATGAATATAGTTCACTCCTTCCAGAATTTGCTGAAATTTTATTAGGGCATCATTTCTACTGCTTTCTTTCCCACTTTCATTCTCAATCCAATTTTCCAGCGTTCCTTTCTCACAATACTGCATCTGTATGAAGAGGTACTGCCTGAAGATCCATAAAAAATAGATAAAAATAGATTATAATATAAAGCAAACTTCATCCAATTCCATCATGGAAACTGAACTAACATTTTACTAACATTAAATTGTGCCTAACACATATTTAGTTTTATTTACTTGCTTTACATCCTATTCTACCTCTCTACCAAGACACAGCACTCAAGGTTGTGAACTGCCAGGAGAGCATCAACTAAAGGTTGGTACAGGAATGTAATAAAGGTGTCAAGGAAGCAGTTAGCTTGATAAATCCAACTGAATGCAGATGAGTTCAATTACAGGTGAGAACTACAGCTGTTACTGTGCCTTCATTTAGTTGCTAGACCGACAGACAGAACTCAAGGTCAGTTTCTAAGTTTGAGCTGTGCCCTACATGCCTCTTGCTGCTGCTGCTATCAAGTTGTCTCTGTCTTATGGTGACCCTATGGATGAAAGCCCTCCAAAATGTCCTGATAGTTCCAGCTCTCCCAAGTTCAAGGCTGTGGCTTCCTTTATGGATTCAGTACTTCTCGTATTTGGTCATCCCTTTCCTCTTCTGCCTTCAACCCTCCCTAACATGATTGTCTTCTCCAGTGAGTCTTGTTTTCTCCCCACCATGTCCCCTGCCATCTACAGAGTGCACAGATGGGTTCCCATCATGGGGAATCTGATGGTCAGGATGAGCGGGTGATCATGTAGTATCTCCCTCCTATACTCTCTCGGCATCCATCTCACCAGCCACCAGACCTGGGGACTTGGCAGGGTGACCCCTCAGCTCTCCTCCCTGGAGTCCCACGCAGAACTTCCCCTGCTTTGCTTTGGGTCGGCAGGAGTAGCGAACATCCTTGTGGCAACCATCTTATTTCCAGTCCCTGGATTATCCTCCTCTGAGCCCTTCCCAGCTTGTCTGCATCTTTCTTAAGCTGTGGTGCCAAGAACTGGATGCCGTTCTTCAGATGAGGCCTGACCCGTGTTGAGTCCTGGGGAACTTTTGCAATTCTCATTTTGGCAGCTATGGGCAGTCCCTCCAAGGTGGCCCCATTTAAAAAATTGAGTGCAAAATCTGATAGCAGATTAATATCTAAAGCCTGCTATAAAGATTTGTTTCTCTGATGATCAACAAACATGGGCTTAACAAATCTAAAAAAATGACCTGCTGATTATTCAGTGGAAATACCTGTTAGCACTTTGATTATTCTTTGCTGCATAATCATCTTCACCAATCCAGCAACTGTGATACTGAACAATGTTATCATGCTTGAGTTTTGTCAAAACGACTACTTCTTTTCTTGATGCTTCTTTTTCTGATTCAATTTTTCCACTAGACAAGAACAGACAAAGAAAAGTACGTTATTACAAATATTTATAAAAACTACTCTTCAAAATAAGTTACTTTCAGAATTCCATTTTCACAGGATTAGTTACCATATGCATGTTATACTATAGGAAAGAAAGGAAACATTTTGACATAATCTTTTTTCAAGTCAAGTTTCTGATTTGGAATCCTGTGAACAAATGTCCAGATACTCTGTAGGAAATATTTGTTTCCAAAGAGCTGTGGGCAACTTGCGGAAGCTTGGAGACTGTTTTTGCCTCCTGTAACCCTGCTATGGGCTGCAGTTCATGGCCAGCCCCTTAGTGGTGTTGTAGAACACTACAATGGTTAAATGAAATGGCTAAAGAGTGCCCAAAGGGTAAAATTTAGTATCAGCCACAGATTGAGCCACCACAGATCCCATTTTAATTTTTAAAAAGAGGGTGTGGGCTATGGGGATGGCAGGTGGCCCACAGGCCCTGTGTTACCCTCCCTGGGCTAAATATACCATCTAAAGAAGTGCTGATACATTTGTATCCCTCTACTGATATTGAAAGGGCTCTTAGCCAGAAAGTACAGTAAGCCAGTACTTTAGAATGCAGAAATGACGTAACCTGTTAGAAGGAAAATTGGCCTTTTCTTGCTTGCTACTTCAACCCAAAGATAAATCATCTGGAAAGAAACTTTTGCGCATACCCATATGAGCATGAAGGTAGTGGCAACCATAGCAGTGCAGGCACATTACGCTTTAACATTATATGCACTGTTCTTCTGTGCAGTACTGTTACTCTGCTGATGGCAATTGTAATCGTGACTCCTTGTGGATTCACTTCAGGTTTTATGTACATGAATAAACCAGTATTCTAATTGCAATCCATGGCCAAACCATGCAAGGGAAATGGCACATCCCTACCCGGAGTTGTTTGCCTGTGCATTAGTAACTGAACCTATTGCCGTTCTCTTGAGCATAAAAATAGACATGTCCAGAAGCAGTGTCCCTTAATTCCATTGCAACAAAGACCATATTCTTTCATGTTGAAAAGGTAATATGAAAATTTATTAGCACTCATTTTAAAATGCTTCTAATAACTTGATTGAAATAAAAGCAAGCACACAATGGCTTACATTTTGACTCGTTTGACAGCATATAATGTCTTATCAACACGATGCTTTGCCTTGAAAACATGCCCATATCCACCTTTACCAATTCGCTGTATGATTTCAAAGTCCTCAAGAAACCTGTTATAAAAAATAAAAGCAAGTTTTAGTATGTGCCTGTGTATACATTCTTGAAAGATCCTTTAATTATGAATCTCTCTATGGTACCATGGGATGCAGCCCTATAGATAAGTGGGGTGTATTCCTTCTGTTAAAAAAAGAAATTCCATGGTATCTGCTGCAACCAGATCCAATGTATATTTTGTAGACTCCCTTACACTAGTCTTACATTAATTATACTGACTCCCAATGCATTTTGGGACCCAAGTGAAAATTTTGATTCTCAAACTCTAAATAATTACTTCAAAGACTCCCCTTCTCCTATATGTACCTGTCCATATATTATGATCTCCTTTAAACGCCCTCTCATATGTTTTGCCACCAAAGGAGTCTAAGTTGGTGGAGACAAGAAACAAGACCTTCATCTATTTTTATGGTAATACGTAAAATTGCCTTAAAAATAACTTTTAAAAAATAGTTAGAGACTAATGAAAAGGAAATGACACTGCACACTGGGAATGCAGACAAGGCAAGACTAGTAAAATCTGAAACAGATGTGACTTGAGCGTTCAGCATTAATAACTCTCAGGTTTAAAAGCAAACACTCTATGGTAGCCCCACACAGCTGCTTTGACAACTGGGAGTGGTTCTCTCGGTATGAGTGGTTAAATCTTTCCCCAGTCTAATTTTAGGCCCTGCCCTGAAGGACTTCTTTACTGTGAAGAAGAGAAAATATACATACAGCACTTATGCCCTCAGAGAAGGAGCAATATTGGAAAGAACAGAGGCGAGAGAATTTGTAGCAACATAAAAATTCATTGGAATTTACAACAGTGACAAAATCTCCAAACCCCATTTCCTGTACCTTATCAGCTACAGGAAAAGAATGAGGACAGTTTCAGATTTTAGATATCACGACAGAGAAGGTCTTACTTTAGACAAGCAAAGCACATAGGGTACACTTCTAAGGAAGAACTTAGAAATACAGGTTCTTTAGAAGTCTATTCTTACCTGCGATTGGTCGTGTGTACTTTTCCCCTTTCTAGTAGGGGTTTTGAAAATGCAGGTGCTAATAGCATCTCTTTTCTTAAAAAAAAAAAAAAAAAAAAAGGAAAGGGTTGAAATGAAACTTTGCAATGTTAAGAATACAGTTCTAGGCATGCTTGGACAGAGAAAAGTCCTACAGCTCCCAGCTTTCCTTGTCTTGTCATGTTAGGAGCTATAGGGCGATTTCCTCTCCCTAAATATGTATACGATTGCAGAGTTATGCATGAAGCACAAATGCATATGAAGCACTGATTTTGGTGCTAAAAGTTTTCCCAATAGATAAATCCAATGTGTAAACAGTATCAGTTTTAAAGGCAAATATATACCTTTTAGGTTGCATAGCGTGGCCTCTGGAATTTGTCTATAGAAAAAGAAATATATATATACACATTACTTTTAAACAAAGCAACTAACATTTGGGAGCAAATGCTTAAATATTTGACCCAAATTCAGAATGCAGATAGCAGTAGGCATCACTGGGCTCAAACCCCATGCAACCACCCGCTTTATATTGCAAGGCCTTCTGAATTCCCTCCTTTTGGACACTTCATCAGGGAAATACCATGTTTCCCCGAAAACAGGACCTAACCAGAAAAGAAGCCCTAGAATGATTTTTCAGGATGCACATAATGTAAGCCCTACCCCAAAAATAAGCCCCAGTTAAGATCGTCAGCCAGATGGATGGGGAAATATGGTACTACGTCCGTTGCAACACACGACAGACGTATTGAATTATAAAATAATAATATTAATATATAATTATATATAAATAAATAATATTATTGGCATTAATACTTAAAATAAATGATAGTATACATTATAAGTAAGTATTTGTAAATACTGAAGCAGGTGCCCTTGGACGAGAGGTAAACGCCTATGTAAACAGATGAATGCGAGACTTATTGCCAAATGATCGATCAAAGTACAGACACAACGAACGAATGTCAATACATTGTGTGTTGTAATGGACGTACTTAATGCATGGATGCAAAATGCAAGATGGGTGCAAAAAGAAAGAGCTATTCTCTGTCAAGTACAAGAACAGAACCATGGAGGACTCTTGGGGCAAGAATCCTATGGCTTTCATAAGAAAACATAAGACATCCCCCGAAAATAAACCCTAATATGTCTTTTGGAGCAAAAATTAATATAAGACTGGGTCTTATTTTTGGGGGAACACAGTAGCTAAGTGGGTTGTCCTCCCTGCAAGCTGATCCTAGGCTTCCTGTCTTCACTCACTTCCCTTGGCCTTCCCACCTTTATGGTGAACCACTATTTGGCTGAAGAAGAGTATAGACATATATAAAAATAAACTCAATTGCATTACGTGCACTAGTGTTTTTCATTCATTCTTGGCCTATACATAAACAAAAACAAATAGTTGATATCACACAGGCCTGGTTGTATAACCCATGAACTGCCAGGGAGAAGCAAAATGATGACTGCACTGCCTCCCATACACTCATCATTTCCACTTTGAAGTAACATTCCAGTTTCTGGGTCATTTTGTGACCTGAGAACATAGACTCTGGATTGTTTAAGGCCAAAACAATGTAGAATTAACCCCAAAATTGCTGATGATTTGTTGTTTTGTTAACCTTGGGTTCTTTAACTGATAAATAACCAAGAATTTCTAGGTCTGCATGTCACATAACTCAGGAATGGGGCTTTCCTGGGCTGTTAAATAAAAGCGGAAAAAACAAGTATGTAGTTCACATGCTTCATTGTGATTCCTGTATTAAACTCAGGCACTAAGCAATGTCAGTAGAAAGTATTTTTATACCATACCAGAGAATCTGATAGACAAACGGCACCCAGTTGATCAGACAGTCTGTTACATGCATTCTCCCCATGTGAATCTATACTACCACAGAAAAAATAATGAATTTCAGTATTACATGCTTAATATTTTCCATTTAACTTGTGTTTCTTTTTTTGTAATTCTTAGAAGTTGTTTCAAAAACATTCTTAATTTGTGACACTACTTGTATTCTACCAGAAGCAGATATAATAGCCATAACAGATTTATGATAAAATAAAGAAACTAGGATTGGGATGAAAACTAGTGGGATCTGTCCTTTTAATATTTGCAGTCTTTCTCTCATGCACAGCCCAATCTTGCAAAGCGAACTGAGAGGAAGCTCAGCAACCTTCTTCTGTGCCAGGTGCTGCGGCCCAAACAGCTGCCGCATGAGGCGTGGATGAGGGCATTTGCTAGTGGTCGTGCGGCAAGCCCTGCAGGACCACTACCATCATCCCTTTCCACACCAGGCGCAGCAGCCATTCGGGCTCCTGCAGAAGCATGTGGGGCTCAGTTCCTGGTGAGCATCCTGTGAATGCTGGTCATGCCTGCCAAGAACTCAGACTCAGGGTTGCTGCAAAGCAGACCAAAGTCAGGGGAGGTGAGCCCAGGGAACCCAACAGCTTCCCAGCTCAAAATGGATTCCTTACACATCTCTTAATGAACCATCTGCCTAATGCTACATGAGGTAGGAATGTTTCAACACATCTTGGTTACTTTTTTGAATGTTCATTCATTTTATCTGCAACCCATTTGCTCTTCCACATCAGATGTTTCCTAAATGCAAAAACTCAAGCCTCTCATAACCAGAAATTCTGATTAATCAGAAATCTATTCAACCAAAAGAATAAGAATACTAACAAGTCAAGCAAAGGTATTCTTATGCTAAACATTTACACTAGTTTTTAGAATATATACATCCTTCCCTAGTTGGCAACATAAACTCAGAGGAATGCAACAGCAATCTTTTACTGCTGTCTTAAAGAAGTAAATCCCAGTGTTCTGGTTCAGGTATTGAATTCTGTGTTATTGTGAGTATGGCATATTACACGGCAGTGGGTAACCAGAAACTGTTTTCTTTTTTCCGGCAAGCAGTGACCCAATCAGGAATGGTTGCTTGCAGTGACATACAAAGCAAGAAGCATGGCTTGTCTATCCCTTGAGCTGCTGCATTCACAATAACCTAGAATTTAAAAATTTTCTAGATTTTCATGATGTACAAAGTGGGCTACTGAATCCAACGATTAATGGAGATATGATAGCAGCCATAGTTTGCTATTAACAGGATCCCACCGGTCATCTACTTTTGATTTGTTTAACTTGATACCACCCCACCTCCTAAAAACTTTGAACATTTTTAACAATATTGATCAAAAAGTTGGACAGATTCAAGAAGCCTTTGAGAGTCTGGAACAAATCTTTTGCTTGACAGAAGAAAGAATATTCTCTCCTTAGGAAATTTGTTATTGTTCCACAACAATGGCATGAACGATACAATATGTGAAACCTGCAGGCTCTCTTCTCAGATACCTTACTTATTCATATTTAAATGAACACTGAAATCTTCTCTTACTCTGAAAATACTCCAGAGCTTTGAAAAACAATGCTATTTGACTTGCTAGAAGAAAGATCTGACTTGCTAGAAGAGGATCTGCTGTCCTCTTCAGCAGACCTGAAAGGCAAGTTTGAAACTGCAGTTTGAAATGGTTTCAGTGGTTTCTACTATAGCGTACTAGCAAAAGAGCAGACCCTTTGCAGATTTAGCAGCTGTAGATTCCAGCTGAAAAACATTTTAACCCTAGAAGAAAACCCTATCGTGTCTACCCATAAATTGGCTTGAGGAAATATTGTGGGCTAAGCAAAGCAGTTCTTTGAAAAAGCCATTTTGTAGAACAAGTCACTTCTTCAGCCCTGCAATTTGTATGTACACACACATTAAGGGAAACTTGCCTTAAAGCTTATGAAGGCATGAAGACTGTCCCCAGTTTTAGCCACATATCTGTATTTTTGTGAGGCAAATGATACTAAGATCACAGGAACAACAACCATAATTCCCACTAAGGAATTATGACAGTCATGGTTATAGTCTCCCACTCTTAGTAACTCTGTCTATACCAGTTATGATCTGACCTAGGCAGAGATAACCAGGCTACAGCAGTCCACGTCCTGGTAGCCTCTAATCTGGATGACTGCAATTCATTATATGTGAGGCTAACTTTGAAAACTGTTTGAAAACTTCAGCTGGTTCAAATTAGGTCAGTAAGACTGTTAACAGGATCCGGTCAACACATTCATATTATGTCAGTACTTTTTCAACTGCACTGGTTGCCAGTTCTCTGGTTTCAGGGCCCAATTCATGCACTGCTATCAATATCACAAGGCTTGAATGGATTGGGGCCAGGTTACCTGAAGGATGCTCTCCTCCCATATATACCTGCCTGGACCCTAAGATTATTCTCAGCCCTTTCCAAAAGAAGTGAGTAGGTGGCTACTAAGATGGTGGCCTTTTCTGTTTTGGCACTCCGTATGGAATGAACTTCCCTTAGAGGCTCACCTGGCAACAGTGTTAACAAAGTATTTCTTTAAAAGAAGACTTTATTAAACAAGTATCTTACTTTTCAGAGACCCCATTCGATGTGTCTTCAGAATCAAGAAAGGAACTCCTTGCAGAAGAACTGGTACTAAGAGCACTTCCTCCTGTCTGGAAAGCAGTAAGGAATAATTTATGACTACAAGTTAAAAGATCTGTATCAACCCAAATTAGCCATGGAAATGAAAGAAAATACATGATTACAGGCAGTCTCTTGAGAATGTCTTTAAGTCAAATTTGTGTGTAAGTTGGAAAAGGCGTATAAATGCATATAAAACACTTAAAAAACACAGTCACCCTCCACAGCTGTGGGGGTTAAGGGCTCAGGGCCCCTGTGAAAGTGGAAAAACTGTGAATATCTGTAGGCCCCACCAACTCACCAGTACCTCCTCTATGGAGCAAGGAAATGCCAGAAGGCTTTCCCTCCCCAGATAGGTGGGGCAAGAAGGCCTGCTTTGGAGGTCTCCCTCTCTCCCTTTTTGCTTCTTCTCTATGGTGCTGACAATTTTCCGCAGTAGACCACAAAACTCCCAATTGTCTTTAACTCAATTTTTTAAATTAATAGGCTTCATGACAAGTTGTTTGTAAGTATGGGTTCTTAGATGTTCATAATCCAGAGACTGGCTGTATATGATCAGTTCAACAGCACTGATTGATTAAATTGTCTCAATGGTAATGACTGTAATATTCACATGGCAACCTAACTGCCTAAGATCTTCACCATATTGTCCTTCAAGATGCATTTTCCTTGGAAAATGAAGAGATTAACAGACCTCAATGGGAGATATTTACCACATAATGAGACTGTCACTATGTACTGTATCCAGTTTTACAATTATGCGTATGAACTGTTGTGAACCACCCAGAGAGCTTTGGCTATTGGGCAGTGTATTAATTATTATTAGTGAATTTAACAGGTAATAAATAGATGGAATTTCCCTAGCATGCACTCAAGCATCCAGTAGGATCAAAGACTTATTAGGCAGGGGGATGTGGAATAATCCAGATAGAAACTGCATTAAGCTGCAATGTTATAAATATTTACCTGGGAACAAGCTCTAATGAAAACAGTGGCATTTACTTTTAAATAGACCTGTGTAAGATTGCATTGTTAGGCAAGAAGAACTGAGGCCTGGAAACATCACCCCTAGAAGTCACACTAACCTCTATAAGGAAACAAATATCTATCCATCTTTGTCAATAGACAGAGGAAACTGGAGAAGGGCTTCAAAAGATCTTCAAAGTGTGAATAGGTTAATATGTCCTTGGGATACTCTGGTGTTAGCAGGACCTTGATAACTGTCTGAACTAAATCTGGCCAGAGGTTAGTCACAGTTAGCTCAAAGTGTGCAACAGCATCAGTCTATCCAAGGGCAGGTCCAGGTGTATCACAAACTCAAATACCACAAACCTGACTCCAGAGGGAGAATGCAGCAACAGCTGGGACATGAGGATGCCTGCCTTGCACTACAAACAGGCCCCCTATTCACAAAACCTATTTGGTCCTTCAATTTATTCACCTCCATCCTGTCCCTTACAGATTCTAGCCTCTTGCACTTCTTTGCCTGACTCTGATTAAAAAGGAAAATCCTGGACCTCCAGGCAGCTCCCTGCAGACATTTCTAAGCACAGATCACAACCCCAGGAATGAGCAGAAATGCTTGTTTCCAAACAGAACATTTAAGAAGCTACCTGCTGTGAGCTGAGTCCTGCCCCATTCCAAGTCCATCCCACTCCTATCCATCCACGGACAGATGTGCTGGTTTCCCATTGTGCTACAAGTGGGTCTTGATAACAGGCCAGCAGCCTCTGAACCTTATGAAGCAGTACCCTGGAATCCGATGTGAATGACGCAGTGTGCCTTTTATGCACATTAAAATAATGAATTTTCTTCTTTACTTTTCCTGCAAATATAATACATACCCTGCTCATCAAATTTTCATATGCTTGTTTGGCTGCATTCTTATTTGCTGTTTGCTTGCTATTTCCTGAGCCCGAGCCAAAAACTTTACCATTAATTGTACACTCTTGGAAAAAGCTAGAAGAAAAAAAATTAAATTAACATTAAGTATTGTAGATTAATACAATAAACCCATGCATGCTTACCTGGAAGTAATTCCCATTTAAAGCAGTGAGACTTACTTCTGAGTTACATCTACTCTGACAAGATAATGCAAGCTGCCATTTCTCCCAGCCCCTGTAGATCCTAAAATTTACTTTAAGTTACTGTAATGTTTTATATGTATTTTAGATTTGGTTTTAAACTTTTCTACGGTAACTTTTTCATGAAATTTTACTGTTTGTTCTTGTAAACCAGGCAGATGCCTTTGGCTATTGGGCAGTACAGAAATCATCATCATCATCTACAACAACAACATAGACACTGTCAGATTGCTTCCACACTGTCTATTCCAGAAGAGCCACTCATTTTACGGACAGCTAAGGGACATTGTCATTGAGTTGTTGTCTTTGTGCCATTGTAGGAGGAAGGCATTCCCCATTGACCCTCTGCCCACAACAGCTTTGGAGCAAAAAAGGTCTCAAACACATATTCTTTTCAGCACCAGGTTAAAACCTTTTTATTTAAACGTCATTTTAAGAATTAGAATTTTTAGATTTTTTAAAGTTAACAGTTGCATTTTATTTATTTTATTATTTTATCCATTTTTATTTATTTTTCTTATGATTGTGATTTATTCTCTTTTACTTATTAGTTTAATTTGATGGTATTTCATTAGTACTGATTGTACTTATCATAACCTATTTATTATTATTTATTATAGTATGGATTATATTTTCATTGTTCTGATTGTATATTATGTAAGCCATCTTGAGATGTTTAGTGAAAAGATGGGATAAAAATGTTTTATTAAAATTAAATTAAAATAAATTAAAAATTAAATTATTATTGTCCTTTGTATGTTTACTTTCCACGGGGAGTGTAGACAGTGGGATGGAGTTCCAACTCATGGCACTGTGTGAAAATGTGGCTTAGCACATCTGCAAGGATGATGTCAGATGTGGGAACTTGGATCACTAAGAGAGTGATACGCCAGAGAGCACACCATCTCCCTATCTTGGTAGCAAGAATAGCATGGGATGGAGGTCTTGTTCCATTATCTGTTGATGTATGTGACAACCATGATATTTTCTGTAATAACTTGGACATGTCTTTTCTTGGATTAGGATCTGGAAAGCTTGGGGGGCTTTCTGTACTGCGAGGAGCTCTAGAAAGTTTATATGGAGGGTGTGTTCATGTGGGCCCCATTTCCCCTGAATTTTGGAGGGACTGCAGTGAGCTCCCTAACCTGAAGGCAAAGCATCCCTGAGGTCAAGGATGGGCTAAAGGCCACCACCCTTCTTAGGTAACATAAAATACCTGGAATAGAAACCTCAAGTTCCAGGGTGTGCCTTCTCTCTGGCTCCCTTCTGGAAGAGGGAGGATATTTCTTCAAGAAGGGGCTTGGAAGGAGTGGTCTTTTTTATGGTACTGGGGCAAGGCTTTAATCACAATGTGGTATTTGTGGAGAATGATGGCGAGCACCCATGAATCCGAGGTGATGGCAGCCCAAGAATGGAAAAAGGGCTAAAGGCCATGGTTAAAGTACAGATTGGAGGAGTAAACAGGCTGCAGAAGGAGTCACGGATGTGTCCTTAGTTCTTCCTGTTGCCTGGAGATTTGGCAAAGTCTTCAATTCTGGCCTTTGCCTCCATAGAGACCAGAAGACTGGAGCTACACAAAGTGGCAGAGATCTATAGCCCCTGCCATGTTCCTGGCACCGCATTCTGTGTGATGTCGAGCAGTATGGATTTCGTGGCACATAAGGTGAGCAGCTTCTCTTTTGATTTCATTGACTAAGTCCTGTGCCTCTTTAGGGAGGGATGAGCATAGTGAGGCTACCCAAACGCAGCACATTAGGTGGTACCTGGCCATAGTCACTTGGTAATTTGCCGTTTTGATCAAGAGTGCAGGAGGAGTAGAAATGGTGGCCAACTGCATCTGGGCACCTACCCTCCTTGTCAGTTGGGATAGAATGTTCTCTCTTGGATGGGTGCTGAGAAGATTCTACTATCATCAAATTGGGGCATGGATGTTGGAAGAGGAAATTTGTGTCTTTTCCCTGCACTCTGCACATGTTCTCCAATCTATGGAGGAGGAGGAGCTACAGATGCAGGCGATTTCCACCCCTGATGTACCACGTCAATTATAATGGGCAGGAGGAATACAGTAACTGGTGTAGGGGTCTCTGCATAGACCACTTTGAAAAAATGGGTCTTTGGCCCTGCCTGGATCTTAGAGCAGATTGAACCCTAGGCTGTGGGCCACGTGGAGGATCTGCTGGAGAAGAGACCAGTATCCTCAAAGACATGCGGCAAATCGCACAGGGGTTTATATGCAGCAGTAGAGAGGTCAGAATGTCGGCCTGAAGAGAATGATTCCAAACTGTAAAGTTTTGAAGTGTAATGTTCAGGGCCATATTTGGCCAGATTGGAAAAATCTGTGTGCTGGTGTTCTGGTGATTTGGTGTGGGATGGCTGGGCACAGAATGCAGGAGAGTGTTGGGTCACTGTCCCTCTAATGTCTCTAGATGCTCCTGGCAGTGGTGTCCACATCATAGGATCAGTTTGAGAGGTGAACCAATCTGAACCTATGAGGCTCCAGTGGGAAATCCCTTGCCTAGAATCAAGGGAGGCCAAGCGTTCTTCAAAGTCATGCCTGCATGGCAGAGTTAGCCATCAGGGTCTGTGGTCCTGATCAATTGGAGAATGACACCTGCCTTTGACAAATTCAGTAACAAGGTAAATGCTCAGGATTGAAGACAGTGGCAAGCCCCAGCTCTGGCCAGAGATGATGCCCGACTGCTGCAATACAAGAGCGGAGGGTTCTCAGATCTCTCCTTCTGAAAATGAAGTACTTGGAGCCAGAGGTAATGGTTGGAGATAGCTCCTGTGTTGGTCCCACAGCCAGGAAGGAGCATTGTAAATATCCCTGTCCAGGCACTGTGACTTCAGCACACAGGAGGCCTGAGCAGGGGCGGCTTGTTGCATCATTTTCTCACATGTTTGTCACCATCTCACCCCTTGGAAAGGGTAGGCGTTTGGGGGGCTTTGCTTTTCTTTGCCGCCTTTATGGATTTCTCCAATCTGGAATGTTTTTTCCAGGGGAGCTATAGGAGGATCTGTGGAGGTCAAGAGAGTAAAGTAGGATGCCAACTGAGAGGCAGGAAAAAAATGGGAAAAGGAGATTATTTATTTATTTATTTAGAAAAATGGAGGAAAAAACACCAAGTAGAGGAGAAGAAAACCTGAAGAATGAAGGAGGTCCAAGAGATTCATGAAAGAACAAAGCTTTGTATGGTTAGTAGCAGAGGAAGAACTTTCTGATATGCTCATAATGGCGGTTGAAGAGGAACTGAGGACTCAGTAGGAACCCCTCTCCTCGTGCTGGGCATGTCTAAGGGATGGGCTCCCACCAAATAATAATTAATAGGCTTTGGAATCTTCCTGACTGAGCTACACGCATGCACACCGAGCCTATATGTGTTATGCACAGAAACCACAACGAAGAACTTCTCTTATTCACCACCGTCACCATTTAAGAATTCCAAAACTTGCTCTGGGTGGAATAAGGAAAGCAAGACAGACCAAGACAGACCAAGGGATGGATGGAGAGGAAAAGAAGAATGCTGACTGAAAAAGGATGGGGGTGGGGAGAGGGAATTCCCCAAGCCCAGTAGCTCCTGAGGTGTGCTGGGCATTGTAGCCCAACACAACCAGAAGGTACCATGTTGGAGAAGGCTTCTCTTACACACCTAAAACTTTTCTATCCCCTGGAAGATAGAAAGAGTAGATTATTGCATGTCACTTACAGTGGAAGAGCAACCATTAAACTACTCCTCTGAAAGCTTGCCCTCAACGTTTAAAAAAATGAAAAAAATGGAAAACTTACTTTGGTTTATGTGCCTCTCCAGTTTTGCCTCTCGATATAAATACAACATTTACTCCATTCTTTTGCGCAAATTCATTGAGCCAGGAAATATGGTTACCAGGTGAACATGGCAGTTCTGATGAGAGACTTGCTGACTTAGGCAACTGTGGTGGAGAGGGTGGTAGCAGCTGCGGAGGCGGTGGCCGCTGCCCCAAAGACAGATTGCACTACAAACAATATGCATAACTTAGCTTACATTTACAGTATTGAAGATCGCTGCAGCTTAGAGTCTCACATCAATTGCAGTCTGATTTTGCATGCAAATTCACTCTACGTGTAAACCCAGATGTAAAGATTAGCAAGAAAACACCGGATGGACAGGCCAGTTTTTATTATGGATCAGTCTGTAGATCCCAATGAAAACTTCCTGCAACTCTCAGCTTTGCAAGCAGAATATGATTTGCCAGTTATGACTGAATGGCAATATGCACCATTGAAAGATCTGTTAGACTCGAGGTTCAGCTCTGCTGCTTTCACAACTTCAGAGGCCACTTTATTGCTGGAAGTATAAATTGAGGCTAAACAGCTCTACTGACCCATAATTCACATTTACAAATATATCACCAACTTGATGAAGAAGTATGATACACAAGGGTCTTATACAAGAATGAGATAATGAACTGCAGTGTCTTACTTTGGCCATGGTATATATTTCAGAAGAGGTAACAGATCTCAGTTACTTTTAATTCAGCAAAATCTGATAGGATGTCACATCTTTTTAATAAGGGTCAACTTCTATCAGCCAATTGTTGGAGTTTCAGCTAATGCTTCTCTCAATCACAAGCTTTGTGCCCAATGGCTGCTTCTTTTTGGGATGTGAAAATTATATAGATAAACTTTGTAAAAGAAAGTTCTTTAATATTTACAGACATGTATGTTCTTACCTGCCCATCTCTTAGAACTTAACACAGGGTCAACATCAATGGCCACCTATTTTAGCTGCCACATGCTTTCGGCAGCTAAAAGACTATTATTAACAACACTGGGATAACCAATACCAACTTTCAATAATATAGTGGATCAAAGACTTGATGAAGCTTTCTGTTACTGAACAGGTGGTCTTTAGGTCTAATTTACAAATGGATAACTACACATTACCTAAGTTCTCTTTGATGAACTCTATGCACAACTGTCTCTAAGAATAGCAGATTTTTTTGCCTTACATAAAACAACTTGGAATACCTTGTGAATATGCATTCATTGTCATAAAGTCACTCCAATTTCATGTAAGAAAATAAACACTTTTTATTATATTTTTCTGTTTGGTTTGGTTTTGGTTTTGGTTTTGGTTTTTGAAACTCATCATATGCAACTATTTTTTTAAAGGTAAATTAAGAGCGGAGGGAGATAGCTCACTAATTCCTGTTCACCAAAAGGCTAGGGCAGGTCCTTGGCTGTGTGGAGCTGCAATATCCTAGGTTAACCTGTTGCTGACTCAATTTTGAAACCGTATGAAAACTGGAACATGTAATATTCAGGGAATATATTCTATCTTCTATCCTACCTCCATGATGGAGAGTAGAAATGCATTCAAGTAAGGAAGCATGTTTTTATATGCCCTTTTGCCAATTTTCTAATTTTTCTTCCATTATGGGTTTGCCTATTCTGAACTTGGATACTCCATGATACTCAGATAATACCAGTATGCTTTTTAAGAAAATTTGAGGGTGTGGGACTATGCACGTTTAGCCAAAAAGCCAGCAAGGATATTTTCTCTCTCAGTATGCATAGGATTACACCCTTAAAGTATTTTTGGCGGTTTGGGACAAGCAAAATTTACAGAACTACCAACCTTTATAAGGGTCTGTGTATTTTGGGGGGAAATCTAGTTACACTGCAATGAGGACAATATGAAAATCTCCTTCTCTTCTCTTCTAACCAGAAATGTTTCTTTAAGATCATCACCCATGTTCCAATGCATATATTCTGAATGTTCTACTTACCTGTATGATTGCCCAAGCTGAATGTGCCGCAGCATGTTTTGCCTCCTTCTTGGATTTACCTGTCGCTCGGGCATACTCTTGAGTACCCACAAAGACTGCGATAGTGAATCTGCAAGGAAAACAGAATTCACAAGATTATGGGGCTGAGGTAACACGGGGCTAATTGCAACTTGAGTAGAATGACTTGAAAGCTATCAAGATGGTTAAAAGTACTGTAAATCTATTACTTCCAATGCTTGTAACTTATAAAATTTTCCTAATTATAATCTTAGTTTATCTGCTATACAAGATCTGCATGTTCAGCGGTTGGGGGAGGGAGAACAGGGAAGGAATTTTATACCTTAGCTGCAATTAGAATGGCATCCAATATCAAAGAACAGCAGAAACCCCCCTTTTTTTTCAAATTGAGGGCCTGAGGCCTAGCAAAGATAGGCTGGTGAAAAGCTGTGAGAGTCAAGAAACGTTGCACTAGGAGGACTACTGAATGTGCAGCAGGAGACAAGGGTGTGCCACTTTGCGGAAAGACCTGGAATGCTCTTTCCATCTTCTGTCATCAGTGTCTGTATGACCAACACAGGCCCTGTTCAATTTGTAAGTGGCAAACTTTTTCCCCATCACATTTGCCCATTGGCTTTCTTCATCAACTTACTCAGGGTCATGAGAAGGACCTGAGGCAGCAATGTCTCTGTAGTTCAATTGTAAACCATTTCTCTGACAATATTCATTAAGCTTCCTCATGGATTCAATAGAGTCAGCATGGTTATTTGCCATACTGGTGTAGCCTGTTGAAAAAGAAG
The DNA here is from genome assembly GCF_004798865.1 of Varanus komodoensis. Classification (NCBI taxonomy): domain Eukaryota; kingdom Metazoa; phylum Chordata; class Lepidosauria; order Squamata; family Varanidae; genus Varanus; species Varanus komodoensis. The sequence goes on along the minus strand of NW_025335268.1, from coordinate 18,396,223 downwards.
AAATGCTGATATGGAGCATGGTGTGCCTTAAAACTTTTTTTATTTATGTTAAGCTATAAACAGCAGGTCTGAACACAGAGCATCCTGGGCAAAGATTTTCTTTCCTCCCCCATTCATGGTGAAGCTGTAGCAGTAGCCAGAGGGACTTTCATGACCACCTCCTTCCACCATGAGCCTTAATAACAGCATGGTGGCCAAGTATCACTTCTAAGGGGAAATCATCTCAACATTTATTACTATCATTGATATTGTTGATATTAAATTGATATCCCACCATTTTACCTGTTTACTTCTTTTTAGTCAAGGAACTTTGATGCTCTTCTTTCAGCCCAATGTAGCTTCACAACAACTCTGTGAGGTAGGTTAGGATAATCAGTGGCTGACTCAAAGTCACCCAGCCCAACGGTCAAATCACTACAGTGTACCAATTCTACAATGCCAAAGGAAAGAGCATCTGGAAGAAATGGAACTGGGCTCTCCAAGCTCCTATTGGCACTGCTGATACCAACCTCCGTGCCAATCAGAGTATGCCAACTTGGGCATAAAACACCCTTGCATGTCATCAGAATAACGAAAAAGCTGGATCTCTGAAATAAAAAATGGACCCTCGTAATTTCCTTAGATGTTTAAAGTGGAACCCAAGCAAACTGTAATCACATCATGCCACATACCAGCCTCCACAGACTGAACCATAAAAATCATAGATCAGACACTCACAAGTGCCACCACAGCACAAAACCATGTATCAGAGGCACTGATCCTCACAATCACATCAGATTCTTAAAGGGGATGCTGGGAAAACAAAAAGTGAAAAACTTGCTCCACAAGTCCATGGGATCTGTGAGACTCCAGAAAAGTTGGATCACTGTGAAATTCACACACTGGTTTCACAGAAACTGAAATTCATCTGAAATTGTTGCAGACTTCTCCTAACATCTCTAACTCCTGCGGTTGTTTGGCAAGTAATCCATATTTAATGCTAATCAAATGGATATGGAATGGGCTTCCACAGGAGGTGTTTGAGGCCCCATCAGTGAGGGTGTTTAAGGATAGGCTGGACATGCACATAGTAGGCATGTCATGAACAGAGTTGAATGGAGCCGGGGGTCAGACTAGATGGCCTGGGAGGCCCCTTCTGACTCGCTGTGTTTCTATGTTTCTCTATAGAGAGGGAGCATCTGAAAATCAAGGGGTGTTCTGTGCCCCTCGTACTGTCTCATGACATATAAACCAAACTTCCTGATTTTGAGTTACTTCTCTGGTTGCTTCTGGTTTGTTCAGGAAGAGACCAACCAGACTTCCTTGCTTGCATGTCAGAACAAACAAACAAGGATGAAACTTACATGGCTGGTTCAGCTGCTCTTGCACTCTACAGGATGGATCAGGCAGTATGCACTAGCACACCCATTCATTCCCAAAAAACTAGGATTTTTAAAAAATGGACTACAGAGTCCATGATTTTTATAGATCAGTTCCTAAGAATGTGTGTCTCAAATACATTATTTTGTCCTGTTGCAGAATGGTGAAAAACACTGAAGTACAGTAAAAACCCTGTATCTGCTGTTTCAGTTACTGCAGTTTTACTTATCCGCAGTTAACCAAAAGAACCAGACCCAATGCACCGAAGTGCAGCCTACTCATCCTCACATGCAGCCACACTCCCAGTCCTCAGCCTAGCACCTGCCCCGCCACCCCTGGGGGGCTGGCACATCATTCTGAACCAGCCACAGCAGCCAGGAAGGGGAGCATTTCCTGTGTGGCTTTGCTCCCTCTCACCACACACACCCACACCCACACAGTAGGCTACAAAACTCCAGTAGTTTTGCCACTATCCATGGTTAGGAAGCTATCCCCCACAGATATGGGGGTCCTACTGAATTATGATTTGGAGGATTTTCTTGCAACAACCATGAGGTTCCATCTCTCAAATTCATGTTTTTTGTGCTGTGTTGGCACCTATGAGTGTTGAATCTACTTTTTGATGATTCGCTCTGTGGACGTAGGTAGGTGCTTATTTGTCCTAAAACTCCCATCATCTCCCATCCCAACTTCAACGATGGGCTGGCTGTAAAGGCACATAATAAAATCCTGTACATATTTGTTCTAAATCAGCTCCCATTGAATTCAACACAACTCATTTCCAAGTAAATATGCATATGATCACAGCTGAAACTTCTTCAGTAAACTAGAACAAAATAGTCAACACCATTTGCACATCACAGACTCACACAGAGTGCTGTGAAGCGCGAGCCAACGAATGCAGGTGGGATCCTTACAAGCGGGAGCCAACGACATCTCCAGAAAGCCATTCGGCCCCAGTCGTGGATTGTGGAATTTTTCCTACAGACATGCGAGACTGCAGTCTATCTGCAGTCTGGGGACGGTGATAAGGAGACACTGACCTTGGGTATAAGGACTGTGCCTCGCGGATCACTTTACACCTTAACTCGCGAGGATGGGGGCCCTCCGTTTTCTATTTCATCTCGGGCAGCAAAACACCCTCTGCTGGGACTGATCCCAATGGCACCGTTTGGCAACCATGGAGGAACTGGGGGTGCAAGCCTCTTTCGGCGGTTCTCCTACCTTCGAGCTCCTCAGCTTGCAGACTAGCGCTCCCAGTCTTCCAGACACGCACCCCGACGCGAGCCGCGGAATACTCACTGGGGCTGGGTCAGCCTCTCCTTTTCAACAACCCAAGCTTTGGAACACTAGGACTCCTCCTTCTCTGCAGGAAAAGAAACTGAACGAACTTGCTACCGAAAGCACAACCGGACTTTCGCTTCCCGCTGATGCCATCCGAAGTTGTCTCTACGTAACTGGACGTGGCAGAGAATCGAAACTAAAGGCTTCCGGGAAAGAGTAGCCGCGTTGCGCCCCTAGCGGTACATCCCGGTACCTACGCTTTCACAGCCAAGTCGGATTCCGCAAAGCCGGCCCAATCCTTTAATCAACTCATTCGACTGCTTAAGGACGTGCAGAAGTGCCAAAGGATCGGTCTGAGCGCGGGGACCTTTGGGCTAACGGTAACCACGACGTGGTTCATATACCCGCACCCCTACTTTAGACTTAGAATCATAGAATAGTAGAGTTGGAAGGGGCCAAGAAAGCTATCGGGTCCAACCTCCTGCTTTTGCAGGTCACCAATTTGCACCATCTCAGATGACATTTTTAATGTCCCTAGTGTGGGAGAGCCCATGACCTCTTTAGGCAACTGCACAGTGCTCTGACAGTGAGGAAACTTTTCCTGATAACTAGACTGAATCTGGGTTGTTGCAACCTGAACTGATTATTCCGTGTCCTACACTCCTCTTTGGGACAGTCTTGGAGGTTCTTCTACTTATAGAGAGATACCATGTCCCCCCTCAGTCTTCTCTTCTCTCTGGGCTGAACATGCCCAGTTCTCTCAGTCTTTCCTCATAGGGCAGTGCTTCCAAACCCTGGATCATTTTTGTTGCCCTCCTCTGGACCCTTTCTAGTTTTTCCTGAATCTTTCTTAAATCTTGGTGCCCAGAACTGGGACACAGTATTCAAATAAGGTCTGACTAGTGAAGAGTATAGGGGAACTATTACTTCCAGTGATTTGGAAGTAATACTTGTATCAATGCATCCCAAAATAGCATTTCTCCTTTTGGCAGCTGCATCATATTGTTAGTTCATATTTAGCCTATTGTCCACAAGTATTTAGCCTATTGTCCAAGGTCTTTTTCTTTTTCAGTTCTGTTGTGCCAGATATTCCCCATCTTGTATCAATGCATTTGGTTTCTCTTTTCTAGGTGAAGGACTTGGCACTTGTCCTTATTGAATCTCATTCTGTTGCTTTCAGCCCAGCGTTCAGGTTTATCAAGATCGCTCTGGATTTTCATTCTATCTTCTAGGGTGTTTACTATTCCACCCAGCATTCCACTTCCCTGTTTTTCAGTTGCTATCCTTGCAAGGAGGAAAATGTACAGATTTTCCCAGCAAGAGTATTATGTTGTGTCCTGTTCTTGTCACTGTGCAAAGTTAAAGTTATTTAGAGTAGCTTGCCCTTAAATGGTTAACCATATATTTACAGCTTGCAGATTGTAGTGCTCCCAGCATCCCAGTAGAAAGGGCTGTGACTAAGTGACCTATACACCTGCTCAGAGGCTAATTGATGGGTAATTTCAAGGTCCCCCTCAATGGCTCTTGAGCTTTAAATTGGACTCAACAGAGTACTGTCCTCTGTAAAGTAGCATACATGTCTCCCCCTGCACCCTGGCACCAACAGATTAAAACACAGTCATACTTTAAAAGCTGACTAAAATTTCAGGGTTTGCAGTAGTTATCTGTGCAAATAGACACGGAGGGAGCAAGGCACATCTCCACCATCCAGGAAATCTATATTCTTGGCACTACCACTGAAATGGCTTTTACTATTGTGCCTATCTGACCTTACTGTAGTGACCAAGGACTTGCAGACAACCCCATCTGAAGACCAGTTGCTGGTACCTGCTGCAACTATTGAAGGTAAAACAAATCTGATTTTCTCAGCTCCCAGGCACTCTCAGTCCCTTGAGAACAATTGGTTCAAAGGTTCTGAGGAGAAGACAATAGTTTCTACTTCAAAGGAAAAGATAGGGAGATCATTTGCAGACTGTGTCACACTTAGCATGATCCTCTTTAATACATTTCTTATTTGGACTTCCGGTAATGGCGTCGAGACAAGGCAGATGTGATTAACGACCCTCCGTCGTTATCACGCTGGTAAATGTCCAGTGGTGAGTCGTGAGCCCAATCTAAGCCCTGTCGGGGCAGAAGATAAGTGCTGGAAATCTCCCAGGTGTTGTGGAACAGCAATTCCATGCCTACTGGGGGAGAATCAGGCATTTTCAGCTGGACAACACAGGGAGGAGATTAGTCTCCCATTAGTCTCCAACATACCAGAAGATTAGTTTAGGAATTTGTTGTTGGATTTACTGGGACACATTTATTTTCTGGGTTTTTTTTACATTATTACCTGTGGGAATGCTGGGTTTTTTTTGTTTGTTTGTTTGTTTGTTTGTTTTTTGCTAACTGATATAAGGGGGAAAAAAGGGAAGCCATCCTTTCACAGAACTGCAAGTGGCAACTGAGATGAAGGAGAGAGACAGGGCTGTTTGTAAGTAAAGAAAAGGCTTTCTTTTTCTAATCTCTCCAGGGCAAAAGAAAAAAGAAGCAATTAAGGTGGAATTGATTGAAAGAAAATCTTTCTCTATACTGGACTCCTGCCAAGGATATCTGGATATCTGCCAAGAAACTTTTATATTATGTAGCATTTTTCTCTATTTTACGATCATCCTTGGGTGAGCATTGCTTTACTTTCTTAGAAGGCTATTTGTGAAAAAGCTGTACTTGTTACTAATTGGTATGAGAACAAAGAAAGTAAGTCCTTTTGAGGGAGGGAGGAAGCTTCCCCCCCCTCCCCCCGCAGCAATCTAACCTTACAGGGAGAGGACTTAAGGCTTGTGTAAAAGCTGAAATTGTGTCTCTTAACCCTCCTCAAGGGCGGAAACTAAAGTAACAATTATGGAATTAAGCTATACCAGAATATAACTTGTTGAAAGTTACTTTTTGTGTTCTTGACCATCTAGTCGCTTTCTGGGACTTCTGCCAAAAAAGAAAGAAAGAAAATCGGATGACTGCCAAAATAAATTTCTGACAGGCTAATTAGAGAAGACTGTGATCTGCTGAGACCCAGTGGACATTGGAATTACTGCAAGCTATCTCTCTCTCTCTCTCTCTCTTTTTCCCTAACGATTTTCTGCTGACACCTGGTGGATATTGGAATTACTGCAAGCTCTTTTTTTTTCTCCCCTTTTTTTCCTTTAGTTCTTCTTCCTTTCAACTTCACCTTTCTTTTCTATTTTTTCTCTCTCCTTTTTGGTGAATAACCTTCATCATGAGGAAAACACAGACCTCTTCCTCAGCTCCCTGTTCAGCGACTCAGAGCCCAACTCACCAACCTAAGATAGAAGAGATGGCAAAAAGCTTAAGGGAATTGCAAACGACGACTTTGGCGATACAGACGGCCTTAACAGCTTTGCAAGCATCCCAAGAGAGGATGCAAGCTTCTCAAGAAGCGATGGTAACACGGCTGGAGAGTATGTCAAGTGAACAGAAAGAGCGATGGGATAAATTGGATAACTTGGAGATGGAGATGGGATAAATTGGAGAGAACAACTCAGTTTTCTGATGTTCGATTCAAAGCTGAACAGAATACACAAAAATTACAGCAAACACAGGGAAAGCTAGAAATGGTGGATAAAGAAACACAGTTAATCAAACAAACATGTAAGTCAACATGGGATGCTGTGACCGTATTAGAGATGGAAAAAGCACCTTATTACTTAAGATTTCAGAATATATTAGAGGAGAAGAGTGAGAACTTGTGGGAATTGATGACCAATATGCTGGCAGACCTCTTAGGTGTACATAATGAAGCCATGGAATTGGGGATCGACCTGATATATAGGGTCAATTCAAGCTATACTAGAAGAAACAAACTCCCGAGAGAAGTTCATGTCAAATTTTCTCTAAGGTCTATGAGAGACAATGTTTTGAAGGCTACACGTGAGAAACCGTTAAAGAGAGATGATCATCAAGAAGTGAAGGTTCTGAAACAAATACCATGGAGAGTTAGAGATGGGAGAAAGAAATACTTATTTCTTACCACGAAATTGATTAAGAAAGAGATTACTTTCAAGTGGTTAATACCAGAAGGAATATTTTTTCACTTGGAACTCTGTAAGATATAGATTAGACTCAATTCTCAAGCCCAAGAATTCTCAAGTCCAAGAATTGTATGAAAAATTTAGATCGATGCTCGAAGAGGAAGAACCCGGCATTGCAAAAGAAGAAGAAAAATGTACTGAAGCAATGGAAGTAACGGAGTATCATTCGGAAGAAGGAGAAGTAACGAATCTCGACGCACAGCAAGAAGCACAAATTTTGGACCCAAAGAAGAGAAAGGGTAGAGCTGTAAAGGCAAAAAATAAGTAGATATGTATATGTACATATATACATATATATTTATATAATTTTTCTTAAAAATGGCTACAAAAAGAGAAAGGAGAATTGAGTTCCTCTCCTTAAATGTTAATGGACTGAATGGACCCGCTAAGAGAAGAAGGGTTTTCACCCAACTTCAAAAATGAAAATTAGATATAATTTGTTTACAAGAAACACATATTAAGAAGCAAAGTGTTAAACTTTCGGAATGTTTAAAATTGGGAAAATTGTTTGTATCTTCTACTTCTCAAAAGAAAAGAGGTCTAGCACTCTATGTTAAGGAAAAACTGGAACCTAAATTTATTCTTGCTGATGAGGAAGGTAGAATTCTGATGACTGAAATTACAATTAAATGGAAAAAAGTACTTTTAATGGCAATATATGTGCCAAATGATCAGGAGACTTTTTACCAAAAATTACACATGTTACTTCTAGAAGTGGATTTCCAGACGATGTGTCTGAGATCTTAACATGATTGTGGATAAACAAATGGATTATAAGAATGTTAGTAAAGGAAAAAAGGGTAGGAGGATACTCCCAAAGTCCCAAACATGATTGAGGAATTTAGACTGACAGACGCTTGGAGGCACAAAAATCCATCTTCTGCCAAATACTCTTTTTACTCAAATAGACATAGGTCATGGTCTAGAATTGATATGGTTTGGATAACTCCACACTTAGTACCAGATCTGATAGAAGCTGAAATAGAGGCAAATGTCTGGGCAGATCACAACCCGGTATTCTTATCACTAAAAGGAACTGTAAGGGCGCCCAGATGGAGCCTAGATAAAGCATTGTTAAAAGATAAAAAATTCACAGAAAAGATGAATAAGGAAATGCAAGTATTTTTTCAAATAAATAAACCAGAAGAAACTTCTTTACAGAATGTCTGGGATACAGCCAAAGCCTATGTTAGAGGAGTGATAATAACATACTCAGCGCAAATAAATAAAAAGAAAAAAACAAGAGCAAGCTCTGATAGTAGAGGAATTGATGAAATTGGAACAAATGCTGCAGGAGGACCCATCAAAACAAAGTCTTAAGTCTCAGCTGGATATTTTAAGGCATAAGTTAAACCTTTTGGATACAAATGAGCTTACTAAACAAATGAAATTGACCAAACAGAATTTCTTTGAAATTGCTAATAAACTAGGGAGATGGTTAGCACATAAAGTTAAGAAAGAAAAAGAGAAGAGATTGATCGTGAAATTGAAAGACAGAGAAAGACAGCTACATTCACAGGGTGCACAGATCAAGAAAATAGTGGAAGACTTTTTTACAAAGCTTTATCAGAAGGAGGAGATTTCAATCGAGAAAGTTAAAGAATATATTCAAAAGGGAAAGTTACCAGAACTACCAGAGAAATATCAAAAATTATTAAACCAAAAAAGTCAGGATCATGGAAGTAATAGAAGCAATCAAGTGACGAAGGAATGACAAAACTCCTGGCCCGGATGGACTACCAGCAGAGTTTTACAAATCTTTCGAAGCAATTTTTGCTACACTCTTAAAAGACATATGTAATGAAGCATTGTTAAATGCTAAGATACCGACTACTTGGACCGAGGCAAATATCACATTAATACTGAAAGAAGATATGGATGTAGCACAGATTCAAAATTACCAACCTATATCACTATTAAATGTGGATTACAAAATTTTTGCTTCCATACTTGCAGAAAGATTAAAGAAGTTATTAATAGACTTTATCCATCCAGACCAGAATGGCTTTTTGCCAAAAAGACAAATGAAGAATAACCTGAGAACTATCTTGGATATTTTAGAATATTATGAGATACATACCGAAAAACGAATGGCCTTATTGTTTTTAGATGCCTAAAAAGCCTTTGATAATGTTAATTGGCAGTTTATGAAACAACAGATGATTCAAATGGAGTTTGGTGAAAGATTTATGAATGCGATATCAAGTATTTATCAAAAGCAATCGGCCAGGATCTTAATTGATGGAGAACTTTCAAACCCTATAGAGATTCAAAAGGGCACAAGACAAGGATGTCCTCTGTCACCCCTCTTGTTCATTATGACTTTAGAGGTACTGAATAGATGTGTTAGGGATGACGAGGACATCAAAGGAACTAGACTTAGGAATGAAAGTTATAAATTGCAAGCATTTGCGGATGATCTGATTTTTATAATGGAGGAACCATTTTCAACAATGCCCAAACTTCTACAACGGATTGAAGAACATGGTGAAGTTACGGGAATGAAAATAAATAGAGAAAAAACAAAATTGTTAGTTAAAAACCTTACGCAAGAACAAAAAGAAAGACTCCAGGAACAAGTAGACCTACAGATTGTTAAAAAGGTTAAATACTTGGGAATCTATCTTACAGCTAAATGTACTACCTTGAAAGAAGACAATTACGATAAATTATTGAAGGATATTAAAGGCTTTTTGGAAAAATGGGCCTATTTACAATTATCTTTGATGGGAAGAATAGCTCTTGTCAAAATGAATATATTACCTTAACTTTTGTTTTTGTTTCAAATGATTCCCATAAAAATTGATAAAAAATTCTTTGATGACTTAAACTTTCATATCTCGAGGTTTATCTGGAGAAAAAAAACCCCAAGGATTAAATTAAAAATGCTTCAGGAAGCTAAAAGAAATGGAGGTTTTGGTCTTCCTGATTGGGTGTTGTATTGTCAAGTGTCTGTTTTAACTTGGTTAAAAGAATGGATAACGCTGCGAAATAAGAGAATTTTGTATCTTGAAGATCATGACTTGCAGATGGGATGGCATGCTTATATGTGGTATGAACAGCTAAGTCACATGGGTCCTTCCTGAGTCATTTTATTAGAAGAACTTTAATGTCAATGTGGGAAAAACTAAAGCTAAAATTGTATAATAAGTTACCAAGATGGCTTTCACCTATGGAAGCTTTTGTATATCCAAATGTATTGAACTTTGAAAAGATCATAAGATATGGCGATATTCTGGATAAGGATGGTGGCCGGAAACTGGAGCAAGAAATACAAGAACAGGGACTTAATATTTCCTGGTGGTATAAGATGCAGATGCAATCAAGATATGCTAAGGATTGTAAAATATGGGGGTTCTATAGAGACCTAACAATTTGATCAAGTGATGCTTAAAACAGATGAGAAAATAATTAAAAGACTATATGATTTTTTACTTGACAGGAAAATGGAAGGAGAACAGGTTAAGGAAACTATGATAATATGGGCACAAAACTTTGGATTTAATGTTGAACTAGAAAAGTGGCAAAAACTATGGGAAAGAAACATTAAAGTAACTTTAGCAACTTCATATAAAGAAAACTTATATAAAATGTTCTATAGATGGTATTTGTCACCAAGTCAACTAGCTAAGATGTTTCCAAATATGTCAAATAGATGTTGGAAATGTAAACATAAAGTGGGTACTTTATATCATATGTGGTGGACTTGTGACAACGCAAAAAAGTACTGGATTAAAATACATAGATGGATGGAGGAAATATTACAAAAACCCTTTGCTTTTAAACCCCAAGTTTTCTTGTTAGGCATTATACCAGAAGATGTTAACAGATGGGAAATCTATTTGATGTTGCATCTAATTATAGTGGCGAGGATTGCATTTGCTCAATATTGGAAAAGTGAGGAGCTGCCCACCGATGGATTGATTCTAAGAAAGATCTTGGACTGTGCAGAAATGGATAGACTAACTTTATCGTTGAAGGAGAAAGAAGATACTGATTTCTATCGAACTTGGGACTCTTTTTATAATTGGCTGGAGAAACGGGACTTGGCGTAAATTTAGAGATGTTTTTCAAACTATGATAAACTAACTGGAATTTGATATTAGAATGTTAAAAAATATGTAGTAGGAGGTTGACCCAGTGAATCCAATGTTAATGTTTGTGATGCTTGATTTTTTTTTAGTCTTAGTTTAAACATTTTAATAAAATATATATATATAAATACATTTCTTATTTATTTTATATCCCTGGAAGAAATGGGACTTCTGAGTAGAATTAAATAGAAATGTGCCATAAATATATAAAATTATGTGGCAGTACTAAAACTGCATTCTTTAGATTGTTACAAAGCTGATGCAGAAGGAGAATCTGAATGTAGCTTCAGCTACATTCAGCTAAGTACGCCATAACAGTATCAATTCATTTCAAGACAACTTGTTTGATTGAGAACTATTGCTTAGGCATATTAACAGGCTTTAAAATAATTGAGGATTGATGAATAGATTTTCCCAATGAAATCAATCTTCGTCTGAAACTGGTCAAGTTTTGCATTTTCCTTAACAATTTATTCTTTTACATGTATTGTTAAGCTCAATTTGCACACCTGTTCAGATGGAGTTCTTGGAATTAAGGTATTTGAAATGAATGTCCACATTTAATAGGATCATCTCAAGATCCAGGAAGAACAAGTATAAAGTAAGTACAATTGCCTAGTGAGTTCAATGGTCACAATTGTTCCTGGTGATTAGCATCAAAACATCACACATTTTTCACCACCATTGAATGAAATGAATTGTTTAACAAATAAGCAGACAGAGCAATACAGTAGCCCCTAGACAGTCTTCAGGTGGCCACAGGCTTGTTTTGAGTGGGGGAATGCTTTGGGACAGAGATCCGGCTATGAGGTCAGAACTGTTCTAACCTTGTAGCTCAGTCGCTGAATACCATACAGCCACCTAGAGCCAGAGTGCTCTTTGGAGTGAGATGAAGTATTTAACAGTAGTAAAATGTAGTAGTTTTGTTTTCTCTGAAAAATAAATTAATAAAATGTGCAGTCACAACATTTCAAGATTTCTATTAAACTGTCTTTAATCATAACAGGCACTTTACAATGGTATATATTGGACACACTTTTATATATACAGCTTTAAAAGTATACAGTAAATGAGCTTTATTGAATTGAATTTGTCAGTATATTTGGTTTTTTTTAAAAGAGTGTCATAGTGGTTCCTATAAGAAGAAAGGTTTAACATAAAAATAAATTTCATTTCCAAAGTTATATGTTCATACATTATTTGCTAAGGAAATTGTTTTAATGACCAAAATAAGAATAAACAAACAACTGAATACAGCAGCAACCAACCACACAACCAATTAATGATGCACATTTATTTTCAAACAAGAAAATATTCATTTTTGAGGTCAATTCCTAGATGTGGTTACTAACTGGCAAGACTAATTTAGTCACCCTTTTCCCCCAAAAAGGCCTGTTTTCGTATCAGATAAATAAAATGTTTTATTCTGTAAACTAGTTTTTAAAGTATTATTTTGCTCAAAGTCTTACATACATTAAATATTTCTAATTAAGTGAGCAAGTTGCCATTAAAAAAACCACAATGTTGCATCCTTATCTCAAGATCATAATTTTTTACATGCATATGTAAACAAATGTATGCACATGATAAACCCAGGTTTGCAATGCATATAGGTGGAGTACATACACTGCTCAGAACCTGTTGGACATACACAGGCTGGGCAGCTGACTGTAGAATGTTGTGGTGGCTTCAGGTCTATACAAATGCTGGATAGGGCTCTCCATAAGAGAGTCAGGATGACTTGCATTATTTTCAACAGGAAAAAAGCAACTGTCTGTCAGTGTTATTGGGTCACTGCCCCATACACTGCCCCCCATTGCACTTTAGCTAAATAGCAGTTTAATTCTGGATGGTTTTATTACAGTCACTGACCAACTTGTTTACTTAAGTGTTGCCTTTGTAAAATACTGGCAAGACTGATTGGGCGTCTTGTCATGGTTGACAGTGAAGATGGTGGTGTAGAGTGATAAGGCTGAGTAGTCCTTAGGCCAAAAGTGTCTGGAATGCCATTTCTACGATTTTGTGATGATACAAACGGCGACATATAAGAAGTCCTAGTATTTGGCATGTTTAATGGCGATGACCTAGTAATTAAACACAAGATTGAATGTAGCATACAGAGAAGAGTAGACATAAAATAAAAAAGATAAAATCTCTGTCTGGAACCCTAAATAAGAGCACTTGTTAGGGGGGACTTTTCCCTCACAACTTTTTTACCCACAACATTTTCTTGTCAGTTCGCTTTCTCCTTCTAATCCAGTGTCCAAGCACCTACTATGCAGTAGAAAAATATTAGTTTGCAAATTTTCTTTCAGAACCAACACTTCGTGGCTTTAATTTTACCCCATTTTTATGCCTTATCTTAATATGTACATTTTATGTGTCTAGTTTCTTCTTCTACTGTACTGTAGTTTAAAAGCCAGTGTGGTGTAGTGGTTAAGAGCATGGGGCTGGGACTCAGAGGATCTGGGTTCTAGTCCCCGCTCAGCCATGGAGCCAACTGGGTGACTTTGGGCCAGTCACAGACTCTCAGCCCAACCTACCTCACAGGGTTGTTGTTGTGGGGATAAGATGGAGGAGGAGAGATGATGCAAGCTGCCTTGAGTCCTTTGTAGGAAAAATGCAGGATATAAATCACAATATAAATAAATAAATGAATGAATGAATGAATGAATGAATGAATGAACTATACATAAAAGGCAGTTGAGTGTCAGTTGTAGGGGTGGGGTGATGAAAAACGAAGGAGAGAAATGGTCTATTTAGACATTAACAAAGATTAGGGGAGGCCTGCACAGCATGACCCATACAACCAAATTCATTCTGGAAGCCATGTACTGTAATATACTAGGTTGGTTGGATAGTAAAAACAGGAGGTTTACTGAATGCCAGGAGAGATAGCATATACAGCTGTGGACTGCAAGTTGGATTAGCTGATTCATGTGCATTATGAAGTTAAACAATGCCCCAAGATATATGAGAAATTCCATTAGGAAAGACAGGAAAAAGGACAACTTTTCTCTTCAACCAGCCCAGAACTGGACCCATTTAGTGCTATCTAACAAAATGAGGAAAGGTTTCAGATGGATGTGTAAGAAAAAAAAGATGCCATTTTTACTTCCCCCACATCCTTATGAAACTATTATTTATCCAGTAAGCTGATAGCACAGGAACACTTTTGCTTCAGGTTGAGTCAAGCCCTGAACAGAAGAATACCTAGAAGAGGTTGAAGGTACATAGCAATATGTTATTCTTTTTTCCCAGGTTCCTTGACAACCATGCTAAGTCACAATGGTCAATCACCATGACTGGGTTTGGACAATGCAACAAGCAGCTGAGGGTTTTTTTAAATCACTGGTTGCTTGTTGTGAGACAAATCAGTTGTATAGCAGTTGAATCAAGTGAAGCACTCAGAGAACAACCATGCCCAGTTTTCTTAAGTTAGTCTCCATTTTTACAGCCCAAGGACATTGAGAAACTCTGTAGACAGGTTTGTGCAAGCATTTCTGTATTGGAAACATGACCATCCTGGCTTCTAAAGCCATCAAAAAAGGGAACAAATTGGTTGGGTCAGGGAGGTCAGCATTCCACTTTACAAGAGAGATTGATCTCAAGTCACCTGAGACAAGCTTGAAGAAAGTATCTATCATCCTGGAAGATCTCAGCAACTTTAGGCCAGTGGTGAATGTTCCCTTCCTAAGCAAGGTCCTTGAGTGTGTGGTGGCCAGTTCCAGGCATTCTGGGATGCAAGTGATTATCAAGATCCAGTTCAGTTCAGATTCAGGTCAGGTTTTGTCACAGAAACAAATCTGGTTGCCCTGCATGGATGGCCTATTCCAGGCATGAGTCAAGTAGAGGTATCAGACCCTTGCTGATACTCCTGGATTTCTTGGTAGCTTTTGATCAACCATGGTATCCTCCTGGAGTGTCTCAGCTGGGAGTGTGGGGGAATACTACTTTGCCATAGGTTCTTCTCCTACATTGATAATTGACTCCAGAAAGTGGTGCTGAGGAGCACTCCTCAGCTCTGTGGATTGTCCAGCATGTAAAACTGGGCCAGGGTTCATTTTAATTCCCCTATTTATTTATTACTGATATAAAACCACTGAGTGATTCATCTGGAACTGAGAGTGTGTTGCCATCTCCTTTTCATCCCAGTCAGATAGTAGTGGCAGCCACCTATTACTTCCTCAGCTGAAAGTGCTAGGTGAGGCAACAACAGCTGTGATCATCTTCCCCATTCACACTCCCAGTCTACATATAAGGGGCAGGGCCCAGAAGTATAGGGAACACAGAAGTTGCAGCTGCTTCACACTCTGCACCTTTCCCCATAGCACAAGATAAGGCAGGTACTGCTACCACCATCCTGTTTGCAATGCCTCTAGACCCCAAAAGCAAGGAAGCCACTGGTGGCCGTCTTGGCCAACACCTTTCTCTGCACAGCACTGGGTGATTTTAAAAATTGGTTTTTGTTGCTTGTGAAAAGAGGTTGCCCTCAGCTATAGTGGGCCTACCCACTTGACATCTGCCTAACCATGTTGGGTGGTAACACAAGACCTGGAATCTTTTGATTGTAAACTTTAAAAAAATGAAAGCCTTCCAAAGAAAATGGAGCATGTTCATTCCTCAGAAGCACTAGAATGTTGACAGTCCAGGATACTAAAACTTGCTATTTTGCAGCAACATGTAGATGGGGGTAGGAGTTAATTAGGATGAGGCTGCCATTTCCTGTGTTGCCTTTAGGCTATGAAACCTTTGGTAAAACAAAGATTTTACCTTTGTTTTAATATATTAAAAATTTATATTTTTACGGCAGGGTGGGTGACATCTTTACTGAAGGGTGGATGACAAATTCAAATGAACCAAAAGGAGGAAAAAAACTAATTTTGATACACAAATTACAACATTGTCACTTGGGAAGCTAGTAATTGCTACAATCATATAAGAATATTCTGGGTGACAATATTGTTGGAAGTCTCACCTTGCAAAAGAGAAAACTAATGGAAATGTTAAGGTTAGAGTTTAATTTTCAACAAACTGAAAATTGAATTTGTATTTAATGCAGCAAATATAAGTAAAATATATAATTGTTTACATAAACCTAGTACCTGAAATTTCACTAAACTGGAATTTAGGAATGAAAAAGATATTTGCATGAAGTAAAATCAATTTGAATGAAAATATTTCTCCTCTTGAAAGTTAAAAAAAACAATATTAAGTAACCAAATATAACAGGCATCTCATTACAGCTGGAATCCTACTGCAAGTTGATTTTAATTACCTTATTGAACCTGGTGTATCCTTTTGACATGAAGTAATTCCAGACAATCGAGAACTTCTGCATGTAACACTACCTGTAAATAATATGCCTATGTTAACATATTAAAGCTGGAATTTTATGCCCATTTACCCAGGTGTGAACCCCACTGGACTCATTAACAACACAGACCTACACATGCTTAGACAGAAAAATGTGCTGCTAGCAGGGGCATGCTAGGAGCTGTAGGATTTATTTGGATAAATAGTCATAGGATTACAATCTTTTACTGCTAAAGAAGGGAAGGAAGACAGGGAGTGTGGAGTCAGCCTAGTAGCACCCTGCTGCTGGCAACACAGCCTGCTGCTAGGCAGGACAGTGCAGTGAAAAATGGTGGCTGGAGCAGCTGCCATCGTAGCTGCAGCTCCTCATGCTGCTGAATTCACTTTTGGAAACAGAAAAACTGCAGAAAAACATTGTAACTGGGGTCACACTTAACAATAAGCAATGGTAATGCATGGAAATCCCAATACAGACTGCTGTTTTTCTGTGGGAATTTACAGTGATCAAAATTGCTATGCTTCACCATGCTTCCTGGAGTCACACATAATAACAAACAATCTCCAGCCTGGCTTGTTGCTACATATGAATTCAGCCACTGAGAAACCAACCAGTATGTTTTTTCCACTTTTACTGAGCAGCAATGTAGCCATTTGAACAACACAAAATTAAATTGCCCTGCCCAAGTGAGATGACTGAACACCCCATCATGGGACAAACAACCCCTAGAACAAGCCATGGGTTCTTACAGTGGTTTGTTCATGCAAAATAAACAACCTTGAAGAAACCATGCTGGGTATGATTGACACCACAAACCATCATGGCTTGTTATCCAGTTAGTGGGTTCGGTAAACCAGGGTGAAGAGACTGGGCTCACTTCTCTCAGCATACAGCATTCACTGGTAAATACCTCAGATTCTAAATCTTAACTGAAAGAAGGAGAGTCAGAATGCTTAGCTGAAATACCAAGGCCAATGAGTTTCAAGATAAACCAAATAAACTGCCTCTAGTTTAGGTGGAAGACACCATGGAACAGTGTCAAAGGGGAAGGGTGTAATTTGATCAGTCCAATTTTTAAAATATGTAATTATCTCTTCTTACCCATATGTCCATTTTGTGGTGGGCTTATCAATGATATCCTAGTAGGTCCAGTCACTGTTTCAGTCTAGGTGTATTGAAAGAGAAGATCATACCACAATATGAAAACATGCAATATAAGTATTAATATCATTTTATCTACACCTGGCAAATATTTTCAGAAAGAGGATGTTTTGTAATTTTTCCAGGAATTGCTTTCCACCAAGATTATCTCTAAAAAGGATGCAACTTCTAACTTAAGAAGATGGGTTTGAATTTCTAGATCTCGCCTTTTATCATCTGGCTTATCTATTGACTTGTACTGAATTTTGGTCTTTCCAGTATGCACTGAATCTTATGCCTTGATCAGTTTTGTAATATTCTTCTCTGGTACCTTTATCTAAATGGATGGCATTAGATTCTAGGCAAACTAAAGTCTCATGCAAAATTGACTTTATGAGTCAATTGAGATTTAAATATTAGTACTTTTTAGTAATTGCATGGCCAGCCTATATGCTTTTGAGTCCAATTCCAGGAGCTGGTTCTAACATATAAAGCTCTACAGAGCATGGGACTGCAAAGCCAATGGTACCCCTCTCCCAACCACCACCTATCCAGACACTTTAATCAGGATCTGAGGCCTACCTCTGTCACTTCCAAGGAAGGCATGGCTGGTAGCTACAAGGAGAAGAGCCTTCTTAGTGGTGGCCCTCCAGTCATGGATCAAGATTGCCACTGATGCACCAATTCTAATACCTTTTCAGTGCCAAGTTAAGATTGTCCTTTATGACAAGCCATATAATTAGCTTTAATATAATATTGGAGAAGTTGGTTAGTTGCTTAACAGGGCTTGTGATGTCATGTATTAAAGTTTAAGCAACTGGGTGAGCCACAATTGCATGTAGTTCAACCCTGCATGTGTGGAAGACAGAAGGTGGGGTGGAGAGGGAGTCAGCCAGTTTGTTTATTGAAGCATGTTGACCAAGTTTGTTATTATTTGCAGTAGTAGTAGTAATGTCATTTTTATATAACCTAATAGCCAATACTTTCTGGACATTCCACAATTCTTAAAAGCAAGTACAATAGTAAAAATTGATGACTATGGATGACTATAGAAATACAAATACCATGAAATACATCATAAACAATATACAAAACATAAAACAGTTTATACTAAACCAATTTCAGGAAGAAACTAGAGCTATTCAAATGGCAGACACCAACCTGTGGCCAAAAAGATGACAATGCTGGTACAATGTGGGACTCAGTGGGAAGATCATCCCATAATTTGTGGCCCATTACTGAGAACAGCATTCTCCTTTTTGCCTCCCTCCAGGACCAACCTTGGAGATGGCAGGTGGAGGAAGGTCCCAAGGGTGATCATTGTATCTAGGGAGATTGAAGTGGACTGTCCCAAACTGTGTAGCACTTTATAGATTACAACTAACACTTTGAATTGGACTCACAAGTCTACAAGCAGATCATGCACTACTTACAGTGAAGAAACACATGCATGTCCATTTGAGAAAAATCACATACAAAGCCAGCCAGGGTGGAGTGGTTAAGTTAAACACTGGAAAAGCTCTGAATGGTTTGTCACCAGCTCAACAGCCTGGTTGGGTCCACCACAAACTGGTGTGCTCTTGCTTTGGCTTACATTATAACTATGTTTACTGATTTGCTACAAGTTCACAGAAAAATTAATTCACAGTGGCTTGCATTATATATGACCTAGATCTATGAGTGAGAGACAGAAAATAATCTTACACTGCCTTAAGGAGTGTTGACATTGTAGTTTTCTGCCAAAATGTATATACATCATGTCCCTCTCACTGGGCATCTTATAGTTTTAAGAGGTCAAGCTAGGAAGCAATTTGCCTTATTTATTACATGTATATTCCGCCTTTATTCCTTTGAGGAACCCAAGATGGGCTACATAATTTTCCCCTCCTATTTTATCCTCACATCAACCCTGTGAGATAGGTTAGGCCAAGAGTCAGTGACTGGCTCAAAGTCATCCAGTGAGCTTCATGGCCAAGTGGTGACTTGAACTCCTGTGCCACAGTTCAACACAGTAACCACTGTACCACTCTAGCCTTTTGTCACAAATCTAAAGGAATTAGAGTTGAACCTTTAGAATTATAACTATTTCTAGATAAAAAAGAGAAAGTAACTTACTTTCCTTACTGAAGAAGGCAAATGATCCACCTCCATTGATGATACCCTATCAATAAATTGGGATTCATATGGAAAAAAATGCAGAATGTCTAATATTAGTATGAAAAATTACCAGCGAAACACAAAAATCACTATACTTACATTGCACCATGTTATATTTGATTTGCTTTATTACAAATAGTACACTATTGCAATATTAAACTAAGCTAACCCTATTAAGGCCTTTTGTGATGTAATAAATATGAATTCTTTCAAGCCATTTATCTCCTATTTCATGCGTCCTCAAATTATGGCCCGCGGGACAGATCCAGCCCACCATGCCCTTTTATCTGACCCGCCTCAGAGGTTCTGGACTCACTACGCCCACATCCACGCCTGCCACTGCCCACAGCTTGCTCACATGGAGTTCATTTTGGACTTGCTCGGGGAAAATGATTTCCAGGTAAGCAAACCACTCCCTTGCCAGGCGCTCACGTCCCCGCCTTGCTGTGCCCCCTGCCCCCACCTCGCCTTGTGTGCCCTGCCCCCGCCCCCTTGCCTGCCTGTGCCCACTACCGGCACCTTTCAACTGACTCCGCTGATAAGGTTTGAGGACCCCTGTCCTATTTCATAGCCTACAGACATCCCTGCACACTTCAAACACCTTTGTAAAGAACTAGATTCTTACTGATAACTTCAGAGACTCACAGAACAATTCTAAACATGTCAATTCAGAAGTAAATCCTACTGGATTCAGTAGGTCATTCCCTTGGGCAAGCAGGTATAGGACTGCATCTTTAAATGCTGCTGTGAATTAAAAGTGAGCAATTCTGCCTTATCATAATTAGATAAATTTCCTGACTCATAGTAAGCAATCATTTCATTGATTTTTGGAATGTTCTGCACTAGTGAATGGATCTGAATGTAGCAAAGATGTAATACTTTTCTACTTAAGACAATGAGAGGTCTCTTGAATCAAACCAAAGGTCTGGCTTAGTGCAACATCTTATTTTCCAGAGCAACTTGCCCCAGACAGGGCATGAAGGCAGCAACACTCTAAACTTAAAGTATTCAGAATTCCAATTGTCATGCTAATAATTTAGAAGCTGCTTACTGTTGCAGTTGCTGTAGATGCTGAATATGTTGTGTTGCTTTCTTAAGATATCCTTCCAGTTTTGTAATCTGTATGGAATGGTATTTCATTACTTTAATCTTTATTATTTCTATTCTTATTCACCACCATTGAAAATGTCCAACAATTTTAATGGGATCATTCCAGAGTAGGGCTTTTTGGTTCAGAAAATGATGTTCTGATGGTTACATGATACAAAACACCAGAGTGATCTAGCCCATTCATATGGAAGTAAGCAAGAACCCTCTGCACCTGCCCCACCTCTACTATTTAATAATACTGATGGATTAGTTGACCCCTTACATTTTAGTAATATATAACATTAAAATGTAAATGTGACTTCACCAAACCTTACAATAACCCAATATTTCAGTTCAATATGAGCTCAAAGTACCTTTCCCCTGTAGTGTGCCAATAGTCGTCTTCTGTGTTTTTCCTGGAACTGGGCAATCTAAAAATTAAGGGAAGGAGAAACAATACTAGATAGTGTACAAGTAAAATTACTGTAATAAAGACTAGAAGAGAAGAGTAAAATCAAAAAGAATAAAAACATCTAAAAGGACATCTGTTCTTCAATACGCCCTCTGCCTCACCTTAAAAAATCACAAATGGAAAGAGAAGCAGCTAAGTGTTAGCATACCTCCTGCTTCTAAGTATAGAATTTTTGGCAACCAGGTTCTCTTGCTCCAGTACTGCTAAGTATTTGAGTGAATGTAGAAAGTGTGAATTAGTTGAATTTAACTGCATTTTATCTAAAATTTTAAAAGTTGTGCTTAGGTTTGTCAGTTGGCATCTCATCCCATGATCCAAATAATTTGTAAAAGTGATTTGGAATTTTTATAAATGCATGGCTCACAATTGACTGCTCTATTTCTGCTCATTTTCACACAGAACTCTACAGTTTTGAAAGAGCTCCAAAACAAACCTTAAAAGCACAACTAGGACTTTTTTCTGTCTCAGCAGAAAGAACTGCACACTAAAGAAATCCTACAGGTAGGACTCATTTCACTTTATGTAAAAAAATAATGAGTACATGTTTTGCAGGAAATAGGATCATTAGCACATTTAGGTATGTTATGGCTCTGACACCAGTGATTAAAATGTGCATCACTCTGTAATAGTCCAAAAAATCCATGACCTCAATGTGGTAGTACTGATCTGGCATGTAATGATCCATCTTTAACAAAGAACATACATACAAACAAACGAACGATTTATTCCCTTGTTTCTAAAGCCAATTTACTCTAAATACAATGTTTTCTCCAAGCTTAGATAGTAAAAAGCAGAGGATATGTTCAATAGAGTCCTTTTCCAGTCTTCCTGTACCATGTTATATTACCTCAACATTGAGTATAGTATAGCCTAGGCCATTCCCTTACTCCACCAGTGGTCTACTTTTCTCTAAAATGCCATTTCTGGCACCAATGAAGCTGAGAAAGCACTCAAACTTCTACTCAAAATATCCTCTGTTTTATGGAAGGGTAGCAACCTATTGGATACCACATATGAGCTTCAGTTTCCAAGTGATGCACAGGATGTACTTATACTTTCTACCCTGTTAAAGTTTTGGCTTTCTTTTCAGAATTTGGATTTAGTACTACTTCAGTAAATACTTCAGTAATTATATATTTACACAGTGAAGGATGTGGGAAGAATGAACATGATTTTTATACATGTTCAATTTTTGTATGTATATGATTTTTACTAAGTATTCCATATATAATAGAAATTATATCATGAAAAGGTTTTCCTTTCATTGAAATGTTAATCATAACAACTAATTGCTCTATTTAAACTTCTTTAAGAAATACCAGTGTTGAATTTCCTCTTGCAAGACTGTTTACTGAAGAAAACTATTATATAGTACATTCCTGTTGAAAAAATACTCAAAATAGTTCACAGGCAACTCACTTGTGTGACTTCTTTTGCATATTTTCTGCATAATCCATCTATTCCCATAAACAATGACTGGATATTTGAATTCATCTGCAGTGAAGCAAATTGCACATTATCAAAAATAATATGTTATAAATATTATTGAAATCTTCAAAAATAAACCAACTTACAGGAAACATCTTAACACACTCTAATCTCTCTCTCTACATGTGCACACACATGCATACACACACACACACCCCTAGAATTTTTCTTACATGACATCAAATCTGCAATTTATCACAACCTTATGAATGAGTAACCTCTAGAATGACTGGTCCTTGGTCCTTGACAGTCCTACTCAGCTCTTCTTAAACTCAAGGCTGTGGCTTTGTAGAATTAAACCATCTCATTGACGGTTTATTTTTTTTTCTGCCTTTGACTTTCCCTGTCTTCTCCATTAAGTCATGCCTTCTTATGATGTTCCTGAAGCACTATAGCTTCAGGGGTTTTTTTTGGGGGGGGGGTTGTTTTTATTTTTTGCTTCCAGGAAAAGTTCTGAGGCCCACTTGTTCATCTTCCTGTTAGTCCAGGATATTTGCAAAGTTCTCCTCCAGCACCATGTTGTAAATGCATCAATTTTTTCTGTCATATTTCTTTCACTGTCCAGCTTTCACAACTATGCAGTGATCTTATATGCATGATCTTGGCCCTGGTTTCCAGTGAAACATCCTTACTTTTGATTATCTTTTCTAGTCCCTGCTCTTGCTGCCCTGCCACATTTCAGTCCTCTTCTAATTTCTTGACTGCAGTCTCCATTTGAATTAATGACTGAGCCAACGTATGCAAAATCTTTCATAATTTCAATTTCTTCATTACTGAAGTTAATGTGTAATTTTTCCATAGTCAGGATTTTTGGATCTTTGCTGTCCTGCTTTTGCACTTTCTTCTTTTCATTTCATCAGGTATCATTTCAATTCGTTACTGCTTTCTGCCATTAATATGGCATCACCCTCATATCTTATAAATCGGGGTTGTCAGACTTGCTCAACAGAAAAGCCACATAAATTACATGTCAGATGTTTGAGAGCTGTAAGTAGGCACCCATGGGCAGTGGTGGTCAGTAGCAAGCAGGCAACTGTGAGGAGCATTCGGGTGGCAAGTAGATCAGAAAGATTACTAACAGGAGGCAGAAGAACTGTGGAATGACACCATAGATATTAGATAAAGAAAGGAAAAGTCTGGATGGATAATGGAAGCAACACTAACAATTGCTAGAGACAGGTGAGAAGCAAGAGGTGACAGAAATAGGGTGAGAATACTAAATGGAAGTTTTCAGTGACTTGCATTTAAAAACAAAAAGATCTGTTACAATGACCAGTGCAAAGAAATAGAAGAGAATAACAAAAGAAGAAAACCAACAGATTTTTTTTTTTAGAAGATCAAATAAATCAAGGGGAACTTCAAACCTAGATTAGGAAGATGAAAGACATACAGGGAAATGTACTATCTGACCAGGCTAAAATAAAGAGAAGGTGGAAAAATATACAGAAGAACTATTCCAGTGCGATGGCCAACTCTTTCAAAGAGAATTCCTATAAGGAAGAAGCTGCAATATTAGAAAGTGAACTGAAAACTGCTCTGAAAGCACTTGAAAGAGATAAAGCACCCAGAGTAGGTAGGGTACCAAAAGAACTCTTCTAAGATGCAGAGACTTAATTGGTCCAAATCCTAACAATATCCCAATGAATATGAAAAACAAAATATTGGCCCACAGACTAGAAACATTCAATATCCATTTCAGTCCCCAAGAAATGAGATGTTAATAAGTGCAGCAACTATAGGACTGGCACACTGATTTCCCATGCAAACAAAGTGATGTTCAATGTGTTGTAACCAAGAATTTAGGCTATATGGATTCAAGCAGGATTCCCAAAAAAGAAGAGATATTAGAGATCATATTGAAAATGTACACTGATTACTGGACCACACCAAAGAATTTCAGAAGATCAGTCTGTGCTCTACAGGCTACAGCAAAGTGTTTGACTGGATCATGAAAAGCTGTGGATAATCCTGCATAAAATGTGTCTCAGCACTTGTTAATCTTTATAAATAACATGTATTGTAGATAAGAAGCTATTGTTGGGACAAAATATGGAGAAACAGAATGGTTTTGTATAGGCAAAGGTACATTTGTATAGACAAGGGTGTTTTTTTTTATTTTCCTATCTGTTTAACTTGCATGCAGTCTGTATCTTTAGTTGGATTAGGATCAGAGTTTATTTTGAGACTTGCCACACCACCTGGAGTGCCCATGGGTGCTCTTCACAGTTGCCTGCTTGCTACCAACCAGCACTGCCCATGAGTGCCTACTTGCAGCTCTCAAACATCTGTCATGTAATGTATGCACTTCTATGGTACCTTCACAGAAGCCAGTGCCAACACAAACCTGAAATTACAGCAGCAGGATTCTCATTATTACCAATGCTAAGTAGTCCATTAACGGTATTCACATTTACAGATATGGGTAATAGCTCTGCAATTAGAACAGAGGCCATTTTATTTGGGATTAAATTCCACTGAAATTAATAATAGTTCAGCTTTGACCTAAGGTACCCTTCAAAAATGTCTATTAAGCATCTTGTAAATCACTAGATACATTATAGTTGCTTGAAACTATTTTTATACCTCTTTTGAAAGTACTATTGTACGGCAAGTTGCTCTGCAAATCATGCACTCATCTTTTTTACCTATAAAATAAAGAACAATGTATAGTACATGGTTTGGTAGCAGGCACCCACTGACAAAATCATCAGTTCCACCTTAACCTTTTCATCCACAGTGAACACAAATCATCTTAAGAAACTTTAGAATCTGTAACCATCTTAATAGCTTGGCTGTTTTATCTTTTCAGAAAGACTTAACATGAAGAAGAGGTGTGATCTGATGAGTGAAATTTCTGGAGTTGATTTTATTCTTATTTATAGACTGCCTGTTTTCCTCTTGTGAGGAACCCAAGGTGACTACAAAGGTCCATTTTAGCCTCACAACTCTATGAGGCTGGTTAGGCTGAGAATGAGTGAGTGGCCTGAACTCATCCAGTGAGTTTCATGGTCAAATGAGGTCCCCAGACCAAAACTCTAAGCACCCAGCCACTCTGACACTTTGTCACGTTTCTTAGTATGAAGATATTCAAATAAGAAATGAAGATCATATCATGGTTCTGCACAGATCATAGAATATATAATGAGGTATATAATGAGTTCAGATTACTTCGCTTGGACAATAGGGTTTAACTGCAGGTACTCTTGAAACAGTAAATTCATCAGAATATCTGTTTCCGTAAGGGAATGCAAGGGTGTAATAGAAGTATATTAGAAACGCTTGAAGCGAAGACAGCTTGGCCAGTCAAAACACACCTTTCCGGAGACACCGCTCACAGACAACGTGGCCACAGTTGGTCAGGCAGAACTTCGGCGAGGCTCCGCGCGGTTTCTGGAAACAGGAGTTGCAGAACACCAAAGCCGCCATGACAGAGGAGAGGAGAGGCTGGCTGCCTCGCTCGCCTTGCTCTGCTTTCAACTACGGCCAGTGAGCGGAACCCCTGCGGGTACCCTGGCGCTGGGCCTTCGGGCTGAAGGGGCGGCGGCCACCAGCCGCTGACCCTCCATTCAAAGGAAAGGGCTGTTCCCGGGAGCTGCCGGTCGTCTCCGCCAGGTTCGCCTCACGCGAGGAAGCGCCCCTGAGGGAAGAGGAAGGGGCGCCTTTTCTCCGCCCGCCCCCCGGAGAGAGCGAGGAGCACCGGCGTCCCCTCCCCGCCAAGAGGAGGCGCCCCTTCGGCATAGTTCCCTGGAGGGAAGGGGAGGCCACATGTTAGGAAGTCGCAAGACTGACTTTTCTCTAAATGCTCAGAATATATAGAGTGGTGATTTCACTGCCGTGAGGCTACTACCGAACCAAGTGACGAGAATTTAGATGTTTCTAGGGCATCAGTCAGAGCTGCCCATCGATGTCAATGAGGAAATGTTCCGCTGAACTGTAGCTGCGGTTAGGTATCCCTTGCCTACATTGCTACCCAAATGAAATGTAGCACCAAGAGAGCTGTAGTTTAGCCTTACTTAGAATAAGCATAGTAAGTGCTTTTGGGTTTCTACAATTAAGAAAATAACTGTCTATAGTGAGTGGCAATAGTCTGTTATCATAGTAAAGCAAGTTAGAGAGACTGAAAAGGCTTATAACAACCTTGCAGAGTAGTCTAATGTTAATGTTGTAGGATGGAGCATGGGGGTAATGTTGAACCTTTGGAGACTTGTGGTGGACTTGCAATATAATCTACTCTTAATACTGGAGATGTGGCGGAGTTTACTTAAATTTTCAACCAAAACCAAACTCCACACAACATTATTTCAAGATGTAACCTTAAAGGTTTAGTCCTATGACTCCCAGCATTCCCTAAACCAACAGGGAATAACTAGGAAATGTTGGGAGTTGTAGGACTGCCTTCTGTTTAAATATGGATAGGACCTCACCCTAAATTCGACAAATCAAGCCCCTCCCAAAAAGCCAGTTCTCAGTTGCAAGATAGTGTAGTGTTGTGGTTAAAGAGCTGGGCTGAGACTTAGGAGACCTGGGTTTTAGTCCTTTGTTGTTGTTAGTCACGAAGTCATTTCCCACCCATCGCAACCCCATGGACAATATTCCTCCAGGCCTTCCTGTCCTCCACCATCCCCTCGAGTCCACTTAAGCTCACACCGACTGCTTCAGTGACTCCATCTAGCCGCCTCATTCTCTCCCACCCCCTTCTTCTTTTGCCATCTATTGTTCCCAGCATTAGGCTCTTCTCCAGGGAGACCTTCCTTCTCATTAGGTGGCCAAAGTATTTGAGTTTCATCTTCAGTATCTGGCCCTCTAAAGAGCAGTCAGGGTTGATCTCCTCTAGGACTGACCGATTTGATTGCCTTGCGGTCCAAGGGACTCTCAGGAGTCTCCTCCAGCACCACAATTCAAAGGCCTCAATTCTTCGGTGCTCATGGTCCAACTTTCACAGCCATACATTGCAACTGGGAAAACCATAGCCTTGACTATATGCACTTTTGTTGGCAGGGTGATGTCTCTGCTTTTTAGTATGCTGTCTAGATTTGCCATAGCTTTCCTCCCCAGGAGCAAGCATCTTTTAATTTCTTGGGTGCAGTCTCCATCTGCAGTGATCTTGGAGCCCAGGAAAATAAAATCTGTCACTACCTCCATTTTTTCCCCATCTATTTGCCAGGAAGTGAGAGGACCAGATGCCATGATCTTAGTTTTCTTAATATTGAGTTTCAAGCCAACTTTTGCTCTCTCCTCCTTCACCCGCATCAAGAGGCTCTTTAATTCCTCTTCACTTTCTGCCATTAGAGTGGTTTCATCTGAACATCTGAGGTTGTTGATATTTCTCCCAGCAATCTTAATTCCAGCTGGTGATTCATTGAGCCCCGCCTTTCTCATGATGTGCTCTGCATATAAGTTAAATAGGCAGGGCGACAGTATACAGTCTTGGCAAACTCCTTTCTCAATTTTGAACCAATCAGTGGTTCCGTGTCCAGTTCTCACTGTTGCTTCTTGACCCACATATAGGTTTCTCAAGAGACAAATAAGATGGTCTGGTACTCCCATCTCTTTAAGAACTTGCCACAATTTGTTGTGATCCACACAAAGGCTTTAGCATAGTCAATGAAGCAGAAGTAGATGTTTTTCTGGAGCTCCCTAGCTTTCTCCATGATCCAGTGTATGTTGGCAATTTGATCTCTAGCTCCTCTCCCTCTTCGAAATCCTGCCTGTACTTCTGGTAGTTCTCGGTCCACATACTGCTGGAGCCTAGCTTGTAGGATTTTGAGCATAACTTTGCTAGCATGTGAAATGAGTGCAATGGTATGGTAGTTTGAACATTCTTTGGCCTTGCCCTTCTTTGGGATCGGAATGTAAACTGACCTTTTCCAATCCTGTGGCAACTGTTGAGTTTTCCAAGTTTGCTGGCATATTGAGTGTAGCACTTTTACTGCATCGTCTTTTAAGATTTTGAATAGCTTAGCTGGAATACTGTCACCTCAACTAGCTTTGTTGTTGCTCAGACTTCCTAAGGCCCATTTGACTTCACATTCCAGGATGTCTGGCTCGAGGTCAGTGACCACCCCAACGTGGTCATCAGGGATGTGGTTTAGTCCTTACTTGGCCTTGAAACTTGCTGGGTGATTTTGAGATCATCACTGACTCAGCTTAATTTATCTCACAGGATTGTTGTGAGGACAAATGGAGAGGAGGAGGATCTGTGGACTCCTTCAAGGAAAGGTGGATGAATATAAATGTAACAAATAAATTGCAAACAGAAGCCTCGTACTTGACTGACTGGTATTGTACTTTTGAACGTTTAAAACGCTCTCTAAAACCATGTGAGAGAAGCTAAGAACTGAATTAGAAAGCACAGGAACTCCTCTCTTTTGATTCAGGGTAGGGAAGCTGGCTGATAACATGGTGCTGTCCAATCACAGCAGTGCTAAAATCCTAAATTTCCTCACTGATTTCTTGGAGCTTCTCTAACTTACATATTGACAGTATTCAGACAACATGAGAACTCTCAAGTGAGTTGTTGTTGAACCATGAGTTAGCATGTTGTTTGCTTCCAGCTAAGATAATAAACTATGGAGAACAGACTACAGTTTACCACCAACAAGGGTTGTCTTCGTGGTTTGTTCATGGTTAGGAGATGGGTTCAGACAGCACGTTTTAATGACAGCCCATGGTTTAGCAACAGCAACTTACACTCAAATACCCAGTCACTATCTAACGAGAGAAAGGCTAAAAAGAAAAAGAGCACAATTGAAACCTGGATCTGGCTACTGTGTGTTAGTCTCAACAATTACAAATCTATACGCCCCCTTCCCTTTCAAGCGCGCTCTCGCATTCTCTCGGCCGTGGGGCAGTTGTCGCGAGAACAGCGAATGAAGCGAGTCGCGGCGCTTCGAGGTTGGCGGAGCGGCGCGCTGCTGGTCTCTTGCTCGGCCGGATCGGCTGCTGCGCGGCAGAGGCTGCTGCTGGTGGCGGTGCTGCTGCGATGGGGCTGCAAGGCGTCAAGGCGGTTTTCTTCGACTTGGACAACACGCTGATCGACACCGCCGCGGCAGGCAGGAGAGCCATTGAGGAGGTACTCCTTACTCCCAGCACCTTCCCACCTTTTCTTCCGCCATCAGGAAACGGGGAAGCGCAGTAAGCATAGCCAGACAGGCAGGCAGGGCTTGTGGTAGAGTAGGCGTCTCCAACCTGCTGCCTTCCAGCTATGCCAGACTACAACTCCCATGATCTCCCCCCCACCCAGCCAACTGGCGGAGGATTATAAGAGTTGTAACCGCACACAGCTGAAGGGTGCAGAGTTGAGAAAGGCTCCTTAGTCTTCTTTTCAAGGGTTTCCTTCTCTGAAACCGGCTACTTTAAGACTGTGTAAGCGGTGACTTCCATGGAGTAGGTGTAAATCGTATTACCACATCCAGTTTTACACTGGTGACTGATGCCAAAGAGGCCAGTGGCAACAGTCTCTGCTCTATGACAGTTGGGGTTTATAAGATCTCCTTCCTTGAAGATTTTAAAACAATTTTAAACCATTGTATTTTAAAATGGAGAATGGATCTCAGATTTTTCAAACAAATGCTTGATCGTCATGCTATAGCTCATCTCTATTCAGTCAAGAATGCAGTAAAAAGGTTTTACACAGCTGGTTTAAAAAATGTGGACTTGCATAAAGTCCTAGTTTTAGGTCATCCCACCTTCAAGTGTATTATGTCTTTTCACAGAAGGAGAACTTCTGTAACTGTACAACAAAGTTAATAGCTGTAGTACTGCTATCAGCATGTGTGTTAGAGCAACGTCTCTTTAACCTGTCTGTTTTGTTTATTTCTTTGAACAATGTATTATTTGTATTGAGCAAAGAATTGTTTCAGCCAATACTCACAGGAAAAAATTTCTATTAATTTTGTAGTTCCCTATATTGCTGCAGTTGTTGGGGCTGACATGTACAAATTCCATCTCACCTGCTACATTGTAGATTATTCTAGTGAGAGATGAAACAGCCACAAATACTGATTGAGTGAGTCAATGCAAAAGATGAGTCAATGCATAATTTGCCCTCTGACACAGTGCCTGTAAAGGGGCTGGGAAATGCATAGCTCTCCAGGTGTGGTGTGACTGCCAATCGGATCAGCCCTAATGAGAAAGGCCAATAGTGAGAGATGTTGGGAACAGCAGTCTAGTAACATCTAGAGAGTTTGACATTTCCCATCCCTCCTCTACTATGAGGGGCACCTCATGAATACTAGTGCATTCTTCATATTGCAGGCTCTTGTAGCATCCATACTGTTGTCCATTCAAATAAATGTCTGTGGAATAAGCCATTGCCCCCTACCAAGGAAACAATACACTAAATCAAACCAATCCTGTTCTGTTTTGACCATTTCTTTATAGGTAAAAACTGTCTTACAGTCAGAGCATCATTGTGATGAAAAAGAAGCACGCATGATTTGTGAAAAAGTTCAAGCCAAGCTCCTCAAAGAATGCCATGATCCTTCTAAGATGTGTATTACTGACTTAAGGATTCAGCACTGGGAGGAAGCTATACAAGAAATAAAAGGAGGAACAGCCAATCGGAATCTGGCTACAGAATGTTATTTCCTTTGGAAAACTACCCGTCTGCAACATTTGACCTTGGCAGAGGAGACACAAAGGATGCTCAGTGACCTTAGAAAGTTTGTCCGTTTGCTTCTGCTAACTAATGGAGACACACAGACACAGAGAGAGAAGATTGAAGCCTGTGCTTGCCAGCCATATTTTGATGCTATTGTTGTAGGAGGAGAACAAAAAGAAGAAAAACCAGCTTCTTCCATATTTCATTATTGTTGTGAACTTCTAGGTGTTCAGCCTGAAGACTGTGTGATGGTTGGTGACTCTCTAGATACAGACATTCAAGGAGGTCTGAATGCTGGCTTGAAAGCAACCATTTGGATAAATAAAACCATAGCTGCTCCAAAAGACACTTCTCCAGTCCCTCATTATATTATTTCTTCTGTTCTTGATCTTCCAGGACTTTTACAGAACAAAGGAGATGCTAACTTAGAAATGAACAAGGTGGCTGGTATTTGTAATGTGTGTGATAGTCCCACTGAGGAATCTAGGGCCTGAGCATGCTAGGGTTCATGTTGAAGCATGTGGTTCCCATGTTTACCTTGCAAGGGTATTTCAGGGGAGGGCATTTGCAGGCAAGAATCAGTGGACAGGATGTGCTTAACATGTATCCCCCTGTCAGTTCTCTTCATGTTCTTTGTCTCTTAGCCATTTTTCTTTAGCTACCTCTGAGACTAGAAATAAATCCAACTACAGGGAAACCAGCTTGGAAGAAAAGTTTATTTATTAAAAAAAGGTTTATTCCATTTCACAGCCAAAAAAAGTCTCCTGTAGTAGCCTACAGTCAATCGAAAAAAGAAGATATTCGCTACTTGCGCACAGGTTTACAATGTAAAATGACACAAGGAAGAAGGAATGGGGAGTGAAGAGGGGAGAACTGTATGACTCAGCAGCTGGTAGACTGGCCCTACTTCCTCTCTCATCTCCCATGGTGGGGGTGTTCCAGCTAGAGCAAGTACCAAAGTTATGTGGAGAATTGGTAGGCTGTAGAAATTTAAGTACTGCCTTCCTACTCACTGATTCTCACCTATGGAGGTCCTCTAGCCCCATTTTAGTGTTACCTGGAAAAAATATTTATGAAAGTAATGAATTATCTGCCTCAAGAAAGAAAAGAGTGAATATAGTTTGGATTTCGTTGAATTTTAATAGCTTGTAAGTGGAGAAGTTCAAGCAAAGACAGTTGTTTGAAACTATGAAATTGATGGAAAACTATAGCAAGTTTCACAATAAAAAGTGCCATTCTGAAATCACATACATGTCACAATGTAGAACAAACTATATGAAGAATCTGTGTTAGGGGTGTAGAGTTAACTCCTGAAAAATAGCTAATAATGATTATTAAAAATATCTGGATGTATAGAAGCTTTTGTCTTCTATAATTTTCTACATTTTTGTAATGGTTGATACTTGAGAATTTTTATGGGTTTTTGCGGTGTTCAGAACTCTGTAGAGAAATAGATATGTGTATGTGGGAGAGAGGGGTGAATGTATACAGACCCATTTATCAGAAATGCCAAAATGGAATGCTTTATGTGAGATATTAATGTATTGATTTAAATCTTAGCAGTCTAATGATAACTTCACTATGGAAGATAATTTTAGCATAAATGCCTTTTTCAGCCTTTCTCAGATGTTTTGCTCTTTGGATTCTGGCTCCTACACAATCACAGTAATTGCTTTGGGACTATTCTGTGCATGAAACATCACAAAATGTAGATCTTACCTTAATAGATTTTATTATACAATTCCAATAGTGCAATAGTATAAGAGATTTGTGATGGCTCTTGAATGCTGTTGTACATACATAACTGTAGCTTTCCCACAGGCAGCTTGTTGGCCATGGTATGAGCTGAAGGCTGAACTAGCTGGGCCCTTGGTCTAATCCAATCCAGCACAACTCTTCTTATGTTCTGGTGAAAGAAGAATCCAAACATAGGCCTTGCATGAAGCCTGAAACAACAATCCAAAGATAGTTTAAAAAATAGTAATTGATTGCCTTTTAATAGCTTCCCAAAATTTGCTGCATGACCCCAATCCAGCAGAAGAGCGGTAGCAGGCCGCACTCATGCTGCTGTACCCAAGTGTAAATAATGTATACTTATATTGAAGTATTCACCTGATAGCTATAGGTGACAAGGAATTCCACATAAGTGCCTGAAAGGATTGGTGAGGGATGGATGGATGGAGCAATATGTCTGTCTGAACCATAATAAAAAATCAGTGTGTTACTGGAGGAAAGAAAGAGCCTCCATCCCTCCTCTGTCATCCCCATAGCAAGCTAGTAATATTGTTTTGCAGGTTTGTAACTTTTTAAAATACCTTTTTACTGTTGATTTTAACAACTAAAATGTCCTCTCAAAGAGAATTACAGTTCAAAAGGTTATAAACAATACAATAAGCATCCAATTATAAAAACCCAAAGTAACTTTCGAAAGCCTTCTATGAGCTTATTTGCAAGGCTAAAATCATGCAGAAACATGGCAAACACTACAGGTCTGGCCAGGTATGCCTCAAGCATTGCTGCACTGTGTAGCCAGACTATAGAGCCAAGGGCCCCTGGGCCAGTAGGTAGTACTGTGCAGGTATTTTTAATATTTATAGTTATTAGATGTTTATAATGTTTCAACAAAACTAAACATCAGTGAAACACACTGAGAATTCAAGATGAGCAAAACTGCAAACATATGAGGAAAAAAAAGAGAAGAAACACATAACCACACAGTGATCTTCAGAGATGCATTAAATTGACCATGAAAGTATTAGTAATGCTGTATATATGTATACATATATATATATGCACACATATTACACATACTCAGCATCTATTTGAAGTTCTGGTTCAGTATCACCAATATAGTACGTGGCAGGTTGACCAGATATTGGAATGAGTGTTGAGAATATTTTGCTTGGACTGTTAGGATACAAAGCTGGGCTTTTACTTTCTATGTGGCTAAGGGTTCCCTGCCTCATCAGATAGATGGCTTTGGTTCTTGTGTAAAAGTAGAGTAACTTCTAATTTGACTTAGTAGTGATTTTTGGGAATGAGCAGAGGGAACCTCTGCAATGTAGTTCCAGTTCCATTGTAAGTAATCACCTAGACTGCAGGAAGCAACTGGAGATGAAACTAACTCTTGACTATAGATTTGACTCACCACACTATCCTATGTATCAGGTGTGGCATCAGGGACTACACGCACCTGTCTCTGCTATTATGATTTTGAAATGACAGGGAGACAGGGGCTTACCTGTGTTTCTGTATCCTTGACCCTCATGTCCTTTGTCACTAATAATTAATTGTAACCACACTTAGCTAGTAAGTAAGTACCACTAATCCAAGTATCATTTGCTTCTGGGTAAACATGCACAGGACTGTGTGTTGATGGTGTTTATTTTACAGTATTTGTATACTGTGTTTCAACCATAACTTGAAAATTCTTAGAAGCCACAGACAGACTTGGCAGATTCAATAGGATGCATTTATACAAGTTATGTTTTGGTTAGAAACTGTAACTTGGATCAACAATTGCAGCAGAAGACTTCCAGATTCTATTGAATTCCAAGGAAGGGAAAGATAATGGTTCAGTTAAATTTCTAATGCAAACTTCTCTAATATCACAATTTTGAACCAATGTGTGCAATTTGATCTAACATGTCAGTTACCTTTTGGCATTTGCATTTGTTCACATTTTGAGTTCTGCATTCAAAATTGAATGAAAATAGGAATGCATTTGGGAGAACTACACACAAAAATGTAAATACTGGTGAAAAGAATAGTAAAATGACTTATATTTTGAAAATTGCTTGCAAAAATGTATTATGCAGTTAGGCAAGCTGCATTAAAATGTGTTAGGGAAAGGGGAGTTTTAAAAATGTACAATGCTTGAGATGAACCATATCTAACATTGGAAAAGAGAAACTCAAATGGAAAGATTTGTCTGTCTCTGCAGTGCTTCCATTTTCCTGCCCCTATATGCTTTTAGCTAACAATTGCTCATGACTCAGCCTCTATAATACTAAAAGGAATTATATTTTTTAAATTTAATTCTCTTGCATGTGGTTTTATATAGAAAAAGTCATAGAAAAAGAGGCAAACTGGTGTGGAGGTTAGAGTGATAGCAAGTTGCTGGGAGGTATAGGTTCTGCTCTGAACTGTGAAGCTCAGTGAGTAATTTTGGACCAGTTGCTCATTCTCAGCCTAACCCACTTCACAGGGTTGTTGTAAGGATACAATGGTTTGGAGGAATACTATGTAAGTTGCTTTGAGTTCTTGCAAGATGGAAGAAAGCAGGATACAATGCAATATAAGAACAGATCCAGTGGCCACAGCAAAAGAACTTCACATAGAATTTTGTATGAAATATTATTTAAAAAACCCAGCAACCTCATATCTACCAAATCTACGAAATTAAATAATGTGATCAATTTAGAGTGCTTTGTTAGACACTAAAGATCTGTTGTATGAATGTGAATGTGAGTTGCAAGACTGCAGAGAATGATATGCTAAGAAATGTCATGCCTGAGGAAGAATGCAAGATTGAATTGCAAATCTGCAAAGAAAGAGCACACATATAAGCAGACATGGATGCATGGAAAGATAAGGGGAGTGAATGAAAAAATAATAATTTTACCTTAAATGTTGGTGGTCTTCTTGGATTCCTAATATGCAGAGAGAAAGAGATTTGGTTAAGTGCGAGGTCAACCTAGCAAAGAGTACCCAGGCTTCTGTGAAAAAACTGGAAACAAAAAAAGACCCAGTTAAAAAAAGACCCAGATCTGTTAAGGATTATCTTTGGCAGGAACTGTATAATACAGGAAAACACATTAATATTATCAGCTCACACATGTACTCCTGGGTATATTAGCAGAATTGCAGAAAGGTAACTCCAGCACCACTGGCTGCACTTAAAAATTCTCCCACAGAGTTGCCCTTACTCTTTCCTTAAGTATTAATTGTAATATTTTGAGTAGATCCATTCTGAAGGCTAAAGTGGGGGATCATAAAATATAGGCCAATTCATGACAGAACCAAATGTAGTGATCAAGAGTTTACATTTTAAAAGGGGGTTCTAAAAAGAAAAAAAACAGCAGAAAATGAATCTTCATATAAAACTCTAAGCCGCAAAAGTGGGCAGGGAAGAGATGAAAGAAAGGAAGCCCTCCATAGACAGCTGGTTATCATCTTAATGCTGAGCCTACTTTTGCGCAACAAAGAAGATTTAATTCAAGAATTAAAAGCTTTCTTCTTGATTCTGTTGAGCCTAGAAAAGAATGTGCTTGTAAAGCTCAGAGTAAAACCCCAAGCCAGAAAGTTGAATTGCAAGTCAAAGACCCTAATGAAAGCAAAGATTAACAACTTGGTGTAGTTTTAAAATCTGCAGCTCCATTTCCAAGAAAAGAGAATAATAGCTTTATTATTTTGGCACATTATTTTGTGCCTATTTACAATTTGTCCAAGCTGTCTGATTGTTTGTAATTCTTTCTTTCATTTTTGCTAATACTTTTCTTTCCAGATGCAGAGCTAAGCTACAAGACTTTTCTACCTAAATTTGATATCGTGTAGCAAGGCTGTTGTCACTTTCTAATTCACAGATGACTCAAGAGAATTTGAATCAGTAGGAGGTTTAATTTCAGAAGAAGTGAAAGAAAGATACAAGCCAGTGTTGTAGCAGAAGTACTTGTGGTATTTCATGCCTCCCTTGTTAGAAGAACTTGCCTGGCCTTGATGAAGGACATTTGCTGGTCTGTCTCAGACAGCAAAAATCTCCTGGTTCAGTGATCAACCCGTCACTAAATATGCACTGATGTACATTTGTGTATGTGAACTTTTCAATTTCCACACCAACATCATTTCCACCCCCAACCCTGCCCAATAGGAAAAGAGGCATTGTCATTAAGATATACTTGTTAATTTTGCATTCTTTCCAGATTAGCTACTATAATGCCTTAGCCATTGTTCTTTGGTGTCATTAGCATGACTTATTTTTCAGGGCATACAAAAGTCTTTCTTCTCAGGGGTAGGGATTCAGAGCAACTGCCATAAACATGTTGCAGGCTTTTGTTTTCTGAACTGTTGATGCTTTTCACTGTATCTTTTGTTGGCATTTAACTGAGAGGGGCCCTGAATATTCTCCTTTTCTCTTTCACTATAAAAATGCATCAACAACAAAAATAAGCTGCCTCCTTCCTAACTGCAACAGGATGGGCTGGGGGTGGGGAGGGCTGTCTGTGTATAAGAAATACACAGCTTTTTCCATGCATATTTGTATTGTTCCATAACTGCCAATAAAAAATTGTAAATCACTTCTTACCAATATATTTCTTGTTTTGTAAATACTGGATTCAAGCAACAGGAAAACACATGTTTCACAACCACCCTCAGTTCATTGACAACCCACACACAACCCTTGAGTGTGGGTTACTGTACTGTATGAATCCAGTCTTTTTTAATGGATGAATTTTAGCATTTCATGGAGCACCACTTGCTTGAGTTGTAAATTATATGCATTCCCCTAATGGCACTATATACTTTTCCTTACAGGCTATGCAGGTTCACTGGTAGACTACTGGCCAATATCAAGTTGATCATCTAGCATTTGCTGCTTCTGGCAGCCCTTGTAAAATGGACCTTGCTCTGATCCTGCAAAGTACATCCTCCAGCACACTCAGGATTACATAACATAAATTTGTCATGTCTCGGCTGTGAGAGCTCCTGAATGTAAATTCTTGCTATATAAAATTTAAGACATTGCTGGACTGCAGGGTTAAAAAAGCAAAGAAACACTAGATCATTCAGGATTTAGAGCAACCTACCCTTAACCCATATGATAGGGCATAATGCATTATAGAACATGATATGGATATGAAAATCCTGATTTACAATGCAATCCTATACATGTTTATGCTCCATGAGGTTTATTGTAAGCATGAATCTTTAACTACACAAGAATCTGTGACAGCTGCCCTCTAATCCCAATGCAAGAGCGCCTCCCATAATTTTTCTAAAGGAAAACAATAAAAAGATGGATATTCATATTCCCAACTGCACAAAAAGTTAGCTTCTACTGCACATTTGTTCATATGTTGTTATTTTTTAACAGCAGCATACCATGAGTGGTTTTCATATACTTCAGTTCCCTACTTTTTTCTCTAATTTTCTATGGGGTGACACCCGTTTTTATAGTGCTGCCTGGCTATGGAAAACTCTTGCCAAGGATGCACATCTCACTTGGTTTATTTTTGGCTCCAGATGAAATCTGTCTTATTTGTCCAGAATTTTTAGAACTTTCAGAACTGTAGTTCCTTGTCTTCAGTTGGACTACACCCACCGGTCTGGCTGCTCCACTGCTTATTTCTGTCATATTTCATTGCAACTGTCCTTTGGAGACCTTTGAAAGCAGGACAGAGTGTGCTAAGGAAAAGAAAGATCCAAGCTGCCTCCAGGGAACCCAAGTGAAAGATGAGCACACTCAGTATGGAAATGTACTTCAGTAACTTTGAATTGTTCAGGTGACTTCATTTTCCATGGTGAAATATAGATTAGGAAAGCAAAATGAAATATTCACAACTTCTATTGCAGTATAGATAACATACGGCAGGTGGCGCATATAGACTTTCACATCCTTCCTGTAGTTTAGTGCTGGCCACAGTTGGCTTCGCTCTTTTGGGGGAGTCTCAGTTTGTCAAATAAACTGTCAGTTTGTTAGGCAGGTGGAGGAGAGGCAAGCCACAAGGCAGCCTTCCCCAATCTGATACTGGTTGGAGAATTATGGAAATTGTACTGCAACGTGTATGGAAGGCATCAGGTTGGGAGGTTCCTGTAGGGGTTGTTCATCACCTGGATGCTCTCCCTGCATGTGAGTTTCCAAAAGCATAAATTATATGGTGACTCCCTTTGATCTGTTGGGATGCTTTGTACTGGACTGGACTCTATTCCAGCCTCCCTTCTACTGTGGTTCCAGATTTGTCCCAGGAGGTATCAAGAGCCTGTTCATATTGCAGTTGCTTGGATGAGTTTCAGCTTTTGTAACCCGATTTGGACAAAGTTCTTTCAACTTCCTTGGACCTGTTCCCAACCCAATTCTATTGGCAGAGACTGGCTGGATTTATTAGGGCTCTGGTTAATGTCTCTCTAAACAAGGAAAATGTTCCAGGGCCTTTGAAATAGGCCATTGTATGACCTTCAGAGAAGAAGCTCTCATTGAAAGCCAGTGTGGTGTGGTGGTTAGCGTGCAGACTGGGGACCCAGGAGAGCAGAGTTCTAGTCTCCTCTCACACACTTTCCAGGGCTACAGTTGCACTGACTCTTCAGATGAGGAGTATGATGGCTGGGAAACAGGGAATACAGAAATCAAGATGGCACAGGAGGGTGAGGTTACCTCAAGGCTCCTCAGGTGGACCATCAGTACAGCAGGCCTTGGAAGGGAAGGTGGGGGGGATAAGGGAGAGGAGGAAGACAAGCCAGTGCCCAGCACAGTTCCTGACACGATGATGCAGTGTCAGGATAGAAAGGCTACCCAATTAGAGGGCCTGCATGGATCTACCCAGAGGGCTTACCCAGAGGAGTGGAGCCCAGGGTTACTGAAAAGACAGGGTTTTTTGGAAGGAATTTTAAGTTTGTGTTCAACAAATCACTTTGTTCATGCACAGAGACTTCTCTTTTTGTATCTGTCAGCTGTGGATTGGAAATAAAGAGCTATTTTGCAAAGAAAGTGTCTGTTGTTTCAAATGAATAAAGGGAATCCCAGCTTCAAGATTGGGTGACTTTGGGCCAGTCACAGACTCTCAGTCCAACTCCAGGGTGGTTGTGAAAATACAATAGAGCTATGTAAGCTCACAAGATGAAAAACAGTGAGATGTAAATGCAATGTACTACTAATCCAGCTTTGTGACAAGTGGTACATCTGGTTCCATTGAGTCAAATTCAGGTTCTTGTTCTCAGCTAGTTCTTGTATTTGGCCAGGATTTGAGACAGCTATTTACCTAACTATACGGGTTGATCATCTTAATCAGGAGGCACATGTGGGGAGTGAGTCCTGTTGATTTTCCCAAGACATCTCATTAGCTTTCAAATCAGCCACAGTAATGCTTTATACTTTCTGGCTGGGCTGAAAACAGGAGTGAAATGGTACTCTATCTACATGGCAGGCTCAAGACATTTTCCACCTGAGTGGGAACAGCAAATGGCACCACACCTTTTAAGTCCAGATGTTTTGGACTTGGTGACCTAAATGCTGTTTCCAGCTCCATGATTCTACCACTCCCCACATTTTTGACCACTGGCCATACTGCCTTGGACTGGCCAGAGTTGATGTCCAAAACTTCAAGAGGGAAGGATGCTCTAAGTCATGGTACAGAGTCCCAGAACCAAGTTTATTTGGACGCTTGAGACACAAAATACCACAGATGCCTCTTCCCCCCTTGATGTAATAATACAGTGACAACATTATTAATAAATAACTCACAATTTGCTGCCTTTTCATGAAGTTCGGCATCTGTTGCTTGAGGCGGTTGATTCCCTTTCCTGAATGGAAGGGGCATCTCCGTGTTGCTACATCTCAAGCAGATCTCTGAAGCTGGCTCTAGCACATGAGAATGATCCTTTCAGGTGCTGAGGTTCCTGCCCTCCTTCCCAGCTATGAGAGGCTGGGCAAGATTTTCAAGTTCATGGCCATCACTACATGGCTGATGCCTGGCAATCCCTCTCTTCATCCTTAAAACCCAGTAATGCAGTGGAAATTCTGAATCAGCACCAGTTCCACTGGAAATGTGGAAGGAGAAAAAAGCAAGGAACAGAACT
The DNA here is from genome assembly GCF_004798865.1 of Varanus komodoensis. Classification (NCBI taxonomy): domain Eukaryota; kingdom Metazoa; phylum Chordata; class Lepidosauria; order Squamata; family Varanidae; genus Varanus; species Varanus komodoensis. Next base: position 18,355,344 of record NW_025335268.1, on the reverse strand, counting down.
CACAGACCGATGGCAGAAGTCCACCTGAGAATGAAGTCTGGTGGTTCAGATACAAAAATGTTGCTTGCCATTCTTACTCGGCCTTAGCCCCCATTTAAGTAATTTTACAAGCTAGTTAGGCCTGTGCGTTGTAAGCAGCTGCAGTCTTGTGCTGCCCATTCAGTGTCTCTCAGGACATATACTGAAACCAAACATAAAACTGAGGAGATTTAGTATTTTCCTCACATACTATATTTGATTAGAGTAAATGAAGATGCTGAATCACTTGATTTCTTTGTAAGTGGTGTAAAGGCCTTGCAAAATTACAGAGAAGGGTGTTCTACATGCCATTTGGTGGCAGTTTGTACACAGATATGTTGTTTTGTCTGAAAAGGTGCCAAACTCTGCTTTAATCTTCTAGAGCGCATTTTAGTTTGAAGCGCAGCCAACCACACCCATCTTGACAGACCAGAATAATATGCTCCCTTCACAAAAGTGGAAACAAAAATTAATTTAGCTTCCTGAGAGAGCTTACTTCCAGGATATCAGGTAAATGATGTATTCAACATAAATTTAATCCTTCAAGGGATGTATTAAGATCCAAGTGTCAGCCGAATTTTAACACAGATGTCTTTAACACCTTCTAGTAAATCTAAGTAGAGGAAAGAAGTTCGCCCTTCTCATTAGTATTTAAATAACTTCCAAGCCCAAACCTTGGGTGTTTCTAGGCTAAAGAATCCTACTGCTACCAAGTAAAAGACATTGTGCAGCTATTCAGTTTTTCCTTCTTAACAGAAAGGAAAAAGAAGGAAGAAACAGTAGGGAAACAGAGGAGGACAAAGATAACATTTAGGACCCCCCCACCCCAATGTGAATGAGGTAAGTCAATGACACAGTAAAAGCCTTACTAGAAACTACCCCCTTTTGTTCCTGATTTGATACATAACTGCAAAACTCTGACCAAAAGTTCTTAATAAATTGAACAGGCTGCCTGCTCAGCTTGAGAAGCAAGAAATCTTGGGGGGGAAATATTTGCCCAGATAAGTAGCTGTTAAACTGTCCTATGGTGATGTTCATTTGCAACTTAAAAAGTGGAGGAAAGAAAAAAATCTGTACCAAGGTAAGCCAAGCTCTTTCTCAAAAAAAATTGATGTCCATATGCTTAAGCCATCTTCATTTACCAGGAAGAGATATCAGAATAAAGCAAGTAAATCACAATCATCATTTAGTCTACACTTTTGTTTTTCAGATGACTTTAAATTCTGTCCTAATGTGTTTCAAATTGTGCCACACTCAAGTTTCAGCTTCCTCGTACATATATCAGCTATGACACATATGTAGAAATCAAAATCTCTTTGGGGTGTATTTTGTATTACATTCTCATCCTTCTAAATGTATGCACACACACACACATCATGCAGTGCTGATAATTCACACATTGGTGGAGCTCATTTTGAAAGGCTGGTAATTGATTGCAGGACAGTCTAGTTTCCTAGAATAACTTTTATCAAAAGAAAATACATCATCTTTGTTTTAGAACAATAGTTTTCTTTTGCATGGTTTATTTTGCTTCAGCCAGTCACAAGAAGAGGCTAAAATCTTTGTGGCCCCGCAAGCAGTCTGTTTACTTGGGGATTTCAACAGAGAATATCATTCCAAGCCACAAAAGGCTAGACAGCTGGAAGAAAATGTCATAAGCCTACTCTTGCAGATAAAAAAAGAACAGGCAGAATCTGCAAGGGGTGTCACAGTGTGGAGATGCTTCCTGTCCAGGATTCCAACTATTCCATCTGTCCACCTCTCCTCAGTTTTTAGTCTGGTCCCTCAGTCACAATTCTGTGCTGACCTTACATAGATTTCATTAGGGTCCTTCAAGAGGCTCCAAATTCAAGGAAGAGTTCCCCTACAAAAGTTTCTCTAAAAATGATATCAAGAAATGCTTTTCTCCTTCTCACATAATAGTTGAACCTGGTATTCCTATGCATCCAAAGAGTGGGAAATCCAGGAGAGATAAAAGGAAATTCTTCCTAGCACAGTGTGAAGTCTGTAAGTCACAGATGCAGAAGCTGGATTCTGCTTGCATGGGGACATGCAGAGGGCACCTGATATAGGCTCAAACTGACCTTGGAGACTCGCTTCCTGCTGGGCACCCATGAGAATGCTTGGTGCAAGGTGGGTTTAGGCAGGGAAAAGGCAGGCCAGAGTCCAGGGAGCCAGGCCAAGGAAATCCAATAGATTCCCACCCACAAACCGGATTCCTTACACTTTGCTAGACTAGATAGGCCTTTTGCATGATTCAGAATATTTTGTTTGTTCTACCTTCTTAGTGTTTTATTTTCATTGTGTCTCTCATTAAGAAGTAAAACTGACATCTTTATGTTCTCTCGAGGCCAAATGTTGGAATCGCAGCAGGAAAATAACAGAACCTTTACTTTCCTACTGACTTTGGTACCCTTAATTTGGCCTACAATAAAGCAAATGATTTCAGTCCTTCTGGAAAACCCACAAAGCAAATGTTAATGACAGGAAGACATCCTGTGGCTCTCAGCTGTTGAAATGATAGGGAAGCTGTTTTGTTAGCCAATATCTCATGCGTGCAAGAACTTAATAATAATACACTTTGGATCTACCAGGCCAATGTGTTGACACAGGGGAACAAAAACAAAACAAAATAAGAAACCCGCTTCCACTCTGCCAAGCCACATATCTTGGCAGCCTGCAGCCTAGAAGATAACAAAAGCATATTCAAAAGATTTGGCAGCCTTCCTGGCACGCTACACCTTGGGTTTAGCAAGTCAGGCAGGCTGTGCTAGCTGTGCAGCTGAGCCTTAATATGGCTTCACCTTTCAGAATCTGGGCCCTGATTTTTGCTTGTCTTGCTGAGTCTTCTGAAATCGGGAACATTGTGGTAGCAGACTCCATTCATAAATGAAGGAAGGTCTTCTGGAAAAGACTTTGAATAAGTAAGGCACAGACCACACATCATCATGCTCGTACAATACTCTGCCAAGGCATATCACACCTTCAGGATTCTTTGATGTGGGCAGGAATGTGGGTAGTTATTTGATTTAATTCTTTTAATGTCTTCCTTGTTTCACTCCATCAGCTAGAACACTGAGCTTCCTTTAAAGCTACCGGAAAGCCTCTTAAATATCTTCAGGCTCCTTGTGTCATGAAGAAGGCCATCCATGGCTACTAGTCACGATGCCTGCATGCTGCTCCAGTAGCCGGGGCAGTATGGCTACGTGCACCTATTGCTGAGGAACATGAGCATGAGGGTGCTACTGCACTCACACCTACCTGTGAGTTTCCCACAAGTAGTTGCCTGGACACGGTGTGAACAGAGTACTGGACAAGATGAACCCTTGTTCTGATCCATCATGGCTGTTTTGTTGTTATGTGTGTTGGGACTGGCATAGCTCCTTTATGAAAAGAAGATTGTGCTTATGTTATTGCCTTATCAACTGCAAGATTAAGGTAACTCTGGGGTCCACTAACTGTATCTGTGGAAGTCATAGTGATATAGTCCAAGCGTTCTTTCTTCCTCTCTGTCTGCACATGGCCAGTGGCAAGGTTGCCTGCAGTTTTCTCAAAAGTGGGTTTGAATATAGCTGCTTTGGGTGGCCAAGGAATGGTCTCCTAACATACGCATGTCTGTTTTTTAGCTTCTACCTTCCACTGATGTTGCTACAGGCAGATGTATTGCCCTGTTTATTCTCATGTCTACATTAAGTAGTTCTATTTGGTTTCAAAATAGGTCTTTATGAGCCACAAGTAATTTAGCTAAAAGGAAAGAAAGGGTATGTTACTGCCTTTAGAGTAGAACCAAGTGTTATTTACATTTCCTGTGGGACTGGCCATACATTAATGAGTGAATGAGTTAATTAGGTTGCTCTACAGCAGGGGTCTCAGACTCAACTTACCTGGGGGCCGCTGGAAGTAGAGTCTGGGTGAGGCTGGGCCGCATCAAGTATTCCACCACCGCGGTGGTGGTGGGCCGCTCATCCGGAGGCCAGCCCGGGCGCCGCCAGCACTTTGAAGGCCACAGGGCCCCTCTCCCATGCCCCGCCCGTCCTGGCAATTGGCCCGCGGGCCGCGAGTTTGAGATCCCTGCTCTACAGTATAACATACTTCAAAATCAAAAGTGAATTTGTCTTTAGGCTCATGAGGTATAACTTTAAATATATCTAAAAAGTTAGTTCAGTGTTACATTAGTATTTTGTAGGTACCAAAGATTCCAGTTTGTTAGCACCGCATGAGAGGCAACTCACTGTGGTGCAAGTTTGCGTACTTCCACCTCTAAGAAGGACTACAATTTGTGCATTTTTAAAAAATGCTTAGGAAATTTACAGAAATCATGCAATTTGCACAAATTGGAAGCCAAAAACAATGTCATTCTAGTGTGGATATATGGCTGCCTTTGATTGTGGGATCCCCATGGAATGTGATCCCCATGGATCTGGAGTAGAAGGGTGGTACAAATCCAGGTTCTTTGGTTCTTCCAATGTCATGTATTGCTTGAAGGGGCCTCACTCAGGAGGGCAATCAGCATATTCCAAATTACCCTAACTCTTACAACCATCATTACCAATGTCAGGTTTTTCCTTAAGTTTCAGATTTTCCTGCCAGGAATGCCAGAAATGTACAGACATTTTAAAGACCTGGCATTTTTATTTCCCAAAATGCCCCAGGTTAGCATTCTTCTGGAGCATTTCTCTTGCACAATATCTGAGTTTACAGTCATATTAGCAGTTCCTGAAATTCCTGCAAGTTAATTGCTGAGACCATCTCTATAGAATGGAGTTCCTTCATGAGGGCTGCAGTCTAGTCTTCTGCTAGATATCCTTTAGAATATTGACCAAGTAAGAATAGTCAACTATGAAAGCTTGGGCCTTTGCTATTTTCGCATCCTTGGTCATTTCTGCCTATCCTTTGCCACGGCATTCCCCTCTTAACTGAGGCCTTCTGAGCTGGCTGAAGCTATATCCAAACAGATTGCAAATTTTGGTACCTTACCATATCACCCATGTGTTCCTTGTAGCATTGCCTATCTGAGGGCAACTAAAAGGAGAAGAGTAGAGAAAAATTGGCCAAAGGATGCTTGGTGTCTACAGAGCTAAGCCATTATGTCTCCATTTTGCTCAGTGGTAACCCTTGTCCCCAAGATGTAGGATTTTTCTTTCATTTATGTTCTCACCTTGTCTTGCTAACTTCATTTATTGCCCATTGAATGTGAATTCATATATTGCAAATGGCTTCTCACGTCCACGCTTCTGGTGAAGTACACTGCCCTTCTTATACTTAGGCTACAGCAATAATCAGCTCATCTGTAAGTTGCCAGGGCATGCAGGTGGGGGTTGACAGGGATCCTTCAGCATTCTTCTGACCCACTGGGAAAGGATCAGAATCAACAGGAATTCAAGTCTTGATTCAGGAGTTTAATTTTGTGGTTACACATTTACTGCTTATTATACCAGTAAAGGGATTTTCCCTTTACTGGATGGAGTGTAATCTGAACCCTGAGTGAATGCAGAATAAAATGTACACATGCAATATCAGCCAACAATAATGCAGAAGGCAAACAAGACAACCGGAGCCAGGATTTCTTCTGTCTGAATTCTCTTTCATTCTGTTTGTTTTTACCTGACTCTCATTATATGGATGAACTGGTGACTCCACAGGGTTTATTATTTTAATTATCAATGAACCATACCGATGAAGTTTATTTGATAGTGTTTGTGTGGGGAGCGGGGAATGACCTCTGCAGCTTGTCATGCTCCATTATAAGTTCAAAGAAAGTGCTAGATTTGTGTTTACCCTTGTAATTGGCCACAACCAGGCAGAATTAGTATTGATGGTTTGTGTTTTTATTTAATTATCCAGCTGAATTATAGTTTAGCTTAATATAATTTAAGCCTATCTCTGCAAGAAGAATAAAGAGAATAAACTGAGAATAAATTCTGAAGAACTGGTCCATTTTCATTTAGCAAATCCAGTATATTATAGATCATTTGTCTAGAAGACATATTTAAATGATCAGATTATTAACTGTTGCTTATTGATTATTAATTTTAAGTAGCTCTTCTTTTATCCTGTTATTTGTGTTCCTCTCTGATAAACTTCTAGAAATTGCATCATCAATCATTATATTAAAATGCTTTTAAAGATGTGACATATATATGGCATTTTATATCTATGTAACCTGATACAAATTCCCGTAAAGGAAAAAAAAAGGCAGGAGACAGGAGTTGTTGCTTTAAAAAAAAAAAAAATTGTGGAATTTTCTGATTTGTTACCTGTGGAAGAGAATTAACACAATGATATCACTAGGGTCAGGTTTAAAAGGAAGTGGCTAATATTAGTTCTACTTATAGTAAATGCAACAAAATTAACGAGACTTAAGTTAGACTAATCTTGAATGCAACACAAAGGCCTAGATGTCAGTTTAAGCCCATAACTGAGGCTGGTACCAAAGTGTACTTCCAGTACTCACACATGCAGCGGCAGTCAAACCCTTAAACTTCCTCTCTGTTGACCTGCAGCTTGGTAGAAGTGTGGCACAAGGAATCCTGGAAGATCAAAAGTGATTTAAAAATGTATATAACTTTCCATGGGCGTGCCAGGAGTATGCCTCTCTGTTTAGAAACAACAGGTTAGCAGCTTGGGGTGCTCCTGGGTCCTCTGTTGTCATTGGATCCTTGGTCCGCAACTGTGGCAAGGAGTGAATTTGCACAACTGTAACTAGCATACAAGCTGTGACTGCTCATAAATCAGGTTGATCAGGCAACAGTTATCCATGCCTTGGTTGCATTGCTGTAATGCACTCTATATGAGACTACCTTTGGAGATAATTCAGAAGCTTTGGCTGGCATAAAATATGGCAGCTAGGCGGCTAACTGATGCAGTGTTGTGTTCATATCACCACCACAAACTGAAAGCTCTCCACTAGTGACCAACTGTTTTCTGGGCTGAATTCCAGGTGTTAGCGCTCACCAAAAAGCTGAGAATATTGCTAAAAACCTCCTGTGGAGTTATGACTGGTCCCAACTCATTCTACATTCAAGAAAGGAGTCAAAACACATCTTTTTTACTTGGGTTTTTACATCATTATATTCAGGGGTTTTTTTGTCATAGAACGCATCGGAACTGCGTTCCGGCACCTTTTTTTTTCAATGGATTTTACTAAGTGATTTTGAAAGGAGTAGCAGATCAGCAGCAAACATCATTAACATAGTGCCTGCAGGATGCTATTGTGTCTGCTATCTGCTATCTGATAGTGAGAGAAAGCTGCTTGGGATGCTGCTTGGCTTGGGATTGGTGTGTGTGCTTACTGCTGGCTGGGACGTGAGTTCCGGCACCATTTTTTTTACAAAAAAAGCACTGATTATATTTTTATTTATTTAAAACTTTTATATTCCGTCCGCTTATTAACACCCTAATGCAACTGTTAATGATAAAATTGATTTTTTAAAATAGCAATTAAATAAAAAGGGTTTAACCTGGCACCGAAAAGAATATAGACTCAGTGCCAGGGGCACCTCTCCAGGGAATGCATTCCATAACCTGGGTGCCACCGCAGAGAAGGCCCTGCTCTGGGTGGTTGTTCTTTTTATCTCCTTTAAAGAGGGCTCCCAGAGCAAAGCCTCTCCCGCAGATCTTAAGGGGCGTGAGCGCATGTAAGGGAAGAGGCGCTCCTTCAGATTTATATATAGATTTCTATATTTTTAAATATAGGGTTTTAAAAAATATTTACCATGTTTTTATTTGGCTGTGGTTTTTTATGTGTCGGAAGCTGTCTTGTCTTTTTGCAGACTGGTCTCAGAAAGGCAAGATGGAAATACAAACATTCACTAAAATAGAATTGGGGTGTTAATTATTTATTTTATTTACAATATTTTACCCCATCCTTAAACATCTCAGGATGGCTTGCAACATAATTACAAGTATAATTAACTAAGTAATATTATTACTTAGTTTGCAGTCTTAATGCCTTAAAAAGAACAAGAAATAGACTGAAGATCAAGCAACATTCTCCCTCTTATTTCTCCATCTTAAGTTGGTGTGTTATAAGTATGTATAAGCCGTTGTGTTTCACTGCACTTTGCATCAGTTTGAGCTGTGTGAAACTGCAAAATTTGCATATTCTACAAAACCAAAAAGTAGTTTTGAATGTTTACAGCAACTTAATATGATCCAGTAAATGATATATTTGTGGCAGCGTTGTACTTCCTTGTCTTTTTCACCGACATGGCACAAGCATCCGAATGAAGGTATGTTTAATGTCAGAAATACTGTAGACAGTGATTAATGAAAGGAGTTAGCTTAAGTGTAATCCTATGCATCTTTCAGCAGAAAAAGCCCTACAACTCAGTCCTACAGCTGAGGGTTGTAGGACCTATTTTGTCTAACCATACATAACATTGTGGTCTTAGTTATTTTCTCCATGTGATCAAACATGATTGCTTTTGACCATCTTTCTTCTTAATAAGGAGGAAGTGGACACCTATCCATGATGATTGGTACCTGATCTTTTTCCCCCTTTGTGGGAGCCACAATTCATTAAGGTCTTTTATGCTAAGAGGAAGTCCACCACTGAATATTAGAACTGCCTATCATCATTATCCAGCAAAAATGAAAACAAAGACTGCAGAATAGTCGAGCAGGAGCTCAGCTGCCTCCAAAGAAAATCTGACCCACAGCCTTGAATATGGGTGACCAGTGGAGAATGAAGAAAAGTCAAGCTCCAATAACTTTTAATGACAGATCTTGTTAAGGTTAAAAAAACAGCACTGCCCTCACGCTGTGATTAAATGTGAATAGGAACTCATCATCTCAACCATTCCAGGTTGCAGCATTGTGAGCAGGCCTGTTGCTTTCTAAATTAATCATTCTGAGCTACTCAGCAACAGGGCCTGGGTACACAAAAGCAGCATGAGACACAAAATTCACTGCAGGCTGCCAAATTGAAGCGTAAATGATTGCTGCCTTGCCATTCTAGCCTGAATCTTGCCTGCTCTGTCCAATTCCCTTTTTGCTCCAAAGAGCAGGATAAAACTGGGTCAAACCAGGAAATGATATGCCTCAAACTAGCAAAAACACTGCAGGAAAAGCCCTTCCTCTCTCCCACACTGATCCAAGAACTTAAAAAGCTGGTGTGACCCGATGTAGACTGAGCTGGCATCGATCCCAGCAGCAGACATCCCATTTCACCCCTGTATTCAATAACTGGTCTTCAGGAATCCTCTCCCCTGCCACTCTAGCTTCAGCTTTTCAGCTGTGACGTGGAAATAAGGGTGGCTTCCATCCTTCCCAAGACTACTGAGAGAATATTATAGCCACAGCAAGATGCTTTGCACACAGAGGCCCACTGCATGCATTATCTAGGTGATGGGCTACCAATGGTGGACAGGGAATGCTTCCGTGTTGCCCGAGACCACCTTAGAGCACAGACCAACCATTTTGGTGGACTTCACCAGATGGCCCAGTACCAGCACCCTAAACAGAAGTGCTGCACTGCCATGGAAAGCAAACTCTCAGTCAGTGTGAGGTCACCCGTGTTAGCCCTTTCACACTTGACAGTTGTGATGTGTTTAGCCACAAAGTCATGTCCAACCCATCACAACCCCATGAACAATGTCCCTCCAGGCTCTCCTGTCCTCCACCATCCCCCAGAGTCCACCCAAGCCCACACCCACCACCCCAGTGACCCCATCTAGCCACTTCAACTTCTGCCATCCCCTTCTCCTTTTTCCTTCAGTCATTCCCAGCATCAGGGTCTTCTCCAGTGAGTTCTTCCTTCTCATTAGGTGACCAAAGTTTTGAATTTCATCTTCAGTATCTGACCTTCTAAATAGTCATACTTACTGAGGCTTAATATCCATATAAATCAGTTTTTCAAGAGCTGAGTCAACAGACAAATCAGGTATAAGGATTCAAGTGGATGTGAAGTGGAATAACTGTAAGTATAGCTCCTTCATGGTTTTAAATGGAATTAATTACAGCCAACAGGGCTTCAATCTCATTAGGACTATGTACTGGAGGAAAATTGACCCATTACCTGACACTGTTTTCCCAGTCAATATCAGTCTCCTGAATCTGCTATGAGTTTCAAGGAGGGAAACATATTAATGCTGAATTTTACCTGTATATGTTTTCTTCTGGGGTGGGGTGTTTTTAAATGATACAGCTGCACAGATTTAGCTCTTCCAGCCAGACTATGGTTCCAATCAGTTTTTTGCTGCTGCACTGTGTGTTTCCTAGCAGCAGCAGCATCACTGCCACCATCATTATCTTAATCAGTAGGAGATCCACAATCAGGATGTAATCCAGAAGTGATCCTGCACATGCTCACAGTTTGTGTTTTATAAATACACAGCACTGGACATTCACAGTTTTGTGACAGTGCCAACTGCTCTATTTTATGGGTTGATATGGCTTCTGCTGTTTCCTTCAAAGTGTTGATTCCAAAAGTAATAGATGTAATCAGTGTAACCAGTATGCAAATCGGTGAAGATAAAAATCCTATAAACTTTCTTGTAAGTGCCCTTGAACAGAACGAAGACATGCAGAACTAAGGAAGCCATCCTACCTGTGGAACTGCTACCAGTGAGAGAAAACCTCTGCACTGTTGTAGAGTCTATGACCTGCTGTCTTCTTTCCAGCAGGATGGGAAGAAAAAAGAAGTATTTTCACCTCCGGTTCCTCCTCAGGATCTGTAGTTCAGCTCCTGTAGTTCCCGAGATGATCTTTAAGTAACATAAATTAACCAGTTTAACTACCAATTTAGGGAGGAAGCCAAACCTCTGAAACAAATTTTAAGGCTGCATTGGTGTGTGTCACAAAATAAATTACACCTTTACAATTCCCTCCATCAAGATTGAGGATCATACTCTTCTGTAGGTCACATAGTTCTCCTTTCCCTGATAAAATCTTTTAGTTCTGGTTTGTTTGCAAAACTTGGAAACAATTCACATTTTTTCTGTGATTTTCCAGGTGATAATGTGAACTGTATTGTATCTGCATCCACAAGAGATTCCAGTGCAGTGTACACAACAATATATATGAAAAAATGTAACAGTGATAACAGTACAAAATAAGGGGCATAAAAAACTCACCCAGCAAACAGACCTGGAAGCCTACTTTAATGAATAAATAAATGTAAAATACTTGGGCAAAAGGAAAATAGTGATTTGATACTGAAAAGAATACAAGGTCGGGGCTGATCATATCTTTCTTTGGAGAGTATTCCAAAGTCAAGGCACTACTACAGAGAAGGCCCTGTCTTGTCTAAATGCAACATCTTTTTCCTGCCAGCAGTACGTGGAGAAGGATCTCTTTGAAGATCTTAAAGCACTGGCAAGGTGATTTGGAAAGAGGCCTTTCTTCAGATATTTAGATTCCAAATTTTTCCAAAATGAAATGCATATGAATGAAGTTGGTAGTGCACAGTCGATATCATTGTTAGTACATCTTTTAAATCTTTTACATCTTTTAAATAGGAAGGATATGAAGGATTTCTGGTGTGTTACTCTAATATATATTCCAAATTCTCAAATTGATGGGAAATAACATTTCAAAGGTGTTATTTCATTCTACAGCAAATATTAAGTATGGTTAATAATCTGTAAATATTTAGCACGTAATGAAAGTTATCCAATTCCTATAAAACCCTGCAAAACATTACTATTTTTTTTTTTTTTGCAGTGTATCCATTTATTTAGGCAGAGAAAGCCTTTAGATCTTGAACATAAGATTTATTTATTCATTTATTTATTACATTTATATGCTGTCAAGTAGTCCAAGGGTTAATGAATGTATTAAGACTTACTGCTAGTTACGTGTGCAGAGGATTGCAGCCTTAGTACATTAATCAGTTAATAAAAATCATATTGTTAATTAACTAAGACAAACTTTGCTAGTTCAACAGTCCTATTTTTTCATGCTATGTTTTGCTGTACATTCCCCTACCTATTTGAAACTTTTAGTTTACTGAATTTCTAATTTTAGTGCTCATAACTATTGCTACATTGCTTGAGAGGAATTGTAAGCTCAAACAATTCATATGCAGCTATGATCTAAGAGAAACGTTTTAGCACTGTTTCAGATTAATAAATTACTCTGGATGAAATGGAGCCATTGCTTAATTTCGTAATCTAAGCAGACCTTCACTGAAGACTAGCTTTTAAAAATGTATTCCTTTCAAAAGCAATATAGCAATATGCCTTTTGCTTTTATATAATTTTAATATTGTGGTTAATTTACATATATATGCAATTTTGTGCATTTCTATTAATGTTTTAAGTGTTCTATCTTGTAATGGTGTAATCCTCCTTGAGTCCCAGTATTGGGAATAGGCAGAATGTAAGTAAATATAATAATATAAGGAAGGAACAAAGCAAATCCACATTCATAGAGGAACCATGCATCCTGATACAGAGGGATCAGTTCTCTGTTTGAAGGCACTTCCTAATGAGTTATGTAATTCAAGTCCAAGTGAAAGTTTTAGAACCATAAAAAATGGAGATCTGGGATTGTCCTTTTATGGTTAGCAGCAAAATGAGCATAGCATAATTTCCCCTGCTATCATGAGAAGTTTTGTATTTCTGTTATAGGAATAAGTGCTAAATCTGCTGCTGCCCATACAAATAGGTATATACAATTTTGTGCAAATATGGGTTTTTTTGTTCTCCTTTTGGTAATGCATAATTGACACCCCCCCATTAATAATTTTATTAATGGGCAATAGTGTGTGTGTGTGTGTGTGTGTGAAGGGGGGGGGAGAGAGAGAGAGAGAGTAGTGCCACCATAATTAAATAAAATAGTAGTCTTTTTTAAACAAACAAACAAGCAAACAAGGCTTTGGAGCCTGGCTTGTTTCATGAGATGGACACAGAGCAGAATTTTAAATTTTTAATGTTTGCTATACAAACATTCATTCTCAAAGAATATTGAACAAAATTCTGATTTCCAACCATCCCAGTCATTATGGATTACTTGTTAAGGCTGCATTCATCAAACTTCTTACTGCAAAGGTTAAATATATTCATGTTGCCAAAATCTAACTAATAGCAATGACTGTGCCATTAAAGTAGCATAATTACAGGCATTTCTCTCGCGAAATGACATCCCAGATCAATTTAACCCTAAGATTTTTCTCAAATGTTAATAATATCAGGATATTATTAATCAGGATATTGCTACAAGGAAGAGGCCCACATTTGTTCTAACAAATGTTGCTTGATTTCCTGGATACCACATTTAGAGATACACAACTCTTCAAATAATGTTTCATCTATGCCCAAAAAAAGTTGCTGTTTTTCTCCCACAAGCATTAAAATTATTTAAAAATGGAAAAGGGCACATATTTGTATTCTTGAATTATGGTTTAATTACTTGTGTCATCTCAAATCCCAGTGGCTAGCCTTTTGTTATTAAAAAAAGAAAGAAAAGAAGTTGGCTTAATTACTTTTTGAAGCCTTCAGAGGACCCGTACATATAAAGCGCTTTTCTTTGGACTTTCAAGGCCTACATTGGGAATTGGCTCACTACCAGCGCACTGAAGCAAATAGTCACGTAGGTAGCACAGTGAAGCCAATTTTGATGAAGTAATCATGGTTGACTGCCTCGCTTGCACTATCCCACAAACATGTCTGCAAGCAAAAAAACTGGGCGAGCCTTTTGCTTTTGATTCTGAATTCATTCAGATGTGCTTTAGTTATGTTGGAAGCCATAGAGACACCTTCACGGACTGTTGCCTACGCCTCAGCACAGCTTTGCAACAGTCTGCTAGACAAAAAGGGACTCTGATGCAGATACCTTAATAAGCATCCCATCTGTGAGGTCATTGGGATATTTCAAACGACTTTCAACTCTCATTAGTTTAAAAGTTTCCACAACTGTGTCCTTATCTTTTGTAACTTCTGCAGCCAAACCTCATGGGAAAGTCTCTGAACTGGGTGACACTTTTACCCATGGGTCACTCTTCAGTAATGAGGCTCCAATTGATGGATCTTTTGCACTTGGACAGTATATGTTTGAAGTAACCTTTGGCATTGTGATTATTTTCACATTTATCCTCATAAACATCCTGGCTTCGGCCATGCAAATCCCATTCTTTCTCACAAGTGGCAATTAGGATTTTCAGGCTGGTGATCACTGTCATTAATAACTGTTCCAGGATATGTAATATTTCTTCTCTAGCTGTTAAATCTCTGAATTTGATAAATCATATGCAAATGACATTCTGTTATATTTTCCACATTGATGTTTTAAGTCTGCCTTACATTGATATTAAATACTCCTTATTGGAAAAAAAGTTCAGAATCATTTCATGTAAAACAAGTCATGTAGAGATCAGAATGCTTTAGAAGCAGACAGAGATAATTTGATGATTTATTACTCATTACACAGTGAAACATGTATCAAGATTGTTAAGTAGTACTTTACACAAGTTGATTAAATAAAAGAAACTTACAATTAAATAGGTCCAAGTTGGAGTTACCACACAAAGAATATTTAAAAGAAATATAAAGCAAGTTATAGAAGTAATCTACATTGCAATGTTTTACATATATCTGCATGAATTTATGTACCATTACATAGAACAGAATTTACTCTCAAGAAAATGGGAATAAGATTGTACAAATAATTTGGTAAGATTGGAAGACATTTTCAGACATAGAAAGTGGGATGGAAAATTACTGAGCAAGAATGGAAAATTATCCCAAGGTAACTCCAGTTTCAATCCACAGGACAGCTTTTGGGAGTATTGCTAGGGTATACATATACACAAAAATAGTTACTATCCAGTGAATTGGAACAAACAGAAATCTGGTCTCAGCGCTTCTATGAGAAAAAAAGAGTTTAAGCATTGTTTTCAGCTGCACAAGAATTTGGTGCCCGCACACGCACACACTTTCTCCAATGTGTAAGCATCTTCTAGAATTTTTCTAATGAAAAACAATATAAAAATGATTGTTCATATTTCCAACTTTCCAAACACTTAGTTTTCATTGTACATTTTTGCAGCTGTACAGAATTTCACCTGCTGCGTACTAGATGAATCTCTGACAAAGTGTATGTACTGCTTTACTTGTTTTATCATTTAGCTAATAAGAATCCTGTAGGCTGCAATCCTAAACTTGTTAAATAGGAAGCAGTTAAGAGTTTTGTGTGATGTTCTTCCATGTAAATATGCATTGGGTTGCATTACAAAACTTCACTGCATGGATGTAAAGATGGGGTGTTAGAACACAATCAAAGGGCCAGTGTGGCATAATGATTAGAATGGGACTTGAGAGATCTAATTTCTAGTCTTCACTCAAACATGAAATTCACTGGGTGACTATGGACCGGACACTCTCAGCCTAACCTCCCTCACTGTGAGGATACATGGAGAAGAGGAGGACCATTGTAGCTGCTTTGGGTTCCTTGCAAGAGAATACAAAGTGGGATGCTAATTTAATAAATAAATGCCAGGGAAATTATGTACTTTTCATTGAAGGGGGGAGAGAGGAGGAGCAGGAACTGCAGCACAGAGAGAGAGCAAGTATCTATTTTAGGGGAAATTGTTGGAAACAAAATGAATAATGTTGGTAACCCAAGTTGTTCACTAAAAACCACTGGACATTCAAAACAAATCTTAAAAGTCAAAGATTGCAGTAATCAAACTAAGAAATGTTGACATTTTAGATTGGTTTCAAAAATGCAATTGAAGCAAAGAAAGGAAAATATTGTTCCAATTCATAAGAAGGTTCATATTAAAGGCTGGGTGGAGGAATCTATCTATACAGACTTGGGAAGAAAGAAAAGAATAGAAGGAAACCACTCAACTAGAAAGATAACACTGTTGTCATTAAAAGACTGACAACAGTGAAGACTGAAAACAAAAGAATGAGCAGGCCTAGAGAGACATATCAAACTCTGGGGTTTGTCACATTCACTTTAAAATGCCTATGAGATAACATGATGCAATTTCAGAAGGATAATTAGGAGTATGTCTGAACAGAGAAGGAACAAACAAGGGAAGATAAAAGAATCTTTGAAGGAGTAGTTTGATTACTCATCTTCTGTGAAATTAAGTGGGTGACTTGGACCAGTCAGTGACTGTTGGCCTAAACTACCACACCAGATACTTGTGAGGATAAACTGGGAGAAGAGGAGGATTGTGTAAGCCTCTCAAGTTCCTTGCAGGTAAAATTGTGTGTGTGTGTGTGTGTGTGTGTGTAATAAGCACTAATTCAGAGTTGGTGAATACATGGCACTATGGTGATGGTTGTGCCCTGCTTTCATAATTTGAGTGTCAATGCAAAGGTGGAACCCATTCAGCTCTCACATGGAAATGCGTATGCTGCACCTGTATTATCAACACAAAATGTTCCTTCACAAGGTTGTGTGAAGCTTCAGTGTGAATGTACAAGAGGGCTCTAAGCCCATGCCAAAGCCTTCCTGCCACCTGAGGGAGGACGGCACATGCAGTGCTCCTGTCGCCTGCCATTGCTGCCACTGGGTCTGTCTCCCACCCCCTTTCCTTTCCATCTACTGCCGCATCCATCTCCCTGCCCTCTCCTCAAGCATAGTTTTCCCTCCTTCCCAATTTTCCCCAGCTCACCCCATTCCACCAATCCCTTTCCTGTGGGGTCTCCCATCATACTGCTGCTTTCTGAAGAGCCACATTGTCCAGCAAAGGGGCTCCTCAAGGACCTGACTGGGCCGAAGGCCTGGCTCAAGGGGTCCTTCCTCAGAAGTAGGCAACTATGGGAGGGGGTGGTGCCTCGGATGTAGGAATCATTCTGCTTCACGAGAGGCCCTGCACTGGCAGGCCCAATTTCAGGGTGGCATTCAAGAGCAGAGGGCAGTGGCAGTGGGGGGCAACCTGGTGCTCCTTGCAGTGTGGTACCTGAGGCGGAAACCTCACCCTGATTCATGGGAAAACCTTCTTTGCATGTAGGGTCCCATCCAATGCATGCTTAAGCACACATGTCCCGACAGGTTTCAGTATCCTTGAACCATGCTGCTTTGAGCCCGAATGCCCGAATTTAAACCATTAATTTCATTGGCCACTAAGAAAAATAAGCCTCTAATGTTCCTAAATAAGTGGTCCCAATTATTTTATTTAAATGTAATATTATTTCCCACAATTTGAAAAAAACAGTCTGTAATTCCTTTAGGTTGCAACAGACCCCCACTTTTGTAATGGGACAAAATATATATTAGTGGTAGTCAGTGCTTTTTTTGTAAAAAAAAAAATGGTGCCGGAACTCACATCACCGCCAGCACGCGACCACGGACACAAAAGCAGCCCGCAGGCACTATGTTAATGATGTTTGCTGCTGACCTGCTACGCTGACAGGTGATTCAAAATCACTTTGTAAAATCCATTGGAAAAAAAGGTGCCGGAACGCTGTTCTGGTGTGTTTGATGACAAAAAAAGCCCTGGTGGTAGTGTAGCATTGCATACAGCTCCAAGCTTTCTATGGCATAACTCTATTGTTTTATTTCTGTAGGAGTGATCTGACTAAGTGTAGTCAAACTGCACATGCATCTAGAAGCCTTTCCATATTGGTTACATTTAACATTTTTAAATAAAGTAAAATAACTCTAAGCTAAGATTCACATCATGGCTTGCCAAACTTTAAAAATTAAGACAAACTAAACTCATAGATTAGTAGTAAAGGGGGAAAAGTTGAATGCAAAACTGAGGAAAGAAACTCAGTGGGAATTTCACAGGGAGACAAGAAACATTCTCATCTTTCCCAGCATCTAAGAACAAAACATTTTCCCTCTCATATAACACTCACATATCCTATGCTTCATTATTGTTTAAGAAAAGTTTCTGAACACTCTTTATACAATGGGATTATATTGAATATAATGAATGAATATCAAGTTCTTTGTCTTGTTTACCAAATGCAGCCAAAGGTTCGGCCTTGTACAAAATCGCAACTCGCTCTTTGTCCAGCCTCGTCAGCACCAGTTGAAACGGCCCCTTCTGCGGCCTCCCGCCTTTCTCCGTGTCCCATTCATCATCATGTTTCTCAGACCTCTTCTGTGTGAATGACTGAGAATGCAGCCTCTCAGGCGAGGAGTCCCAAGGAATTCTCATCACATTCTGGCTGCTGAGAGACAAATGCAAGAAAAAGGACCTGTAAATAGTATCTCCCACAACTATCCCTTTTCTTTAAAGACATTTTTACTATTTCTTCAATTAGAATTTTAAAATCTGGAGTGGGAAATAAGGGCACAGTTCCAGCAGTGGCAGGTCGATATATTTACTTTTGTTTTCTTTATTTAAAATTATTTTTAGGCCACCACCCTCTCAAGATGGTGTACAAGAGAAAAAGAAACAATGCAGAACAATAAAGTATTGAAACAGTGATTATATCAGCAGCCCATTTCTTTACAAAGTCCAGCAAAATCAAGTGGCTTTTAGAGCTTTCCTGGAAACCTACAGAAAAGGCTCCCAAGGAACCTTTGACGGATACTCATGCATTTGTTTCATATAGCAATAGTAATTGAAGAGGGGAACAAAAGCTTAAGACCAGTTTAATTGTGTGTGTGTATGTGTGTGTGTGTTACACCTGCACATGTCAGACCTCTGAATGATGCCACCAACTATCTATATTGCTGTAACTGTAATGTTGGGTAATGCAGCAATCTGGTAATCCTCAAATGGCCCTGACGGTTTGCTGAAATGCATGCCAGTGGCATGTGGTAAGCTTAGTTTGGGGGGCTGGTGAGATGATCATGTGCCCACTGGTTTGCTACATATTCAATCCCTATGTTTTTCAATTGGGGAAGATAAGTAATTATGGCTGCTCAGATTTGCAGGGAGTCAGGCAAGTCCTACAGCTCTGGACTGGGGAGACCAGCTGAGCTTAGTTGGTAGAACTGCTTGGTTGTGCCCAAGAGGATGTCAATTCAGGGTATCTCCTGAATACCATCTCGTGTTGCTGGTGCTAAACTCCTAGGTGCTCAGGTTTCATAGGTGCATATCTAGCATTTGTTGTTAGGGTTTATAAAGTGCTTAAACTTACTTGATTCTGGAGAAGAATTAAAAATAGAGGTCTCCATAAATAGTTATTATTTATTTTCTACACAATCTTTAAAATTACTAGCCATGGGGTTGTCAGTACTAAGACATCCATCAGAGGTGGAAGCCCCTATTCCAGCAGTGGGGCTCACCAATAAGAGCTTTCAGGGGTTGCTCCTTCCTTTCATGGTGTTAAATTTCTGGCCCAGACCACAGTGCAGTAAGAAGGGGGAGCAGTAAACCACAGCCTGCTGGCTCCCTGGCTTTTTGTCTGTCAAGCAAAAGCACAGTAGCAATTACAAGAAACTGGATGAGGAGCAACAGCAGCTGGTGACAAGGCTGGTGACAAGGCAGACCCATGGGGGAGGGGGCAGCCATTGAGGGTGCCTTGCCTGAGCACCGTCCAAAAACCAACAGCTATCACTGTTCGGTATGGTGATGGCACGTCATCTCTGCACTCTTGAAATCTCTTGCCTGGTCTCTCTTTCAGTGACAATTGGAGATCTGCCTATATTCCAGTGGTCTCAGCTGTGCAACTTTGTCAGAACCCTCTGTCCTTGGCTCACTACTACAAGCACAGACTAGAGTCCACTTGATTTGGTGCATGAAGCGTTATTCTCAGATGATGGGTGAGAAATGGTAATGGCAAAGTGCAGGTTTTACATTTGAAGATTGACAAGCGAATGATCACAGACAGGTTTTTTTTTGTTTCTTTTGCCTTTTGTTGTCATCTGAACCCACAGTTTACCAGTTTTCCCTCTGTACATGTGCACACTAAGGCCATTTCATTCCTCTCACAAAATGGACTTGAGGCCCTGCATACTTATGTCACAATAAATTTATTATTATTTAAAGCTTGACAAGATATCAGTGCCACAGATCATTACTATTACTATTCTAGAAGTTTAATTTTGGTTTCCCTAATCACACATATGTATTACAAGGAATCTTAAGAATTTTGGCTGCATTAGAATGCTTGACCTACAGTTAGGTATTGTGTTTATACCTTACATTTAATTTTGCATTTTACACTGGGGTGAAAGGTTATCCCTTCTGTGTACAGCTACTTTTTGAAAAGGAAAATATGCAAGTTGTTCAGATTTTTTATGGAACTCTTACCACAAAGTACTAGTGGTGTTCCCTCTCTGCCCCACTCTGTAATAAATGTGTTGTAAAGTGTCATAGCAACAACAAAGAATTTTGGAGATTGAAAATATTTCAGAGTTTTAGGAAAAGAACACATTCGTGAATACCCTGGGCCAATAGGAAGATGAGCAAGTAGATCAGATCAAATCAGATCTTTCCCTAGAAGTAAAAATGACAAAAGGGAAGACCAAATAAGACATGGATTGACTCCATAAAGGAAGCCACAACCTTGAAATTAGAACAGCTGATCAGGGATGTCATAGATAGGACATCTTGGAGGGCTTTCATTTACAGGGTCACCATAAGTTGGAGATGACGTGACAGCACATAACAACAGCAACAACTGAAGCTTATTAAGGTTTCCCTCCTCTGAATTAATGATACCAAGAAAAGAGGTCTCCTGTGTGTTACTACTAACCATGCAGTATAATTCTGTGAAGCTCTACTCAGAAGTAAATCCTACCACATTCCATGAGACTGACTCCTAGGTAAGTGAGCATAGGACTGCAGTCTAAACCTGTCCCATTTGTAGCATAGGATGCCTTTGAAGTTAATTAACAATTTATCATAAACCATTTTCCATGGCCTGCATACTGGTTACTCCATTGTCAGCTTCCAAGAGTAAATATATGCCTACATGTCTAATTATAAAATTGTTCCTGGTAATTTTATAATTACTAGGTAATTATAAAATTATAATTGGTAAAGGTTCATTAACCCTTTGATGAGGTTTATCATCAAAGTTTCATTGGCCAAGGTTCATTAGGATTCATGCTGGCTGGGGAATGCTGGGAGTTGTAGGACTTTTTCTTTCTAACAATGCATAGGATTCCACCTTAAAATAATTTAAACCAAAAGACTGTATGTCTTTTGCGCTCCCATACAATACCAGAAAGAAAATGGAAATCAGTGCAGGACTAGACTTTGGTCATATTTAATGATTGCATCAAAATGCAGGCTTGAGACCTAATATCCACCATCCATTGTGGTCTGATGTCCAATGCTAAAGTTTTACCCATTGTCACAAGGAGGGAAAATATTTGCACTTGTGATCCATTTGCCATTAAAGAGTAACATGAGGATATGCACACATGCCTGCATCCTAGACCAATAAATGGCACTTATTAGCATGCTGAGTAAAGCACTATCAAAACTTTGGTCACTCAAGGAAATGTGACCAGTATCAGCTGCCAATGGCTTAGACTGATGCTAATCTTAAAGAAATCTTCTTGCCAATCTGCCACAATGCAAACACAAATCAGGAATAAGATGGTTGATAAGTCTAAATGGAAGTATCATTTTTTAAATTCCATAACAGAAAATTCACCCATATGATAATACCAGCCCAAAGTGAACAGCAGGATCTCCTTTTAATTAAGAAAAATTTCCAGCAGTTTGTGAAAACCTTTTATATGTTGGCTTAATGGACCTTAAACTGGGTGTTACAGTTATGAACATGTTGATTTTGAAGCCAGTAATGAAGAGTCTGAGCTGAATGGGATGTTTATTTTAATACTTCTGTTCCATTGTTTAAAAAGGATAAATGGATTTGAATTTTGCCAAATATTTTTCAGTGTATAAATCACTCTAAGCCATGGAAGATTGTGCTGAAAGAATTAACTTTTGCATGACAATACTTGTCAGCACTTTTCCAATAAATTAAAAGAGTCCCTTAGAAACAGGTTCTGTGGAATAGGTCATTGCCTTGTTTATGAAGTAGAGAGACACAAACTTTCAGTAGCTTAATTTGTGGTTAAGATTTTTTAAGAGAAGTCTGCATCTCCTCAGTTTCACTGTCTGCTTATCTTTTACCCATATGGCAGTATGAAATTATCTCATCATACAGTACTTTTTTAAAAAAATCTGTGCATGTCTTGCTTTCAATTTTACACTATGTTTTATCTTGTATTGCTGCTGTGCAGTCTGATCAATCTGATTGCAGTTGCAGTGGGTTTCTTTGTCCTCATTTTATTTGAGATTATTGTTTTATTGTTGAATAGTATATATTGTTTAGTTCTTGATATATACATTTTCAACTTCCTGAACTGCCCAGACAGCTAGGTGATGCTATTTTTATGTCCTTTTTGTGTGTTTCCTGTGAGCAGCTGGATGGCCATTGTGTGAACAGAATAACCGAGTAGATGGACCCTTGGTCTGATCAAACATGCCTCTTCTTTTTTTCTCTTTTCTTCATGCCACTGATTACATGTTACCACTGGACAGTCAACAGACAGCCCCAGTTAGCATGTTCTGGAGATAGCTTAGATCTGCTGGATCAAAGACCTCCCTTTCCTATTTATTTATTTAAAATATTTTTATCCCATCCTTTGCACAAGTCTCAGGATGGCTTACAAAAGATTAAATAATAATATAAAATACAATTAAAGCATTTGATAGTAACAACTCAAAACTGACAATAATAACAATTCAAAACTAAAAGAAAGAGAGGAAGAAAGAAAAAGAAGAAAAAGAAAATGTTATTAATCTTATTAAAATTATTAATTTAATTATGAAAATGATGGGTAAATAAAAAGGTCTTTACCCGACACAGGAAAGAGTAGAGTCAGCACCAGGCAGACCTCTCTGGGGAGCATATTTCCTAGTCTGGCGCCACTGCAGAGAAGGCCCTCGAGTAGATACCTTCCATACCTCTTTCATAGGCCTCCCCTGCTGATCTTAAGGGGCATGAGGGCATGTAGGGAAAGAGATGTTCCTTCAGGTATCCTGGTCCCAAGTCATTTAGGGCTTTATAGATTAGTACCAGCACCTTGAATTGGGCCCGGACTTCAATTGGGAGCCATTGAAGCTGAAAGAGGACTGGCGTTATATGAGAATAATACTGATACTGGGCCCCTGTCTACTCCAGCCTCAGACTGGAAAAAAATATTTCCCCTGTCATTGTAATCAATCATGAGAAAAAATTATGATATCCACAAACAAAAATGAGCAAAAAACCACACGCACACCCCATCTTCCACGTTGGCTTTGTGCTTAGCTAGGGTCTGGTGTGCAGGTGCAGCTCTGTGGCCTTGTGGTGACTCTCTGTCAGGCCACTTCTTGCTTCCAATTGTTTAATGCTGGCGAAAGGAAAGTACAGATTTTGAAGATTTTTATTTAGGGTTACTAAACAGAACTGGAGACTGATAATCCCAGATACACATCAGAAAGGATTCTGAAAGTTAAGTATCCCTTGTTTTACCTAAAGCAAAACATTTGGACCTTAACCTGAATACGTTTTTATGTATCACTTCCTCAGTGCCACATTCTATGACTGGGTTCAAAGAAGATGATAATCCAGAGTATGGGCTGAATATGGATTGTTGTTGAATTCTGTGTTGTTCCATCATGGGTTGTTATGTTGTGTGAATCCAGCCATGCTAGCTAACCAAACAACCTAGAGTTCACAACTCAATAACAAACCATGGGTTCTCTTCATAGGCTGTTCATAATTAACAAAACCATTGTTTGCTAGCACAGCTAGGTTTATACAGTACAACAATCCATGATTAAGCAACACCCTGTGGTTCAAAGGAAAATTAAGGATGTCTGGACCTTGTTAAATCCATGGAATCTGTGAATTGTGAAAAGCTGGTCTGTTGCACAATTCACGATTAGATTAATAGAAATTTGAACTTATTTTAATCCATTGTGGATTTATACAACATCTCTATTTACAGTCCTTATTCAACTGGTACAGTGGGTTGTCATGTTTTCAGAACAGGGTCTATCATTCAACTTATCTTTTCCTCTATATGGTACCAGCTGTTTTTATCTTGTTCTTCTGGCCCTCCCCGATAAGATTATTTTGATGATTTACCCATCCCATAAAAATGCAACCATTTAACCAGTCAAGTTTAGTCAGTTAACCATTGCATCAATCACAGAAAATACAAATAAGTATTTAAAAGTAACTAACTGCAATGTCACTCAGACAATATTCAACTATGAGCTCAGGCGATAAGAAATAAATATAACATAATAACAAACCATATAGCACTGGAAACAGAGAAAGCTTATATTGATGTGCTGTATTAACTAAAATAACTTTGAAACTAATGTGTTGAATCTGTGAATATTAAACAAACATAGAACAAAGGTAGTTTGCTATGATGACAGATTTTTTACATTGCAATCCTAATATGTGACTTCTCAGAAGTGAGTCCTATGGAATTTTAGGTGATTTACTTCCAATAAGAAGTGCATGAGATGGCATCAAAATGCTATTTAGTATTTGATGTGGAGCTTTTACGAGAACAGTGTTTACCAACTTTAGTATCTATCTGTATTCTAAAAATAGCATCTAGCATTAGTACTATATACTTCATTGTTTCCATGATTGCTGAGCTGTGTTGGTTTTGGTGTCAGGAATAGTATGTTGGAGTAGGTGGTGGGAATTTAATTCTTCCAGGAATATGCCTCCAGCTACATGAGAAAACCATTTACTTTGACACTTTTCATTTCTCCATTCTGAAAAGCAAGGAGCGATTTGTGAGTCTTAGGCTTTCTTGGGTAATTCCAGTTCTCTGCTGTCAATCAGTATTACTACTAGGTAGAATTCAGTTGTCAGTGGAGGAAACATGCAATTTAGGGAAAAGCCAATAGATTGGTCAGTGGTAGTCCTTGGCCCCACTGATGCTTTCATTTGGATAGGTGTGTGTGTGTGTGTGTGTGTGTGTGTGTGTGGGAGGGAGGGAGGGAGGGAGGGTGGGAGGGAGACGTGTCTTCTGGCCCAGTTCCAACCTCTACCAGGGCCTCATATGCACATAAGTTATAAAAATACAACAAGCATGCAATTCATACCCTGAAAAAAGATGTCTACAGATCAAGAACAGAAACCTGCATGTGCCTGGGTGTACATGCATGGGCCTGGTGCACAAAGGATCCTGAACATAATAAGGTTGAAAACAGGACTAGTGGGCACAGTTCTGATTCCTTCCTCCACATGATAATTTCAACCCCAGTGAATATCTGACTTGCAAGCTAGTCACTTGTAAATTGCCAAAAAAGAGGACATGCATCACCAAAACAGGGGATGAAGGACATCAATTTGCATAAAATGTGTACATGCATAGGTGCACATTTGGCAATGATTACACTTTCCATGGAAATGCACTACTTTTTGTCGCAGTGTGGAAGACTGTGACTAGGTGACCTGCATGCTTTGTTCAGTCTGTTGCCCAGGGACTAGTGATGGGCAGCTGCAAAGTGAGTTCATCCTTCTGATGGTTTTTCATCTCCATACTGGACTTGGACTGGACCTCCCTTTAAACAGAGGAAGACTTCAGAACAGAGGACAGGCCAATGGCTGCCTTTCAAAGAGAGGCCAGGCTGCTGTAAAAGAGGACACTTGGTCACCAGATTCATACACTCTGCATGCAGAAGGCTCCAAGGCCCAGGCTCAGTCCTTGGCATCTTCATCTACTCAGTGAACAGGTCCGACTGAAAAATGGTTCCAGCAGGAATAAGGCAGTACAAGGCATAATGGGGAGCACAGCCCAACTCGGTGAAGAAATTTCATATCTTCATATAATTCCTGAAGCCTTTTCTAGGCATAACACTTCCATTTTCTTTCTCTTGTGAAAGATCAGTGTTTGTTTTTCAAAAGTGCTGCAAAGTGAACAAAAGTGCCAGAATGTAATAGAGCACTGTAGTTATTTTTCATATCGGCATCTTTTCTTGTTCCCACTTTCAGCAAATGTTTCACAGCAGCTCCTGTTTGATTCCCTTTATTTTATAAATGTGAGAATAGATTGCGTTGATGAAGCTGCCTCAAAAAAATCCACAAAACCAGACGCACACTCACCACTGCCCCATGTTTCTCCCTCTGAAAATGTGCCTGTTCTTTCCCTCCACTTTGCAGCGAAGTGGGGCCACCAAGGAACCTGGCACTGTGTTTGCTGCTGAATATTAGGCTGACCCTAAAGCTTTTTCTCCAGCCAGCGTCCTCTATCAGAAAATTCCTATTGAGCCACACCCAAGCAGGTGAGTGTCTCTCCTTCATGGAATGCTATAGTGAAGCCAGGGCTCACAGGGTTAATGCACCAGGACATTTTGATCAGCAGGGACAATAGCATCAGCTTTATTCCCCCTGCCTGGGCCTCCCTGTTCCCTCTGACCTTAGCTGCAGTTCTGACAGTAGCTGGGGAAACCGGGATTTTCCAAGCAGTGCTGTATGGTGCTGAGCTATCCCTGTTGTAATACAAGACATTTGGCAGGTGGTTTCATCTTGAATTAAGACTTATCAGCTTTATGCAGAAGTTATATAATACAGAGAAAGAGAGACGGATGGATCGGCACTGTTGCCTTTGTTCTGGGACTTTCCTTGGGGGCACAGGTATGGGGGGTTTTATGTTGAACTTCAAAATTTAGCAACGCAGCACAGAGGCTGAGCAGCTGCTGCCGTTAGACAGAGCCTGTCACAGCCCTAAGCTACTTCTCACCCTCAGTAGCCACTCTGCACAAAAACAGGCAGAAGCCTAATTGTGGTCCTTTTTACACCACCACCTCTAAGTTTTCACTGGGCATTCATCAGTGTTGCGTCTCTTCACTCTGTCTTGGCTTCCTTTGGTCACCTTTTTGGTTTTTGCTTACATCACAGTTTCTAAAACATAGGCAAAATATAGATTTAAAGCTGCCTCTGCGCTAACTGGAGGCTGGCTGGCTGCTCAAATTTTCCTTTTTATTAGCCTTCACCAGCATTATTCACAACCTGCGTGCAACATATGACGGTCTGATGATATCGGCTTCATCTAACTCCAGGCAAATTCAAGCCACAGCAGGTATATCTCCAGATGAAGATAAATTACTTCAATGAACTTTGCCCTAGGGTGTTTTTATTATGTCTTTTGTAGATCCTACCTGGTGAGACAATGTTTATTCCCCTAAACTTCTGTAATTAGAAATATTGCTTAAAGATTGTGTGTGTGGAGCATTTTCAAGCACACATGCAAATCAAGTATGATCATGCTTCAAAAACTGGACAGGGAACCCAGTTTGTCTAACAAGTTGCAATCTCCTTGACAATGGATGCTCCAGCTTCTCTTCTTGTTGCAGGAACATTCCCTACAAAATCTCTGCCAGCTCAGAATTTGGTTTGGTCACCATGGCTTGAAGCAGCCCAACACCCTTCTTGTAACTCTGCCACCAGCATCACACAAAATACAAGCACTGGCATCAGGATGATCAGCCCCAGAACCAGAGCCTGTGCTTATAGTTTCAAGAGCAGTGCACAGGGAAGCAGAGGTGCCAGGCACTCAAGTAAGTCATTTCTGCCCCTGTTCTTTTGGTTTCAGTCCAAGAGAGTACTCTCAACCCACTGCCGTATGGAGGAGAAGTACGGCCACTGCTTGTGTGTGTCAAAAAAGAGGAAATTTCATTCATTCATTCATTCATTCATTCATTTATTTATTTATTTAGATGCTGCCCCATAGCTGAAGCTATCTGGGAGGTTTGCGACAATGCATAAAAGTAAAATAATAAAATACAATAGAAATATGATCAAAATCAAAGCAGCATTAAAACTGTTTTGCAGAGCAAAGTCTAAGTACATAGAACTTGCTCCTCATGTGTCCCCAATCCTGAAACATATGGCTAATTGGAGTTGCCAGGTTCAGATGTGGGCATCACACTTTAGCTTGAAGAATTGTGGAGCAAAAAGGAAGTATGTGGTAGGTGGCATCTCCTGCTGTCGGATTGTTTAGGGCACAATCCCACAGCTTCCAGCATTCCCAGCCACAAGGCCAGATGCATTCAGATTCAGAACACAGCACAAGAAGGGTGGTGCAAGCCAGATGGACGGGCATGGTGGGCTGGATCTGTCCTGCAGGCCGTAGTTTGAGGACCCATAATCTACATAAACACACTCGCTGTTTGGCAAAAGTCACTAGGAGCAGTTTGACCTGCTGTGAGAGGCCAGGACAATCCTAAACCTGTATGACTGTACCAGTATCAAGATTGTGCTGTGTTCTGAATCTGAATGCATCTGGCCTTGTGGCTGGGAATGCTGGAAGCTGTGGGATTGTGCCCTAAACAATCCGACAGCAGGAGATGCCACCTACCACATACTTCCTTTTTGCTCCACAATTCTTCAAGCTAAAGTGTGGTGCCCACATCTGAACCTGGCAACTCCAATTAGCCATATGGTTCAGGATTGGGGACACATGAGGAGCAAGTTCTATGTACTTAGACTTTGCTCTGCAAAACACAAATTCTGGACAAATCTGAGCTAATCCCACATTTTTGGAGGATGCTTAAGAATGCTTTCCAAATTGCAGCATAAACATTCTTTTGGTGCTTTCGTATATCATGACATAATGCAAAATAAATGATGTAATACTGTAAAGCAACCATTTTGCCAAAAAAAAAAAAAAAGCAAATTCCTGTAATGGAGCCATAATGTCACTCATGAGCTTTGCAAAACAAACCAACAAACCCCACTCCTTGTTAATGAGATTGTTTTGCAAGCAGGAAAACCCAGGTTCACAATTCAGACTTAAAATTCTCAAGGGATGAATAAACCCTTCAGACACAGTCTATCTCCTCCTGATGTTGTAAGTGAGGGGGCATAGGATAATTTGGATAATTTGGAGCAGGGAGTCTGAAGGCTTGGCTTCCCCGCTGCACTTTCACAGCTGGTGTGGAAAGACCTGCACTGGCTGCCTCTCTGGGGATCCACCTGGGCCTTGGAGAGGTCAAAAAAGGGTGACCCTGGAGTTGAGGAGGGGCCATCACTTTACCCCAATTCATGTGCAGAGTTTCTTTACCTGCTTCTCCAATGCACTAAATTTAGACAGCTGAAAACAACTATCTAGAATAAATGCTAAGGCAAGGTGATGCGGCTGAGACTTCACTTTGCACACTGGATACATATAAGCGTCCAAGTTTTTGCATGTGAACCTGCCCTGGGTGTGCTGGCTTATGCCCTCAAAGGCCAGTCCTATGCCATTTTAAACAGCAGAAGCCCTTTCATGCCTGAATTTGAATAGGGTTGCATCTTTAGTTCATACCTTCTCTTCATGTGATATTAATTTATTCTTAGGCTCCATCAGTGATTTCTCCGTTTAATATTAGTTGCTTCAGAGTTGCACTTTCTTCTCTGCTACCTTCTTTCAGATCTAGTATACCACAATATATATGAATGACTATATTTTCTAATTCTCAGAAGTATGTTAGCTTGGGGTTTGCCAGTCTGATAGTACTAATTGCTGTTTCTGCTCTTTGTTTTTCTTAAGGATGAAAATTGCCATGGAAGTGTTTTTGTCCCCAGTGTAAATGTGTGTGTACATGTACAGGGATATACATATACATATACATATACATATATATATATATATATATAGAGAGAGAGAGAGAGAGAGAGAGAGAGAGAGAGAGAGAGAGAGAGGGGAATTGGCCCCAGTTTCAAATAAATGAACTCATCTATAATTTTTAAAGGCAATGATGCCATAGAAAATAAATTCCAGAGGACAGCTGAGCTCATTTATTACAGCACACAAGAATCTTTTGACTGCTTACAGCTCAGTCTTTTATCTATGGATGCTCACAAATATTTTTTACTGCCTTCAGTGGGTCTTACTTACAAGTAAGTGCTCATTGAATTGCAGCTCCAGGGTACAATAAACTTCTGTGGGCAAGTTTGTGTGAGATGCAACAAAAGTCCATAACTTACTTTACATTACAGTTCTGTTTCAGAAAAAGCATCTCTTCCTTTTGTAGCTTCATGGCAAACATAAATGAAACTACCATGATGATACAGTAAAAAGAAAACAATCCTCTGATGTATATTTCTGTCCTGCAGTTGTTAATTAAAGGCACATGCACTAGGCAAGAGAAGAGCAACATTTCCATAAACCAAGTATACACCATCTACAATAATCAACATGCCATGTATTTTTATGTATGCTTTTTTAAAATCCGTCCACCATAATTAGGAGGTTTGTGCCCTTCACTCAGTGACAAGAGGCCATAGGGCCCTTGGAGCCAAAACAGCGGGTGGGGGAGAATGAGCACCCAGAGACTGACAGGTGATAACGGCAGTAGCAGCAAACCCCATATTATTCCTGTGTCATGATGATGCTTAATGACAATAAACTAGAAAGTGCAAAATAGCATTGCAAAGCAGCATTTTTTAAAAATCAGGGCTGTGAAATCATTTTGTTATTTTAATTTATCAGGAATGTTGAAGCAGTTGTAAAGCATGGAATGGTGCCTGGAGTGTGGAAAAGAGGAAAATCTGTTGTATTAGTCACAGGGCCATTTAAAGGATGGTGTGGGAGAGGAGAGTAAGTCCCTTAAGCCCAGAATCTACAATTACCTGCCAGCACCACTGGAAAAAGATAAGCTTGGCAACTGGAATGTGGTGCATGCCAAGTCAGAAAAGGGCTTGTTCTTACATCTACTCAGTGAAAATGCATAAGGCAGCATCCAATGGTCTTTTTCCACCAGAGGAGTGGACACGGCTGGTGAATCAAAATTTGCGCTGTGCTCAGCAGAGCTCCCCTGCACCAAACACCAAACCAATTCTGGAGGTTGGGGGACCCTCCAGAGTGGGTTTAGAGCATGGGTCCTCAAACTACGGCCTGCCATGCCCGTTGATCCAGCTCGCCTCACAGGTTTTGGACTCGCCGTGTCCGCGCATGCGGGCACACAGCAAGGCAGCAGCTTGCTCGCACAGAGATAATTTTGGACTCACTTGGAGATCAGCAGAAGAGGCCCTTCTCCGGGAACCCTCCATAAAGGATATTAGGAGGGTGAGTACTCGGAGGAGGGCTTTCTCTGCAGTGGCGCCCAACCTAGGGAATGCGCTCCCCAGAGAGGTCCGCCTGGCGCTGTCCTTATTTGTTTTTCGGTGCCAGGCCAAGACCTTTTTATTTAAACACTATTTTAACTGTTAATGGTTTATTTTAAATTGACCAGGCTGTGTCCACTATTTAATTTTATGTATTTTAATTATTCGATGGGGGGGGTTGTATTTTATGCAGGATTTTATGATTGTAAGCCACCCCGAGGCTCGTGCGATGGGGTGGCATATAAGTTGTTTAAATAAATAAATGTGTGCCCGCCCTCGCCTCGCCATGAGTGCCCCCCCCCACCAGCCCATGCCCTCTGCCGGCACTGCCTTGGTGACCCGCACCCACCACCGGCACCTTTCAACTGGCCCTCTGTTGAAAAACTGATTGTCCTTTTTAATTTAACCATCATTTTAATAATTAATATCACTAATTTTAATAGCATCATTAATTGTATACAGTTGCATCTTCATTTTCTTTTTATTTCCTTTCTTATGAAATGATATATTGTTGTTGATTTGTTTTATTGTTGAATGTTTTTAATGATATTTATACTACTATACTGTTATTCATGTTGTTATTTTTATTTTCTGTAAGCCGCCCTGAGGCTGCTGCAAAGGACAACATATAAATGTTTAAATTAAATTAAATTAAATTAAAATTAAATCTACATAAGTACATTTTAAAAAGGGAAACATCTAAAAATAAAATCATTAGGGGGCCCTCCACAGTGACAGGGAAGTATCTGCGAGCATAATGACAGCTCCAGCTGCTGCATTGGGAGTTCCTGGTAGAGAAGCTTTTGCCAGTTCGATGATCTACAGAGGTTTGTGTCTACAGATGTCAGAAGTCACCACAATTGGCCATGAGTTGGGCTGATGAAAGTTCTCATCCCAAACATCCGGAGGGCACCAAGTTGAGGAATGCTGAACGATGCCAAGCGCACACATGCCAAGGCTGCCTTAAGAAGAGACTGTGAGACCTGCAATGCGAGGTGGGAGCATTCTGCCATTGAAGACCCCCTAGTGGCAGCGGGTTACAGATTTCTTTGTAGCTGTTGCAACATGCCTCCGTCTAGAATGATCACCTTTGGGGAACTGTCTCTTATTTATTTTATGAGATTATGCCTGTCAACTTTATTACAGGAAGTGGCAAATCTCCTGTGTTAATTATGCTTGGGTGCCCTGAGGGGCCTGGCTGCAGGAGCCAGAATTGCTAAGGAATGTAGGAAGTGTAGAAAGTATTCTGTCCTTCACTGAAATTCCTGTTGCTTTTCCTCCAGTCTTCTGGTCACTTACCCTGCCAATACATATATGCTAATGGATTAAAAGAAAGAAATCCCCCTATTTTTTAATTTTTTTCTCATGTCATTTCTTACACTTCTCTACTACCCAACAGTCAAAGCTCTTTGGGTGGTTTACAGAAATTAAAACTCAAAAATACAATATAATAGAAGTAATGTACAAAATTATAACAATTTTTAAAAATCAACACCAAATTGCAAGACCCAGTAAAAGCCTTACCATGTGCTGTCAAATGCACAGAGACAGAGGAAAGGCTTACGCTGGATCCGAAAGAGATTGCAGTGTTGGTCCTCCCTGGGAAGAGCCTTCCATAATGGGTGGTCCCCTATCAAGAAAGCCTTTTCCCTCGTTGCCATCCTGTGCCATCCTTAGAGCGTGGTCTCATGCCAGGAGGGCCATTGGGTCAAGTTTGACAGTCCCGACCCATGGAAGGCTTTACTGGACAAAACTAGCACCTTGACTTGGGCTTGGAAAGGTATGGACAGCCAGTGGAAGTAGCCGGCTGTCGCACATTGCACAAGCTGCAGCATCCAAACTGGCTTCAGGGGCAGTCCCATGGAGAGTGTCCTGCAGTAATCAAACCTGGAGGCCACCCTGTTTGATCTGCCAGAACGTCAAATGACCCTGCTTGTGGCTGATGGGCAAGATCTATTTGTGTTCCCCTGACTGACCCAAGCATGGCATGCTTCATCCCTTGAGCTGCACCCAGCCCTGCCTCAGTTTACCCATGTGTTGGGTCACCATGTTCTTTTTTTTGTGCCATTGCTCTCCATCTTCATCTATTGCGTGCATGAAAGAAATACAAAATACAAAAGCTTTTGTAACCACTAAATGTCCTTTATGAAAAAACATTACCTTTTAGAACATTTCTGCCACAAAGATAGCTGTTAAAAATATAGCACATATCCTGCCAGTATATATGTGTGTATGTTGAAAAACCAACAGATTTGGCTCTTTTCAATTTCTTTTGTTTTAATTGTCCTCTTTTGTTTTAAAGGCATGAGATGTTTCTCTGCAAAATGATGATCTTCCCATAAGATAAATGTTCTGGCTTTAAAACACAAGAATACCATGCTTTTTGAGCACTTTCTGTATTATAACTCATAAAGTAGGCCAATATGATGAGAGGTGATGCTGCAGCAGCAAAGTCAGGGCTTGCTGCTTACACCCAGCTAGAGAGCTTGTAGCTGGACTGAATGACTCAGAGCTCACATGCTTGGCCTCTAAGCTACCGGATTATACCTAGGTACTTAAGTGCGCTGTGTTTTGTCAATCCAGCCTCACAAAACAAATACACTTGGAGCCATTTCCCCATGTGGCGGGCAGAGGCAAATTCAGGGTCGGCATAAGCTGACTATGCAGGCAGCACACTCTCTTCTAACTGGCAAGGTTCTCACAGAGGAGACACGAAGGGTTCTACTGAAGGGCCATCTGTTCCGGGACTTGTTTCCTCTGGTGGCCAACCAGGTACCGCTGGAAGACCACAAGCAGGGTTTGAGGACCAGAGAGCCTCCTGCTCGTGTTCCACAGTAACTGCTATTGAGAGAATAGTATCTCTGATCCTGGAAGGGAGGTAGAGGCAGATGGAATGATACAGCAATAACAACATCATGACTACTAGCCATTGATAGTTCTACTGGAAAGGTAGTGTTTCTCCTTAGGGCAAACACAAGATGATGAATGCAGGGGGGAATCATGGAATCACAGAATAATAGAGTTGAAAAGGGCCAGACCAACCCCCTGCTCCAGGTTAAACCATGTCAAATGGCTGCCCAATTGCATCTCGAATGCCTCAAGTGCGAGAGAGTCCATAACCTCCTTAGGTAATTGGTTCCATTGTTGTACTGCTCTAACACTCAGGATTTTTCCCCCTGAGATCTAGCTGGAAACTGACTTTCTGTAACTTGATCCCATTATTCTTTGTCCTGCACTCTGGGATGATCAGGAAAAGATCCTGGTCTTCCTCTTTGTGACAGCCTTTCATGTACTGGTAGAATACTAACATAGCTCTCCTCAATGTTCTATTCTCAAGGCTAAGCATGCCCATTTCTTTCCATTTCTCCTCATTTGGCTTTGTTTCTAGTCCCTGGATCATCCTTGTTGCCCTCCTCTTGAACCCTTTCCAGCTTGTCTGCATCTTTCTAAAACTGCGGTGCCCAGAACTGGACACAGTGCTCCAGATGAGGTCTAACCAGTGCTGAGTAAAGGGGAACTAGTACTTCATGTGATTTGGAAGTGCTATTCCTATTAATACAGCCAAACATAGCATTCACCTTTTTTGCAGCCACATCATATTGGTAACCCACATTCAGCTTGCAATCTACAGCAATTCCAAGAACTTCTCACTCACAGAATCACTGAGCCTAGTATTCCCCATTTTTTAACGATGCATTTGGTTTATTTTTCCTAGGTGCAGAATTGGCATTGGTCCCTATTGATTTTCATTCTTTTGTTTTCAGCCCACAGGGATGTATGCATTTACAGTAATTTGGAATTGCACTGTTTTCAAGCTCCCTGGTTTTAACTTGATACAAATATGAGCATCTCAAAAAAAAAGTTTTTATTTTAGAAACTGATAGGATATCATGGATGAGGCAGGCTTCTCCCCACTTTCATTGAAAAATGGCTGGGGGAAGAGTATGGTGGATGCCCACCGACATTCAGCCACCAGCTGATTTTTAGGCATGGCTATCCATTGGCCTTGACACAGAGGAAGAAGCTCCCATGCTTAAACAGCAACAAGGTCCTTGGTGGTGATGGGGATTATGTTTACCCTTCCTATAGCCAATTTTTGGCAAGGGGCTTTTTTCACTCCATGATAAAATATTATATTGTAAGCCATCCAGAAACGAACCATGATGGACAGGTTAGAAATATCCTAATAAATAAATTGTGATCTTAGGTGGACTCCGGGGGATGGCGGAGGACAGGAAGGCCTGGAGGAATGTTGTCCATGGGGTTGCGATGAGTCGGACACGACTTCGCGACTAGCAACAACAGCAACAAATAAATAAATTATAAATGAGTGAAATGGGTAGAGAAAGTGTTCCATTGACTGGCATGGACAAGCAGGGAGAAAGAAGGAAGAAGAGAGAGAGAAAAAGGGAGGGAGATTCTAGAAAGGGAAGGGAGGGAGGGAGGATGTGGAGCAAGGAGAGGAGCTGAAGAACTGGAAGGAAGAGTAGCCAGGCAAAGAGAAGGAAGAAAAGAAAAAGCCAGAGAAAGAGATGGAGAGGAAGACAGGACAGAAAACATGAGTGAGAGAGGCCAATAGGAGGAAGGGAGGGAGGAATGAAGAAGGAAAGAAAGAGCGGGGGGGGGGGGGGGAGAGAGAGCAAGAAAAAGGGAGGAGAAGGAAAGAGAGAAAAGGGCTAAGCAAAGAGAAGCCAGGAAGAATAGCACACACTGAGAGAGCATTTCATGCACTAACATAAGTACAGAGAGTGTGGGTGTGGTGTGAATGGCTCTCCTCCACCTCACTAGAACAGCTCATTTGTGATAATGCCACGGCACGTTTTCCAAAATACTCAGTGCGCCCGCAGTATCGACAAGGTGGGAGCTCCCCACACCCAACCATGGGGCAGCCAGGAACAAACACCAGCTGTCTTTGCTTAATCCAGTCCCTTTTCTGCAACGAGGATTGCCACCGGCCCTCTGGAGAAAAATGTCCCTCGTCTGGAAAAGGGCAGGGCGACCGCTAAGTGCCCCGCAGCACCAGCGCTATCTCTCCCGGGGCACGCGGCATCCGCGCTCAGGGGAGCGCGCGCAGGCGGCGCCTCCGCCCTTCAGCGCCCCCCCCCCCCACGCGGTGCGCCGCTCGCAGGAAGCCTGGCGCGCCGCTTCCGTGCCGAGCAGCGCGGGCTGGCACCGCAGTGCCTTGCGCCCTCCGCCACCAAGGGCGCTCCCCCCGCCTGCAGCGAGCAGCGCGACCCACGCCCCTCCTCTCTCCTCCCTTGATTGGAGTCCCTCTGTACTCATGTCTAATTTGTGTGCAGACAGGTACAAAGGCATAACCGGATATACCTGTTACTTGCCATTGACCTGAGAAAGTTGACTTTCTGCTGAGCCTGGGGTTATGTCAGCGTTTGCACGCAATTCCCCAATAGATTTGCTGCAGGCTATTAGTGGATAGTGGTTTGGGAAGGGGGAGGAAAGCTTTAAAGGGACAGGGCCTTATTTCATTCTCCTTCAGCCTTTTCGAGCACGCAACCAGCTTATTTCACGGACAGCCAATGTTCACATTCTGTTCAGGAAAAGATAGGTATAATTTAAACCACATTGTGCCAGGAAAATACTTGCTGTAATTTGCTAGCAGCTAAACTTGTGAGTTTTCTTTGTTTTTATGTTTGTTTTGTCTTAATGACAGTTTAGAAAAGATAGACATCTAATCGCATAAAGATTATGGGATGGCAATGAAAATGTGTTGTGCTTTGTTGGCAGAGGGCAAGACATTGTGTTCTCCATACAGTTTCATTATGATACAATCTTGTTTTATGTTTTACTCAGAAAGAAGCCCTACTGCGTTCAGTTATGTTCACCTCCGGAATAAACCTCTAGAGCCCCTTTATTTAAACCTTTCCAAGAAACTGTACCTAAGGTAACTACCCACAGAAGAATCTGGTGTAACTCCAAAGCTTGGTGCTAACAGCTGATCCTCTTTTGGCACACCAGAGGGTCTACACCAACAATTTTCTGGCACATCACATAGTCTGGATCAACATGTAAGACTTTGAAAAATTCAGACAGAATTCTGTTCAAACTTTCTCTTTACCTTGAATTGTCCTTTAAAATATTAGTGAAAATCTTCAAAGGTGGAACAAGTAGTTCACTGTTAAGGCTCAGTCAGAAATAGGTCATTTGTAAACAGGAAAGGATTAGGAAAGGGTGGCAGCTGTTTTAAGTATTTTCCTATCAGTTGTGATAGGAAAAGTAATTTACCAGTGAAGGAAAGTTAAAGCAAAGTTAGTACACCATCCTTAGTACCCAAATGGATTTTAATGTCAGTTTGACTGATTTTACTGTCAGTCAGAAAGCTAAATCAAAGACTGGGAAGGGTGACTGCTACTGGAACTATGTTTTCAATATGTGTAACCTCTCTCAAAGCTCACTCTTCTAACTTCACGGCCATCAAGAATCATCACCACCTTCAACTGTACGAGGAAGCCCAAATCAAAGACAATTCAGGCCTATTCATGGCTCTTCAGTTGCAAACTAAGATATTTCTGTTCTCTCCCACCCCTGCTTGATTTGGGCTAGATGGCTATATGTGTGCTTAGACTGGATTCCCACAGCAAGTGGGATCTAACCTTGAAGACACCATAAAAGCCAATCTTGGTGAATAATATAGCTCTCTGCTCGTGTGTGCGGGCTTCAGAGACTACCACCATTGCTATATTGGTTGCACTGGCTGTTGGCTTCCTGGTACAGTTGAAGGTGCTGATGATTCTTGTTTAAACTTTTATAGGGTCTGGGTGCAGAGTATTTTTAGAAAATTCCTGGCCTGTACTTGTGGCAACACTTTCTGCAGAACCACAATCTATGTGCAGCCTGGTTCATCTGAGCTTCCCAGCACAATTCCTAGGTATTCTCATGTAGCAAATGGACCATAGTAATTAGACTTGGATAGCTGAGGATGGAGTTTAATTGGATGGCAATCTACATACATTGAGAGGGGAGTGAATGAATTGGCTATAAGGGGTGAAACTTTAATTGTGCAAACTCAACTCCCTGCTCTGGTGTTCATGCAGTAATATTTATACATAAAAAAACTCCTTCAGTTCCAAGCGTTCAGTAACCATGTTTGAAATTGAAGGTCTTTTATGTCTGAACATGCATAGAATTGCACCCTAAATGTAGTTCATTGGTACAATGAGTAAAACTCAAAGAGTGAAATCCATTAGGAAGATCTCTTGCACAAACTGCCCATCCCCAAAATATGTACCAATTTCAGAAATAAGTATAGTTGGCAATAATTAGGAGCTTCACTCATTGGGCAATATAGAAATGCAATAAATTAATATGGGGCTCAGACAGTACAATAACCCACACTTCAAGGTTGAGTATGGGTTCTAGTTGAAGCATGGCTTATAATGTTGTCTGAACCCAATTGAGATTGCAAACTATGGTGACCAACCCACAGTTAACAACCCAACAGCAAGCCATGGTTTTTCTGCATAGGTTGTTCATATTACCAAGCCAT
Organism: Varanus komodoensis; assembly: GCF_004798865.1. Lineage (NCBI taxonomy): Eukaryota > Metazoa > Chordata > Lepidosauria > Squamata > Varanidae > Varanus > Varanus komodoensis. The sequence goes on along the minus strand of NW_025335268.1, from coordinate 18,316,899 downwards.
AGCTTGGTAGCACAGCTATGTTCAGACAACATGAAAATCCACAATTCCGCAATAGCCCACAGTTCAACATTGCTATCCAAAATGAACTGTTATTACAAAGAAATGAGGAAATGACATAGGGAGGAAGAGTCTTGAGCAGAATGTCTTCAAAATTCTTCAAAGGGCTGTAAAAGACCAAATATAACAAGGATGGAAGCATTTTACAGCTGAATAGTAATTGAATAGTCCACAGAACACAGATGAAAAGAACTTTATGAATTGGATAAACTTCCTCTTTCTAATCCCATAAATCTCTGCCCCTCTCCATAGTTTTGTAAATCAAAATGAAATGTTGCCTGAGGTACATTTTTATGATAGAGTGTATAAACATAGGAACAAAAGGTTTAAAAGGAAAGACTAACAGCTCTGCACTGTGAACACAGGTCTCTTTCACAGGCATGTGAATGGAAATGGACCTTCTATGTCCTGAATGCCATCTATTATTGCGGGTCTTTCCAGACCAAAGTTACCCACCTCTACAAAGTTATTTTAGTGCTGTACTTGTGATAGCACTGGTCTAATGCCAATAACACACTATTCTGTCTGACATAGCCTTGCTTCAGCGAGGATGACTGTACCCCTTTTCTGCTATAGGAAAAATCAGACAATGCGCACTTCCAATATATCAAAGAGTAGCACACAGCTTTCAAATAGTTATTTTTTTTAAGTTGGTCAGTGATATTCCTGTTCACGTGTGCCCTGCTGCTGTTTGCTTCTTCTGAGAACTCCCATGCTCTTGTGCCTCCACTTCAAAAAAGGAATATAAACAAATCATGACATTTAACAAAATGGTGGTGGTGCAGAAGCAGGAAGGCTCTTCTTTTTAGTCCAGTCAGAAACACTCTCCAGTCACCATCCATAGCTCCCTTGCTTGCTTTCATTTCTGCATTGCCCCATAGCTGGAATTCTCTGAGCAGTTTGCAGCGATACAATCACTTTATCAGGGGGCATCCAAAATCACCATGGACACATTATCTGCAAAGTCACAATCATCAGTGGCCCCTGGTCCTGATAGCTATATGTCACTTCCACCATCAGGGCAGTATGCCTGTATACACCAGTTTCTGGAGAACATGGAAAGGTGGTTCTGTTGGCCACAAAAGTGGGATTCAGTCCTGGTGTGCACAATAGCCAGTCCAGCACTCCAGGGTGTGAGGTGGAAAAAGCTTTATTCTTCAGAAAAAGGGTCTCCATGCACAAAGTAGGCAAAGTGGAACCCTAAGGAAAAAACAACTTCCCTTTTTATCACATTTTACAGGAATGTAAACAGGCACTGGTGTAGTCTTGTCTTCCAGGGTCACACAGCTGCCTCCTTCCTAAACCCATGTATGGGCACATCTGGGGGAAACTGTGGTCTGTCCTTCAGTTCTTGTGGGCAGCTGTTTGGCCACTGCATGGATGTCTGATCGGACCCTGCATGGCTCTTCTTACCTTCTTAGTTATGGCATCTTCAAGTAAGGTGTGTGAGCCAAGTAGTCTTTTCCTACTGTTCTAGATATTAAAGGTACATTTTTTAACATTTCAGTCACTTGTCCCTTCTGCAGAGACAAAGCTACTTAACTTACAAAGAAAGCATGGAAACCTTTCCTAGCACAGTTAGGAAAATTGCTTTTAAAAATCCCATTACTAATCTGTGCCTGCAAGCAGCGAAATGCAGTCCTGGGGTGCTTCATTAGTTTATGCCAAGTTGGTGGTAGGTTATGAAATGCCTTTTACTATCATGTAACATTTTGCTCTAACTGGATACTCAAAGATTAATAGCACATTTTAGTGACACAGACAAATCTCACTTTTAACACGTTTCTATGCTGTAGACCTGGGCTCTGTTAGTTCAGAAACTATTGCAGTTGATTCAGCTTCTGATAGCTTTTTTAAACCATCAGATAAGGCACATAATGAACTAGGACAGCCTTCCCCAATCTGGTGCCCACCAGATGTGTTGGATTACTCCCAGCATTTCCCAGCCAATCATGCTGCCTGTTGGGGAATATTAAATTAGGATGTTATGGAATTCAGTCCCCAGCTTTGAATGAGATTGTATGGATCGCCACGTCTGAGGCTGAGGTCTGTCATACATATTTTACAGCATGTGTGGTGTTGTTAAGTGCTGACTTATCCTGAACCCAGGAATGCACACCCTCCAGAATGTCCTGTCCTTGACAGCTCTGCTTGCTCTTGTAAACTCAAGGATTGCGTCTTCCTTTGGGAGTTGATCTACCTCATAGTTAGTCGTCCCCTTCTCTTCTGCCTTGAACCTTCCCTAGCATTATTGTCTTCTTCAGTCAGTCTTCTTCTCATGATGTGCTTGAAGTACAAAAGCTTCAGTTTCATCACGTTTTGCTTCCAGGAAAAGTTCTAGCTTGATTTGATCTAGGACCCACTATTTCATCTTTCTGTCAGTGCAAGAGTATTCATAAACCCTCCAGCATCATGTTTTGAATGTATTAATTTTCTTTCTGTCAGCTTACTTCACTCCTCAGTTTTCACAGCCATACATAGTGATCAGGAATACAATAGTATGGATAATCTTGGCATGGGTCTCCAGTGAAACATCCTTATGCCTGATGATGCTTTTCAGTTCTATCATTGTTGCCCTTCCAAGTTTCAATCATGTTCTAAATTCTTGGCTGCAGTTTTGAATGGATGACTATGCAAAATCTTTCACAACTTCAATTTCTTCAATGTTGACACTAATGTTGCATAATTCTTCTCTAGTCATATTTCTGTTTTCACAATTTTCAGCTGTTGCCCTTCTTTTGCACTTTCTTCTTGTACTTTCATCAGGAGTCGTTTCACTTCATTGGGGCTTCTGCCAGTAATATGGCTTAACCTGTATCTTAAATTATTGATGTATTCTCCACTAATTTTCAGTCCTTCCTCTGACCCTAATCTAACTTTCTTTATGATATGTTCTGCATACCGATTAAACAGAAGAGAAAATACATCCTAGTCTGACACCTTTGCCTATAGGCAACCATTGTTTTGCTCCATATTAAGAGCATTCCCATGAAATACTTTTTTGAGGAGGGAATTGGAGTTTTTATAGATGGAACTTTTATCACCTTGCCTCATGCACAGTATTTTACTGAGTAGTAGCAGTGGCATCCAAGTTGTCTTCCACTCATAATCCTCCTTTGTAACCCCACCACTTCTTTCTCTTCTAAGGAGAAAAATAACTGGAAGAGCTGCACAATGCCCTCCATCTGGAAGTGAATGTGAGGTTTTGTTTTGTTAGGGACAGCTGATCTGTTACCATCGATATGCTATGGACTATAACTCCTATTTTTTCTGACCATTGGCCATGCTGCTGGGGCTGCTGGGAGTTGTCATCCAAAACCATTCTGGGAGGCCCCAGTTGTCTACTCCAACATAACTGATCACATGCAGGGCTAGGAGATCTGTTTTTGCCCAAGTAAGATTGTCTTTCCCTATAGGCTGACTCGCCTGCTAAAGGAATCTGAGGACAGGTCTCTGTAATGGACTTCACTTGTGCTTGCTCGTTTCATGTGGGATAGTGTGGTCTGGATGAAGGTGATCTTGTCCTGCATAGGCTTGGACCAGATTCAAAGCTCTAAAGCTCATATGGAATTAATACTGTCGCAGTCTTGTCTTCAAAGTCACTCATCTTTCAGGGATTACATTTTGACTTAACTCTCATATTAATAACAATAACTCATTAATATACCATAGAAAGATCAGGGATCCCACAAGCTAGGCAGCTTGTGGCAAGAGACCTTTTCTTGAACTTGCTCTCCTGGTCTCCAGACTCATGTCTGAAAGCTTGGAAAGGGTTGCTTCTAACCATAACTAAGCATTTGGCACCAGCAGCCTTCCCAGTAGCCACACAGACTTGGAATGATGAGAACCGCGATCGACACATCCAGAGGGAGCTGGGTGCGCTGCACTTTTCGCTCCAAAAAGCCACGATTCCTTCGTCCCAGCGCCCGTCTGCCTTGTGTAAACGAGTTCTCGCACACGCCCCTGAGAGAGAGAGAGAGAGAGAGAGAGAGAGAGAGAGAGAGAGAGAGAGAGAGAGAGAGAGAGTCGGTCGGTCGGTCGGTCGGTCGGTCGGTCGGTCGGTCGGTCGGTGGTGCCCTTACTACCCTGGGGCTGCGCGGGAGTGCCGGGTGAGGAGATGGAGGCTAGTTCTGGGAAGGGTCTGACGCTGCCAGCCAGTCTGACGCTCCTCTCCAGCTAACTTCCCTCGTTGCAACCTTCCTTCCTTCCTTTCTGCCACCTTCCCCTTTGGATCTCGCACGCGCGCGTGTCAGCAGCTTCTAATGCGGGGAAGGGGAGGCAAGGGGAGGGGATGGCCAGAGGGTTTTCCACCAGCAGATCACGCAATGCGAACTCCGCACGCAACGGGGAGGTGACACTCGGAGGCGGCGAGCAAAACTTTTGGCAGCCTCCAGGGAGAAGGAAAGGCGTGTTCCCGACCTCGATCTCTCCGCAGCAGCCACTGAGGCTGGACGCTTCGAAGCTCCGCTTTCCCCCCTGGGGCGTGTGAGATTTGCGGCCGCCGCCAACCGACGAGGAGGCTGGCAACGAGCAGCAGGTCCCTCTGGAGGAGGCGGGAGCGGCTGCAGAGCCGCAGCGCCGAGGCGCCGCTTCTGCCAGGCAAGAGGAGAGCGGAGCTGCCCAGTGCAGCCCGAAAGCGAGCGAGCTGCCCTGCCCACTCCCCTCGCCGACGATCAGTCGCTGAAGGGCGCATCCACCGGAGCGCTGCCGCGCGCCCTGCCAGATCCCTCACCAGCGCTGCAAGCGAACCCCTCCAAGCCGAGCTGGGCGAGAGCTGGGCAGCTCATCTCGGGTGCCGCGGCTGCCATCTGCCCGCCTCGGAGAGGCCAAGTGCTGCTGTGGAGCCCGCCGGTCCTCACCCGCGCTCCCTCTCCAAATCCAGGAGGTGCAAAGGACCAGCTGGCGCACTCAGCCTTGGCTGGAGGCACGATGGGCTGGAGAGATCCAGAGGAGCCTTCTTTGATGAACAGGTCAGTCATGCGCTCACGCTCAGAAACTTTCCTTTCCTTTCCTTTCCTTTCCTTTCCTTTCCTTTCCTTTCCCCTTCCTTCCTCCTTCCTTCCTTCCTTCCTTCCTTCCTTCCTTCCTTCCTTCCTTCGAGGTTGTGCCTCGCTAGGGCCTAAACAATGAAGACTCTTGTGGCACCTTAAAGATGAACGAGTTTATTTTGGAATAAACGTTCACCCAAAGCCTTGGCCAAAATGAATGAGTCCGTCTTGAAATATGGTACTGCAAGAAAATTCGTTGCTTTTGCTGCAGATTTAACAAGACACCCTTCTGGAAACAACTAATGTGAATTAAGGTAATTTTCTCTCCACCCACCTTCTATCAAGGTATTTACATTTATTACATTACACTTACATTCTGCTTTTTCCTCCTGCAAGGAACCCAGGGCAGCTTACATGATCTTCCTCCTCCTTCATTTTACCTGTACAACAACCCTGTGGTGTAGGGTAGGCTGAAGGTCTGTGAATGGCCCAAAGCCACCCAATGAGCTTGAGCAAGTGAGGTCTAGCACCTGGATCTTCTGTTTCTGGTCAGAACTCTAACCACTACACAAGAAGACTAGTTCCCACTCTAGTGCTAAAACTTGGGGTAACACCATGGGATGAGACCTGGATAGCAGTGAATTCCCACTTACCTGAGAATATACCCTACAGAACCTAGTAAGCACCCGTCAGAAGAGAATGCATGTGACAACTAGCTTTAGCTGGGTCACTTCAAATGTGCTCAGCATAAATATGTAACCTGAAGCATAGTTACAAGGAATTAAGTTCCACTTTCAAGTGAGAGTATAATCTCTCTCACTCTTCCTTGGAAATAAGTCCTAGTTGAATCAGTGGACTTCCATACTACACAAGGCTACCATTGGATTGCACATGTCAAGGTTTATCATGCATTTTAATTGCATGGTTCTCCACTTGTGGGTAGAAGAGCAGCTAAATAAACACCACAGGATGTTAGGTCAAGTCTGAAATAAATGTGTAGCACCCTGTCCCTCAACCTTTCCAACAATCTGGCTATCTGGTAGAAAAGAGGTGAAGTTTTTCTGATTATTTCATTGACCTTATTTCCCCTGCAGTCTCCTTTGTTGGAACAGAGTGAGTCAGTGAGCACCAGATGACAGAATGCTGCATTCGGATTCTGGTTTAAATTGCTGTCCTTGGGTGGTCTTGGACAAGTTGCAATCTGCCACTGTAACCTACTACACTATGTCATTGGGAAATACAAAATAGAAATTGTAAAACACTTTGTACAGAGAGGAAGAACTTAGGGGAGATCATATTATTGCCCAGATGCAGAGAGTTGTAATTTAATTTTCTATAAACCACTTGGCACATAATATATCTGTGGGAAATGAGGTATCTAAAATATTGAGTTGAGATTATGACGGATAGGGAGATTGGGTGTCTAGGGATAGTAACAGACTAGGTGCTACAAGATAATGATAAGCTCTAGTGCTCAGGCTCACAAGACAAAAAATGCTCAAACTCGCACATGCTAATTTACATCTGTTCTAAGGTCTTTCTCTGTGTGTGTATTTAAAGACCCTGCCTTCTAAGGACACCCCTGTTTGTATGCAATATATGGAAAGGGGATAGGAGAACATCTGATTTCAGAGGAAAAGAAAATGTCAGGAACATTTAAGGTATGGAGAGAAGCAGGAGGATGTGGGCAAAAGTCCAGTTAATCCAAGGGAATCCAATGCAACAACAGGATACTTTTATTTCAGCAAGTGTCCATAGGCAGCAGGATGGTGGGGCAGATGCTGCTGAAGAGATCTGGGGCCCCAAATTAAAGAGGCAGGGCTCTGGTCCTAGTGGGTTGTTGCCTAACACCATCTCTGCTTGCAGAGCTTTAAACTAGGCTTTTCCATAGGAATACAATCCAGTTTCCTTGGGGTAACTTAAACCTGTGAAATTAACTGCATTTACTGCTGGGTATGATCTATTCTTCAAAGAGCAGCATGTCTTTGTGGCAAGTTTGAACATGGAAATGGTGGCTCTTTCAGTTTGGCCGCTGAATTTCCCTACAGAACAAAGACCAAATCTGCATCTCATTCTGAAGAACTGAAATCCCTTTTCATTTGGACAAGCATTTGGTGGTTTGGGATGAGAAGCCGGTCCTTGTAATATATGGATACATAAGCAATTCATTGTTATGTTCTAATCCAATCCTGACCTAAATTTTGTGCCAAAGGGCCTGCTTCTGAGGTGATGTAATGAATGCCTACACATGGAGATGTTATCTGGGAACTGCAGGCTTTCCTACGTACTGTAGATTGCTATCTAGTGTGGTTCATAGATTTGCAGAAACATGACATTCTCACATAACATTTCCAAATGTAAGTTTTCATCTAGGATTCATACCATTTTTTTTCCTGGCAAGGCTACATGACAAACAAAATTCTATAGGTCCAGCCTTTTCTGGCATGCAATATGGTAATGGACAAAACTTTTAGCTGCTGAATTTTCTGCCCATCATGAAGCTCTTTAGGGTAGAGAAGTGCTAATTTGATACTCATGGGATGTCTGTCAAAAGTAAGGGCCAAATATTAAATTCAAGGTAGCATGGATTAAAACTGATGATTTTAAAATGCTTAAAAGACTGGTTTTAAAGGACCGGTTATTCCAGCTATTGAAGAAGTCAGTTGTGAACATGTTTATGCTGAAATTCTACTGCTTTCAGTAGTATCTTCTAAGGATACAACTGGACCAAAAATATCTTATAATTCTCAGCATGGCTGATTAGTGAATTCTGGGAGCTGTACAATTTACTTTCTTTAAACAGGCATAGATTACACCCTAAGTGTGTAATCTGAGTGAATCAAAAGTAAACCTGTAAGAGTAGACACATATATGTGCTAACACTTAAAAAAAGCATTATTCAAAATGAAGTTTGTATTTAATATAAAGAATATAAACTAATACACAGCCTATGATCCACATATTGAATTTTAGCCTATATTTTCTTGATAAACAAAACAAACATGGGTAAAATATTTGGCTTATGAAGAATATTGTAAGACTGATAAGATGTGCCATAGATTTATTATTGCAAGAAATTATGGCTTGGATCCAGGTTTTGTAATAAGTGAGGAAATAATTCAATTACATACTTCTAATTAATTTCAGTGGGTCTACTCTTAAGTATGACTCATTTTGGATCCAACTACTTGACTATTTTTGCAGCTGTCCAGCTCATGCAAAAACAGTTTTTCCTTGATAATGGTAAATCTTGCTTCTGGAAAGTTTTAGACACTTATAAGCCCAAGCTTATTTATTCTGTGATCAACAGAGCTTACTTCCAAGAAACTCGGCCCAAGATTGCAGTCTAAGTCCAAAACCCCACCCAGCTGTGTACTGGACTGTAGCCCTTGTTTTCAAACAAGTGGATTAAGCTTGCCATTGGAGACAAAGAAAACTCCACTAGTTTCATAGGTAATAACTTCCCTCCTTGCTCTAGACATAACAGTTTAGCCTAACAAGCAGCAAGATGCCAGTCTGAGATTCTGAACTATGATCTTAGATTGCATAAATGCATTTTGTTTGTTTCAGTTGCTGCTATTGTTCGGGAATGCATGAATCACTATATGGGAAATCGATGTTTTAAAATCGGTCTCCCACACCAACACCCGTGTTTAATGCCCCCTCCCTCCACGGATTTAAAATAAATTCACTGATACTCAACTCACGTTGTTATTATTGGCTCGGAAGGCTAGTTTATACAGAATCGGGGACGCAAGTCTTCTGTGGACCAGCCTCCTCACAACCTGGCGCCCTGCTCTTGCGCTCCGCTACGACTTCCAGCATCTCCACCTGGGGGTCTTGTACATCCGCAGGGCGTCAGGCTGAAGGATGCAGAGCACTATCTTGAGTGCCTCCCCACGGAAAAGGCACTGCACACAGACAACGCGCGTGCAGGTGCTTTTCGGTAACCCTTCCGTTTTAATTTTTACGAGGGCACAATTTTCAACCGGCGCCCGCGGGCCCACACATTTTCAACGCCCGCCCGCGTTGCCATGCTAGGTGAAGCCGTGGCAACGCTTCTAAAGTAGCCTCCTTTTCCCGGCAGCGCGCGCTCCCCTGGACTGAAGGACGTGCTCCCGGCCGGCGTGCCCCCGCTGCAAGGGTTATTGCTGCTGCTTCTCTCGCTGCTGGTCGCCATCCACGTGGCGAAGCTTTTGGCGCACAAACGGCTGCGACGGAGGAGGCTGGAGCCGCCGGGTCCCTTCCCATGGCCTCTGCTCGGTAACGCGGCTCAACTAGGTAGTGCCCCTCACCTGGCCTTTGGGCGCCTGGCGGCCACGTACGGCAACGTCTTCCAGCTGCGCCTGGGCAGCTGGCCCGTGGTGGTGCTGAGCGGCGAGCGAGCCATCCGCGAGGCCCTCATCCGCCAGGGAGCAGCTTTTGCGGGCCGCCCTCGGTTCCCGTCCTTCCAGCTGGTCTCCGGCGGGCGCAGCTTGGCCTTCGGCGGCTACTCGGAGCTATGGAAGCTGCAGCGGCGCCTGGCGCACTCAACCATGCGCGCGTTTTCGGCGCGCCGCCTCCTGGAGGAGCCCCTGCTGGCCGAGGCACGCACGGTGGTGTGGCTCCTTGCGGGCGCCTGCGCAGGCGGCGCCTTCGTCGACCCGTCGAGGAGCCTGGTGGTGGCGGTGGCCAACGTCATGAGCGCGCTGTGCTTCGGCCGCCGCTACAGTCATGCCGACGCCGAGTTCCGGCGCCTGGTGGGTCGGAACGAGCAGTTCGGGCGCACGGTGGGCGCGGGCAGCCTGGTCGACGTGCTGCCCTGGCTGCAGTGCTTCCCCAACCCGGTGCGCTCCGCGTTCCGCGCCTTCCGGGCCCTCAACCACGAGTTCTACAGCTTCGTGCGCCAAAAGTTCGAGTGGCACCAGAGCAGCCTGCGGCCCGGTGACACCGTCCGCGACCTCATGGACGCCTTCATCCGCCTCCAGCAGGCGCAACCTGGCCTGCCGGTGGAGCACGTGCCGGCCACCGTCACGGACATCTTCGGGGCTAGCCAGGACACCCTCTCAACCGCCCTGCAGTGGCTCTTGATCTTTCTCATCAGGTAAGGCCTTGATGGCCTGGCCAGCGCCGTCTCAAGTGCTTAGAAGTGGCAACACAACCGGGAAAATCGCTGCCTTCCCCATTTCCCCACTAGGTCCCCCTCAAACATTCCTCAAACAGAAGGAGCTTTTTCGTTTGTGGGAGGTAAAGTCTGGATCCAAGCCAAGGACTCATAATTTAAAGAAATCATTAGATCTAGCTGTCCAGAACAATCTCTATGACTGAAGGGCGGGGGGGGGGGATTGGCTCCTGTTCTGAAACCAAAATGTGTAATGCATTAAGTAGACTTCCAAGTACAAATGAGTCCATTATTTTTAGACCAGGAGCTTACTTGGCCATCATTGTAAAAGCATTAAATTGAACTGACTTGGTTATTAGCTCCTTGTTTCTGGAATGCAAAACAGACACCAAAAGATGATGATATACAGACTTATTTAGATGGCGTATAAGTCCTCCAAATATCTGAAGAGAATGGACTACAGGCAGTCCAGGTTACAAACATCCATACTCAAGAACAAACTGCTATAAAGCCTATTAATTTAAAATTTCGCGTTAAAGACAAATGGTTCATAGTAATGAATGCAGGAACTAGTCTGTTAAGCTCATGAAAATTTGCCATCAACAATTAAGGGGGGAACGTTAAGTTTTGCACCCTGCTGCAGAAAAAAGCCATCACCATAGGGAGAGGAAGCATAAAGGGAGTAGGGCCCTTCGAATCATGCCTTCTTGCCCTGCCTCTCCGAAGAGTGAAATCCCTCCAGCATTTCTGTAGTGCAAAGAGAAGGTGCTGGTAAATGAAAGTGAGGGTGGAAATAGCAACAGAAGATGAAGAAAAGGAGCCCTGTTGGATCTGAGAGACAGAGGAAGAAGCAATCCAGCACATGTTGGTCAGCACTATTGTGGGGGGACCTAGAGATATTGATTATTTTTCCACTTACACAAGGGTCCTGCACACCTAACCACTTGGAATGTGGAGGGCTGACTGTATATGAAAGTGTTTCTTAAGTGTTTTTTATACATGACCCAACTTAGATACACGTTTGACTTAAAGACGTTCTCTGGAACAGAACTTATTCATAACCCAGGGACTGCCTGTATTCCATTCAGAAATAATCTAAGAAACAAATGCAAAGAATAGAGGTGCAATTAAACACTTGTTCCCACCTTATAGTCATCTATCAAAATGCAATAAGCAATTTGTATATGGCTTGACTCCAGATGATTAGATCAATAACTTAGTGCATGTTGTCCCAATTCTGAAACCTGGAATGAGGCCAGGATTGTCCCTCTAATAAACAAAGATAAATAAGAAACACAGGATGTATCTTATGGCCCAATATCATTATTAATTATGGAGTATAAAATTTATTCAAATTTTGGCAAAAAAGATTTAAAACTACTGTGGGAAATTCTATATCAAAATGGACCAAACTGGGTTAATTAAGGGGATAAAAATTATTCTCTATTATTTGTGGACTCATTCATATTGTTAACCATCATAGCCTCAGTCACAACAAATCTCTTGTTTCTAGGTAAATCGTAAATTGGTGTCCTGCAACAGCAGCGGGTTGGACCCAATGGCCTTCATGGTCCCTTACTACTGTTCCATGATTCTATGATTCTAGGTGCTGCTAAAGCAGTATTTACCCTGCCCACTCCCCCTGCCAGATACTGAAAGCCATCAATATAAGAGGAAAATTAACATTTATGATTAAAATCTTAATACAGGACTTAAAATTGTTTTTTCACCTTTGTTTGCATGGAGGTAGAACTGCTGCTATTAGCTGTCAGACACAGGTTTGCATGTCATGCTAAGCTATTGTGCAAATAACCAATGGTGGGTTTGTTGTGGAACAACCCATGTTATGCCTGACAGATAAGTGGATTTGCCATGGCTTTTTCTTCCCCCAAGTCCTCCAGCTGGCTCTGGCACATGTCCCAGGTACCTGTGTGGCAGAACCCCACTTGTTGCCTCATCCTGGCCCCTTCCCTGCTCTGATTATATAAATAATACATTTTTAGAAATTAATTTTAAAGGTTTTTTAAGGTTGTCACTAATAGTCTTTCTAGACTGTGCGCTTGGCATCAGTGGAGGGGCAGTTGCTGAGGAGAGAGACAGAAGGTAGCACTGGCAAAATTGGAAGAAACAATACTGGGTTTTGACTGTTCTTGCCAAAGGACTCTAACAGATGCTGTCCTGGGTTTGGATGACCCAACCCATCTTTGCACAACTGCTTTGGTTCCCATTGCCAAGTCATAGGTCCAGTCTTTCTTTATGCTTGTGCAAGAAGTGCACATTACAAGGAAAATCTGGGGTCCCAAATTCTTTGTTATGTTTATAAACAAATGTGCCATGGATAAGGGACAGCATATAAAAGTTATAAATAAATAAAGTTGTTGGATGGGTTGGAGGTACATAAACGTTCCTTTGCCTGCTGATTCTTGCCCCTATAACATACTTTGACTGAGGCCATTTTTAATTGTTTTTCTCCATCTGGGTTCCAAATCTGGAAGGAAGCTCAGCTGCTACAAAACCCACCTTAGGGTGCCGGTCTGTTTGTATGGGAAAATTACAAGCATGGGAGGGACATAGTTGTCTCCTGCTTGCCAATTCCCCGCCCTTCACCACCCCCATATATGGTACCCCCACAGTCATGATCTTCAAGGACATCGCTTACCCCTAGAAGAATTGTGAATCCCAAAATAGCTGCTCTTGTTATTTTTTTTTTTAACCAGGTACCCCGAGGTGCAGTCTAAGCTGCAAGAAGAAATAGACAAGGTGGTTGGCAGAGACCGTTTGCCGTGTGCTGAGGACCAGCCCCATTTGCCTTATGTCATGGCTTTCCTATATGAATCCATGCGCTTTAGCAGCTTCGTACCGGTTACCATTCCGCACGCCACCACCGTGGACACCACCTTAATGGGCTATCACATCCCCAAAGATACAGTGGTGTTTGTCAATCAATGGTCAGTGAATCACGACCCAGTGAAGTGGCCTGCCCCAGAAGATTTCAATCCAGGAAGGTTCCTGGATGAGAATGGATTGCTTAACAAAGACCTCACTAGCAGTGTGATGATTTTTTCTGTGGGAAAACGTAGGTGTATTGGGGAAGAGCTATCCAAAGTGCAGCTCTTCCTTTTTATTGCCATCTTGGTGCACCAGTGCAATTTCACCGCTAACCCAAAAGAGGATTCCAAAATGGATTTTACCTATGGCTTGAGTATAAAACCAAAGCCATTTACACTCAATGTCACACTTCGAGATACGATGGATTTACTGGATAACACTGTACAGGGACTTCAGGCAGAGAAAGGTTCTGAAAATTGCCTCCCGCATATATAGTGTCTGAAATTTGAACACTGTCTGTAATAATCATATAAGGGTTGAGAGTGACCTTTGTCTTTTTATATTTAAATGAAATGAACTGAAATATAACATACTCTGGAGAGTTATTAGCATGATAAGAAGTAAAACAATATAATACCTTTTAAAATTGGTATTTTCCTTACCTCTGCATTTCTTGCCAGCTATCAAAGACTTTCTCCAAAGTATTTTTCCTTGTTGTTTCAAGGAAGCATCTTAGAATGCTTCCACTTTAGGCAGTAAATGTAGAACTGTCATTGCTTTGTTCACTTTTTGCAGAGCATCCACAAATTTGTCTTGCTGTAATTTCCCTGTCATTCTTCCATCTTTTTTCCGAATGCACAAAGTTGAAATTGTTCAGAAGAGGAGAATGTAGATCCTCATAAAGTCTGTCTTTTTAAAAGGGTAGTGTTTTAAGAGCTGCATGTCATAGGTGAACCTCTCCCAGCTCAACAGAAATTTACTTTTGTCATAGGTGTCATTTTATCTTCCCATCAGTATTTTTGATCATTATTTTAATTAGCTGTAAAACATTTCTTGGATGAATTTGGAAACATTGGTGAAACACTCTTAAAATAGTGTAATAATACATCTCATTAATATAATTCTATTTTAAAGACGATTATGGGAGAAAGCAGACTTTTCAGTCAGTCCTATTTTAGCAACTTATTTAATGGTGATCACTGGAAAGTGTTTTGTTTTTTTTTAATGAGCATTATGGCATCATCCTACTATTTCATTAAAGATACTTCACTAATTCTTAAAAATAACATTTTAGTGCTAATTAAAAGATCTTTTAAAAAGTAACAATGATAAAATGGCATTAGTTAGAAAGGCTATAGTGCTCAGCTTCAAATGAGCATTCAGGTGAATTGCACCTTCCCAACTTGCAACAGTTACGTCATGCCTACTGATATGAACAGGACAGAAGTTGAACATACGGGAGAATGCAATATCTACTGTTATATGTCAGTTGCAATTCTGCTGGTTGCTTACAGCAGAAGAGCTATGATTATTAGCACTAAGGGCGACCAGCCTGGAAACAGCCTTAGCCCCAATTTGCTTTGTATGCTAAAGTTTCCAATGAGATGTTTTAACCTCTGATACAACATCTTTTTCCTTCATATGAACAAAAGTGCATGTTGAGATTCTAATTGCAAAGTGTACTCAACTGTCTTAGTCATCAGATACTTCTGAATTAATATTCCAGATCATTTTCTTTCATTCAAAGATACTTTAAAAGTAAACCTAGTTTCATTCTGAAATGTAATTTCCATCTGCCTAGCATATCTTGACTGAGGTAATGGATTTAAATATGTTGTCTGCTTACTTCTGTCAGATATTCTCAAAATAGCCCATAAAGTGAGATAATGCAATATTCCAAATTCAGCCATCAATTAAAAATAATTGCATTTAACGTAATGAGGTTTTATTGGTTGAGAGCCCTATTGACACATATTCAGAAATAAAGGTAATCATAAATGTATCTGTATAAATCATACAAAAAATACTAATGTTTGCCTGTATTTTTTAACAATTTCTATAAGAATGGAAAGATTCTGACTTCTATTGATAAGGCTAGCCAATTTACAAATGAGAATGATTGCAGGATTGGAGTCTGTTAACTCCATTCCAAGATTTTTCTTCTGTAGTGGAATCAAATTTCCTGCTGCTAAATAGCAGCACCGTTAAAAGTCTAATCCATCTTTCATTTAAAATAAAAAGAATTGTAAATCATTGAACTATATTTGCCTTCCATCGAAACATATGATTGGCTGGTGGAGCGTTGCTCATTCAAGCCTGCCAGCCCTTTCTTTAGCTGACTCTGGCATTTGCCACCAGAATCACTTGGAATAGGACCAAGGTAACTGTTCCTAAAACGGGCTGTTAAACTCTTGTGGGTGAGGCCTACATAAACTGGGATCCGCTTATTGGGATCCATGCTCTGTGCGGAAACCAGCATATTTATGCCATGCAAGCCAAGGAATGGGAGCGTGCTTCTGGACCACCGCCAGATGCGGGCCCTGCACTGTTACAGTCATATTTGCCTTGGGTCACGGGGCTCAGTGAAAGTATTCTCTATCACCACCCTGTGATGCTGAAGATTAAGAGTAACTCAGACAAGAAATGCATCACAATCTGAAAAGTTTTCAGTTACTCTCCAGATGTTATTTTCAAAGTGTCATCCTAATTGTGTTTGCTAACAAAATGACTTTGGGGGACATAATTTTCAAACAACTTCCTAAGCATAGCTGGACCTCTGAATTTCATAAGAATTTCAGAGCCCTGGATTTGCAAGTGAAAATGTGTGTACTTGATTTGCGGTATGTAATAATAACCCGTCAGTTGAAAAGAATTATCTACCAGGTGGTGCATTCATTTTTTCATGAAATTCCGAAAGATTTCTCTATAAGATAGTCAGAAACTCAGGTAATACTTAGTAGATTTAAGGCTTTCCATTTCATGCCTTGGATTGCTTTGGATCAATCTTTGCCAACATGGTGCTCTCCAGAAGTTTTGGTTGACTGGGAGATGAAGTCTAACACATCTGGAGCATATCAGACCTGGTAGGATGGTATAAGACAGCATAAAGTAGAAATTAAAAAATAAATTTAGAAATCATTAGAAGCCGAGTCCTGTCATGTATGCTGTAGATTAAAAAATAAAATGTTTCTTTTTGCAGAACTTAGCCTACACTGTGAAAAGCTCTTACTACATGAAACATTTCATGCTCAGGTCTATGTTAGATCTGTCATTAGAGTAATGCTAATTTTCCTCAATTATGCCTCTGTGTCAGTTATGTATATGTAATGTATATTAGACTAGAGAATGTAATATTCCAGTGGATAGTCCCCTTCTACTCAAGGTCCTTGAGTTTATTTTAAACAAATGCTGATTGTAATTTTGTTTATTTTACTTTTCATAAAAGCTTTAAAATATATCAGGCAGATAATAATCTGGTACAACGCCATTGTTATATAGATTTCTCTGTAATGAAAAGAAACCTTGGGCTACCTGATTTACTATAGCTGTTTACAATCAGTTTGTTCAGCAACCATTAGACCTGTTTGGTTGGTCTTTTTTAAGGATAGATTATTGTATCACTCAAATTTTAAATAAATTGATCTTATATTGTAGCTACTGTGTTTGTACTTCCTGAGATTTTCAAATTAATACCTTCCTAAGTCAGTTTAAAGTTGTACCCATTATGCGGGTTTGGCATTTTCCTGCCTCACTTCCAGCTATAGAAATTTCAGGCTCTCTTCCATGCCCCAATTCAGACTTGGGAGGCAGAGGATGCTGAGTGTTCAGAGACCCAGCTCCAAATTTGCAGGATCTTGGTGCTGGGGCTCAAAAGACTCTAATGCATCTCCAGGTAATGTCAAGGGGCCAAAGACTGTGCTTTGAATTGATGTCACAAACAGAAGACATAGCTGCTCTCCCTAGATCCACAGCCATGTGGCATCAACATACTGCACAACTAGCACACACCAGGCAGAAAATTCCAGAACACGAGCCAGCCACAGTTAGGGCACATTCCTGTGTATATTTAGACAGGAAGAAATGCCTATAATTCCCAGCATGCCCCAGCCAGTCCTTAAGCTCATGGATTCCTCTTACTAAAATCAATCCATGGTGGGATGGTCCCTGCATATCTTCACCGAAGTACATCTCACTGAGTTCAGTACCACTTGCGTTCTCCTATTAAATGTAGGTAGGAAAGCAGTTTCACAGTAGAGGTAGGTGAATGACCCCCACTGTGTCACTTTTGCATGTGCCCAGAAGTTTCTTTCCTCCCATGTTCTTCATTTTTGATCTATAGATCTAAATAATCCACATGTAAAGATATTTTATTCAAAATATGCATCTGGAAAATGTGAGACGTTTTCTGAGCCAAGAATTACAATGGTAGATATGAAAAGTATGATAGCAGATGGACAGCTGTGTCCTACTGACATGTTAGTCCAGAAGGGGTAGATCAGACTGGCAGGGGCAAAGGCTGGAGCCCCACTTTCCAGATTGTGAGGAGACCCTCCATGGATAAAAGGAGGCTCTCCAAGCATGATGAGAGCAACAGTGTGTGTGTGTGGGGGGGGGGGGCTAGTGCCCTCTCCCTCCTGATGTGCTTGAGATGTCTGAATCCGGCACTAGAGCTGTTCTTTGCCTCTGTGGCTCCCACCGGCTTCCTCCTCCTGTCTCTTCCTCTACAGACATACTAAAAGAATTCCTTTTGGGTTCTCCCAGTTTTCATATTGCTTCCTCCTGAACAACACCAAAACTTTGTTTCTGCTGTATGTTTGGTTTTCCCCTCTGCAGTTAGCCACTCTGCAATATCAGCTCCATGTTGCAAGCACCGTTGTCACGCTCTTTGAAGATACTGTTTGGCAACAACATCCCGGATGTTCGTAAGACACCCAAAAGAAAGTGCATTAAACAGAAAAAAAAGTCTTCCCCTTTGTCCTGGCACCCCTTTAGAAGTGTACCTGCATGCACCTTGTTCTGGATGAGCGATGCCAGTCTGCCTTCTCACCTCTGCCAGAAACAGAAAAGGGCAATTGCCTTCCAGCAAGCTGCAACCTGCCCCAGTGTTTCAGAGTGAAGCCATGCAACTTAACTGAACCTTTGCTTCAGGAAGGAAGCATGCTTGATAGACTTAAGAGAAATCCTGTAAATAGAGCTCCACTCCACTCCTGAGGTTAGCTACAAAAAGATTTCAATGTTTAGCTATATTGTTTTGCTTAAACTAAATTAATCGGTCATTTCAGATCAGAGGCTTTCAGTCCAAAATCCACAACTTAGGGGAAAACCTGTATAAAAATGAAAGCTATGTAAATTCATAGAAACAGAAACAGAGCGAGTCAGAAGGGGCCTCCCGGGCCATCTAGTCTGACCCCCAGCCCCAGCTGGCTCCGCTCACGACATCCCTACCATGTGCATGTCTAGCCTATCCTTGAACACCCTCACTGATGGGGCCTCAACCACCTCCCGGGAAAGCCCATTCCATACCCTGGGGTCCTAACTGTCAGGAAGTGCTTCCTGGCATCTAAATTGAACCTTGTTGCCCTCAGCTTTGTTTCGTTGGAGCGCAATACAACCACAGACGCTAGAAACCATGAACATTTGTTCTTTAAGTTTGTGTGTGTTATGCAGGCCCAGCAGCATCTGATATCCCAGGACTACAGGGCCCAGTAGGATCCAGCACTACTGGCATCTGCTCTTGGCTGTCTACACCTGGCTGTTGGGTCTGTGAGCCTCCATGTTATGCTTCCGAAGAGTAACACTACACTAAGTACCCTAAGGCATTCTGGGAAATAAATGTGGCCACTTCCAGCCATCCTTTGGAGAGCTTCTGCTACTACCATCACCACCACATATGATGGCCCTTGCCCATCTGTTTGCCCAAAGTTTCTTCAAACCAGAGCCAGCTTTGGTGGGATGTAATGAAGGTTTTTCTGATCAAGAACAGAGTATTCTGAGGCTCTGCTTGCTCTACTCCAACTTTGGAGCTCACCTTCTTAACAAGAGCTTATCTACATACATGGAGGTATTACATTCAGCTCTATCCTGTTAAACATTTTGCCTGGACATGTCTGAAGATCAGTGAAAGGCAAGCCAGGCCTTTGCATTTTGCCTTTGTCAATGATGAGACCAAGAACTCCATAAGGGGTTTCTGTCTTGTCATAACCGTGAGAACTCAGCCGGTTTAGGGATAGAGTCAAAAGATGGATCACAAGGACTGGGCTGTTACTGAAGCTCTCATTATCCCTTCAAGCAATATGGGGAGCAGGGGGAGGAGGGTCCCTTGCCAGTGCTGAAAGAGCCATGCCTCTCTGGGGTCACAAACCAGCCTTAGAGAGGAGGAGGAGGGGTGTGTTTGGGGCAGGATGGGCAGGGGCTGGGACTGATGCTAAATCCAGATGGTGCCCCAGATGCCTTTTCTCCCCCTTTGTGCTGCTTCAACTAGATGGCCCAATATAGGTGAAATGCAGGGCACAATGCAAGTGGCAATGAAGATCACACATTCAAGGGAAGAGCAATGGGATCACACCTATGGTCCCTGCCTATGGTGTGTATTTCGGCACAGGGAAGCAATGCCACATATTGCCGAATATTCATGACCTGGCAGGGCAACCCAGGGCATGGGTCTGTGGAAAAAAGAAAAGGTGTTTACCTTTTTAATTCTGAAATAAACTATACTGTACTGTGGTAAATCTTGAAGAATGGACATCCATTATGACAGCCTGCATAGCCACTGTCCCAGTAAATTCCAAAAATTGCAGAAAGCTGTATTGATTGATATGAACAAATCCATGCTAGGAGTATTTATTTGCTAGGAATGTGTCTTTTGTAAAGCCAGTAGGTCTGAATTACCCATTCAGGACCAGCCCATCAGGAACCAATATATGACTGCTGCAGAAATTCATTTCTCAGCTGCTGGGAGGGGTTCAGCTGAGCTCAGAGGGAACAGAGAAGTCTGCGATAGCAGGTATACCAGATGATGTTGGCCGCCCTGCTACTAAACAGTGTGCTGGTGCAGCAGCCCTGTGGACCCTGCTCCATTGCACCACTGATCCTAGACAGTGAACTGATTCCAGCTGTAGGCCCTGGAGGCCAGAGCTATACCAAACAGCTGATCACACCCACCCAGAAAATGAGGACTTTTACCTGCCATCATGCCTTCATTTCTGGGCTATCCCCTCCAGCGTGCTAACAAGGCTCATTCCTGGGAGAAACTGCCAAATCTGCCTGATTTGTAGCTAGGTAATGGGGCTCCAGTTAAGCCCAACCAAAGCCTTCTGGAAATGTTTGTTGTTTTAGATCTCCCTCATGCATGCTTCTATTTTCTGTTTTCTTAGTTAGGTTCCCTTTTTTCTTCCTTGCTCTGCCTTGTCACGTCAAGGCAGAGCTGGGCAGGAAGCAGGAGGAGGGAGTTTTCCTGGAGACCCTGGAGGAAAGCACGTGTCTCCAGGAGCCAAGTGGCTCCTCAGCAAGTTCTGAAGATAAACTGCTGTTGGGCACTTGGTTCCACTGGGGTTATGTAGCCTTCGTTCTTTCATCACTCCTTAGCTGGGTTTCCTAGAAGCCTTCAGAGGCAGCCCAGTGTAGAACTCTTTGCAATAACCAAGCCATGCTTCACTACTCTGATGGACACTGATAACACAGGCACACTTTGCAGGCTGTTGTAAGAAGTGTTGCTGGGTTTGAGAAGGGCTTTGAACATTTGAAAGGTGCAATATCATTATCACTGATGCAGAGAGGACCCAGGGCAGCGTGACCACTGTTCTCTACCTTCTCTTAGTTTAGACCAGCTTACAGGCTGCTTGATACACATCTGCTCCTTTTTGCAGTGCGTAATGGAGGGGACTGGCCAGCCTCAAGTGATCAGTCAGGCCTCCCTGAGGCTGAAATGAGCTGGAAAGCCATTCATGACATCCTCACATGTTTCTGTTTTCTGTACTAATTGGAACCTTCTGCACTGCTTGGCTAGGCTCTCCTTCAGACAGCAATGCTGGTGCAATCAAGAGTGCATGCGTGTGCATGGGGAACCAGAGGCAGACCTGACCCTTGGGACCAAGCTTAGATCAAAAGGCCCCAGAAGCTATGTTCCTGTGCTGAACCAAGCCAGCAGAGTTGAAGCCTTCTTCATGTGAAAAAGTTTCCAAAACTACAGCTTTCTTTTCACAGCACTACTTGATGTTGTGATATGGAAGACTTCTGTGCTCCCAGTTCGGCACATTAATATAAAACTGGAAAAATCAGAAGCTATGGGTATGCTTAGTTGGGCATCTGGCAAGAGCTTCTCTCTCTCTCTTTTTAATGCCTTTTATTTATTGTAGCTACAAGTTAGTTCAGTCAACATTCATTTAAGGCACAGATAATAAAATTTCAGAGACAAGGCATAATACATAAATACATAATTCATGTTGAATGTTTAGTGGACTTCACTGTTCTTACCATATGTGCTTGGTCCACCAATGCATCCTACTTTAGCTTTGAATATACTTAATGAAGACACAAATCCCCAGTGCACTGAATACAATAAAGAAATATGAATGCAGAATATTAATAAACGAGCAAAAGAAAGCTTATGTTCCCCTTCTTTGTGGTTTATTGGTTGCCTGAATAGGCCACAGTGCCCCATGGGCATCCAAAGGTGCTTGGAAAGGCAGCACGGTAATTCCTCTCCCCAGGCTGAGAGGTAAGACAACACCTCTTGCCATGGATGTCATATGCTTCCTCTCTCCTGCTACTGCAGAGCTTGCCAGGATGCATCCAGGCTCCCTTCCACTTCCTGGAAACAAAGCTGTTTCAGTAAGATAAACAGCTTCATTCTTACTGCAAAGGCATGCCTTATCTACAAAAAGATTGAGGAAGGCAGCTTCTGGGCCATCATCTCCAGTGCTCTTCATCACAGGCTGAAGGATGAGACCTTGGCATACTTTCAAGAAGCTATTTTGTCTCTTGGACACTGGAAAAGGCCATTACACTCTCTGCAGAACCTCAGCAACCTCCTTGCCAGTTTCTGATAAAGCCTGAACACTTCTCTGCTTTTTTGCTGTGATGCTCAACAAGTGAAAAAATGAGGTTTCAATGAGTCCCCTTTGTTTAGCACCTCCCACTTCGACCGCCTGAATGTATGTGTTCATTCTTTCCAACAATGCAATGCTCCAGACTCAGCCGCCCCCATTCTGAAAAGGCGTTTCTGTCTTCCTATGAGCCATTACTTCCAACCAAGCAGCTGCCAAGCTCAGTCTTAACAAGTCCCTGCGCATCAGGTGTTCCTTTGCACCAATGAATATGAGGCACCACAGAAGTTGACTAGCTGTTATTTCACCTAAAATATGAATATTCAACATATTCAGCAATCTTCAAGGGCCACTGGACATTCCAGCCACGTATGTATTAATGTTCCCCTGGGTCTACAACCCCTCCAGCATAGCAAAAGTAACATGAAGTTACTATTGGGCAATTTGATATCGGTAAAAAGCCATCTATGCACAGTTCTTAAAGATAATCCTCTTATTTATGCCAAAATTGGGGGGAGGGGGGTGCCAAAGCTATTTGCACTGAGCCTCTAACAGCTGCGTATCAAGGTCTGTTTCCCAGTGGATTTGCAATCCGTGTGAGTTACCACAACTCTCTGTAGATGAAAAATACCACATAATTCAAAACAGCATTACTAGACATGGAAAGACAGACAAAAAGGTGCACACATTTCCCCCCAAGATCTGTATTGGGAATGTTTGTACAGATCAAGAATGTTGATTGATCTGCAAAGAAATACAGCCTTGACAAAGATGGCCTCTGTACTTGTAAAATGATTGGAAAGCCTTATTTTTACTGGATTTTTTGTCTTTGCCTTTGCTTTTGACAGTTAGGATGCCATTTTTAGGCCTTTTCTTTTTGCATGCTCTCATCAGAAAGTGGGGATTTTTATTCTCTGGCTTGTAGTAGTTATACTTAGGATAGATTAGAAATGTTTGAGGTAGTTCAGAACAGTCCAGAAGTCTTCCTTCAGAACATGTTGAGATTAATGCCTTCTACATTTTAGATTTGCTTGACATATCTTTCAATATTATTCTTGACTATAATTTTTAATGTTTGCTTTAAGTATGGAAGCTTCTGAAATAAGGAAACCCTGGGGCAGTGCCAGGTACCAAAAAGATTCATCACCCACAAGACAGGGGTGTAAGGGGGAGGAGAAAAAGAAAAGAAATGCATATTTTTGAATACTGATTTACTATGCTCCCCCCCTCTCGTGTGTGTTTGTGTGTGTGTGTGTGTGTGTGTGTGTGTGTGTGTGTGAAGTGAGTGTGTATATGTACATGCATGTTTGTGTTTAGGAGACCCTGTTTCCTTAAGACCCTCCTGTCTGTAAAAAGGGATGGATGGACAAGAAGACAGAATGTTTTCAGAAAAAAATATCCGGCAGAAAGTTTCAATGACTTGGGTGGAAACGGAGGTGAAGTACCTGGGGGCAAAAACTAGCTAATCCAGGGGGATCAGTTGCAACATCAGGATGCCTTTATTTCAGCATATGCCCATAGGCAGCTGGGTGGTGGGGCAGATGGCCTCCTAGAAATTAGGAGCTCTACTGGGCTGCAGCCCTAGTGGGCCCCTTTAACACTGGCTCCAAGATTTCCTTCAGCAACATCTTTAGAAGGTCCTGCAATGACAGCTCAGCACTTTTCTTAAATAAAATTTTAACACTAGCCATTGCTGTATTCACTGGCTTGCATAGGGGGGGATCTAACCTCCAGGTGAGGGTGCATTCCTGTGAATTGTGTAGCTCCAGGGTCAGGCCTGTTGCAACATGACCTGACGCATGATCAAGCCAAACTAAGTACCATTCATCACATGTAGCAGTTTGTGATCTTGATACAGATAATCAATATGTGAGCATGAAATTGAGTAACTCTTTTTGCCATTTTATACCAGTAAATGAGAATGTTCATGAATGAAAGGAATCTGAGAGAAATTACAAGTCTCTCACATTATACATGGGACCCCAGTTATCCATAGTCTCGATTCAGCTAAACTGTCATGCTCTGTGGCATGTCGCTGATTGCAGTAGTCAGGGAGGAGCATCTTCATCTGCTTCATATGTGCACACCAAGCTCAATGGAGCCCACTTGAGCACTGCAATATTATGTGCATTTGCATCAATGGTGCACAGAGGTTTCCTTTGCTGGCAAAGGGGCTTATCTAATTACCTTGCCAAAACAATCATCTGTGGAGATTGGGGTTATATATTTGCTATATGATGATCTTGATGCATTAATGCAAATAGCCTTAACGCAGTTGCATTAACCCTCTGCTAACAGAAAACTGATAATAAAAGTAGCAAGCAACATGTGTGCAAGAAATACATTTTCCAATGCCATAATTTTTAGGTGAGTAGTTAACACATGACTGTATGACTGACAAACTATATTGCTTCCATATCATATGGTAGGAACTTTTTCTGCCAGGGAAGTATTAAAAGCATGAAATGGATTTTCTTCTGGCATTCACTGCAGTCTGCTTTCTATCACCAAGTGTAAATATTTCAAAACTACAAACCCAGTTTCCTTCAAGAGCTATATTATATTACATCTCTGATAATGCAACTTTTAAACACAAAGACATTTATATTCCATATTTTACCATCTTTTTGGTCTATGAAAGTTCTTAAGGGGACTCTCTGTCCTTTAATCTATTGTCTATTGGCCTGTGCCACAAAGGGAGCCCTGACTGGAAGAGGGAATCTACAATGCTCACATCTTTTGTTTCCTTCACTGCCTTACTGAACCATGTCAGAGTCACACTGTCGTGGCACCATCTTCTGTGCATGCTCTATGAGAAGTAATTGGTCAAAATAAGGGGCTGCCCCTAAATTATGTTCTGTACATGTTACCCAAGAGGCAAAGTTACATTTGAATTGACCAGACCAGAAGTCTATGGAATGAGAGCAACATAGGTTAACGGCGAGCAATATCTCATATACCTCATCTCTATCCTCTTGCACAGCACATAAATAATTATTAAGGGCACAATCTTATGAATGTTTAGACAGAAACAGTAAGCTGAAACCACAGCATTCTTCAGCCAGCATTCATAAGAGACAATTAATTTCTATACCACACTATAGCTGTGCATTGGATATCTCCAGAGAGAGGGGAGAGAGAGAATTCCTATAGACCATGGCAACTCTCCCCAGCTCTCCAGTATTCCTTGATCCTGTAGCAAGTATCCTGGTGCGCAGAGCCAGGAAAGGCCAACTGCCCCTGTTCACCCACCCAGGTCTTGGTTATACATGCCAAATTGCTCACCTCATCTGGAAACCCAAGGACAATCTGAGAGGGCACTTGCCAAACCTTGCGAGGAACACATCAGAGTTGTCAACTGCTGGGCTACATTCCCAGCCACACGCCTAGCTGGCCCTCTACCAAACACCCTCTCTCCCTCTAATTGCCACTTCACTACTTGAGCCCCTCACTTAGTCCCTTCCCCTCCCTCCACTGTACATACTCAGGCCCTGTGAAGAGGAGGAAATGCTCACACCCCACAATATGGAGTACCACCAGTGTTAAGAGGGGAGGCCCTTCCCCCTGCATCCCCCCAAAGGGTCCTGCTGGGTCTCCATCCCAGCTGAGCAAAGCAGGCCTTGGGAGGAGTTGGCCTTCTCTTCAGAGGGCTGGAGCTTCTGACGCTTCTTTCAGCAGAACCTCAGCTTGTCCAGCCACAATGCCAGCCAGTAGATGAGATGGCAAGGAAGCTGGTGGACAGGCTAATCCATGTGGGAAAGACGGCTAGCAAGGTGGTGAATCTAGCACTCCCGCCCTTGTTGAGAGTGCCCAGGTCTGTTGGTTGCCTTCATGAGCTTCAGGTCTGTCGTGAGTCCAGCTTTGGGCCAGCATATAGTTCTGCTGGACCTCTGTGGATTATACTCTAAACTATAAAGTAAAAAAAGGTAAATGTGAGAGGATAAATAATTTCATGACACGTTTATTTCTGCCTCTCGTCCTATTTCAATACGTACAGACAATTTGTATGCAGGAGAAGGATGTGGGAATATCAGAGCCTGACAGGTTAAGAGTCATTCTAGCAAAAAAGCGGTAATTCTAGAACTTTACATTATTGGTGTTTGCAAATTATAATTCCCATAGACTTTTTCTGTCCTGACCTTGAGATTCTTTTTCTTTCAGTTGAAGCCTATGGACAGGCTGGTGGATGCAGCTGAGCTGAATGGCTGCTTGTCTGCTTGCCACACACACAATAAAAGTACCAAAATTGCTAAAATTTGGCTGGGTGGCACACAGGTTTAAAATTGCATTTTGGCTTCCCCCTTGAGCTTGGATGGAAATAGCATTTGGTTTGGCTGAAAGCTGAAGAAGATTCCACACGTTTGAGCTCCTGGGTGGCTCAGTGAATAAGCTCTTCAGATCATTTGCTCTTGAGGGATAAGAAAACAGCCTGTACTAATGAATATGCACAAATCATGTGGCACTGGCTCATTTTTCTTTCTTTAAAAATGCCTTTTGTGGCAAAGCCATCACCTCCAAGACAAAATGGCTGCCAGAAGACTCTGGTTCATAGGAAGAAAAAGCTTGCTGACTCCAATTTTCTCCAACAGTGGTAGGTGCTTCAGGAAGGTCCCTGAGACTCAGAAAGCAACTGTGAGTAAACCTGGAGCTTCCAAAGAAAGGAAAAAAGGAAAATATCTGATGAGCTGGGGGAACACCGCGGGTGCTCCATCGGACCCTGGGGGCCGGCTAACGCCACCCCCCGCAGCCACCGCTGGACCCACCTGGGGCCAGAGGACGCCAGGCCGGTCGACAGCCGACAACGCTGCCGCCGGGGAGGACGCCGTCATCTTGCCGTCCAGCGGGAGCCGCGAGTGCCATGCACCCGCCCTGCTTCTCTGCCCCGCTGGCACTGGGTGAGAGCCACGCCGGATTGGGGGCGGGGGGCGGGGACAGACAGCCAGCTTATCTTGCTGGACGCGGCCAGGGCCGGCGGCCAAAGGGCGGTCGCCGCCATTTGGGGGCAGTGCAGAAGCTGGGCTGGCCAGGGGCCATGTTGTCGGCTGGCAGGTGGGATTGTAAATTGGACTGGGATGTGCTAGGGGGGATTTAAGTGGTTTTACGTGGTTTTAGGTGTTTTTAATGTGTTTTAGCTTATATTTTTAATGGAGTTATTCTCGGCTACTAATATGGGGTTGCCTGGGGAGCACGTGGGCGTTGCCATTGGGGTGGTTATGGGCAATGCACGTTATGGCATTGAGGGTCTAACGTGTCTGCGTAGAAGAAGGAGGGACAGATGGCTAGCACCTGTTCCTCCTTCTGGTTATTCCCCCAGCCTGAGGGTTCCAGGTAGTCCTGTCAACCGCCCCTCCCCCCCAGGCCTGTTGGTGCTGCTGCTTAATGCCAGGTTGGTCCACAATAAATCTTCCCTCATCCATGACTTGATTGTGGATGAGGGGGCCAACCTGGCTTGCATTACAGAGACCTGGGCGGGTGAGTGAGAGGACGTCTCCCTCTCTCAACTGTGCCCGCCCGGGTATCTGGTCCAGCACCATCCATGCCTGGAGAGGAGGGGAGGGGAGGGGGGGTCACTTTGGTTTATCGAGCCTCTATTTTCCTCACGGGGCTTCCTGTCCCCTCGAGACCGGGTCTACAGTGCCCCTACTTGGTGCTGGGCAACCGAGACAGATTGGGGATTCTGTTGGTGTACCATGCACCCTTCTGCCCAACAGTCTCCCTGCTTGAGCTGACGGAGATCATCTCGGATTTGGGGTTGAAGACTCCCAGGATGCTGGTCCTGGGGGACTTCAATCTCCATGCCGAGACGGTCCTGACCAGGGTGGCTCAAGACTTCATGGCCCCCATGGTGGCCATGGGGCTGTCTCAACACGTCACTGGCCCGACCCATGAACATGGACACACTCTGGACCTGGTTTTCTCGACGGAGCAGGAAGAGGGTGATCTGAGGGTGAGGAACTTGTGTCTGACCCCCCTGTCATGGTCAGATCACTTCCTCATGAGGTTTGAGTTCGAGAGCGGCCTTTCCCTCTGTAAGGGTGCGGACCCAATTGTGCTGGTCCACCCCCGGAGCCGGATGGATCCGGATGGATTCCTGAAGGACCTGGGGGATTTCCCGGTTGATAAGGCTGGTGCTCCTGTCGAAGCTCTGGTCGAACTATGGAATGGGGAAATGACCAGGGCTGTTGACACAATCGCTCCTTAGTGTCCTCTCCCACCTGGCAGAGCCCATTTCTCCCCTTGGTATAGACTGGAATTACGGGCGATGAAGCGGGTTGGGAGACATTTAGAGCATAGGTGGAGGAAATCACGGGATGAATCTGACTGAACACACTTGAGAGCCCATTATCGGGCCTATGCTGTGGCAGTGAGGGCAGCGAAGAAGAAATTCTTCTCCGCTTCCATTGCCTCCTCACAATGCCATCCGGCGGAGCTCTTTCAGGTGGTGCAGGGGCTGGTACATCTGGGCCCAAAGAAAGATCTCATGCCACCCTCGAAGGCCCGCTGTGACAACTTCGTCAAGCATTTTCAGGAGAAAATCGCTCAGATTCGTCACGAGCTGGACTCTACTATTGAATCAGATCCTACTGGGGAGGTGCCAATGCTACCGTCTGGTCCACAATTGATGGATGAGTTTCAGTTGTTGCAGCCTGATGATGTGGACAAGGTGCTTGGACAGGTGCGTCCTACCACCTGCTTACTGGACCTTTGCCCATCTTGGCTACTCAAGACAGCCAAGGATGGGATTGGGACCTGGATCCTGGAGGTCGTCAACGCCTCTCTGAGGGACGGCCGGGTACCTGCCCCTTTAAAGGAGGCGGTAGTCTGGCCAGTCCTAAAGAAGGCATCCCTGGATCCAGGGCAAGGTGTTAGAGCAGGTGGTGGTGGGACAAATCCAGGCACTCTTAGATGAAACTGATTATCTGGACCCATTTCAGTCTGGCTTCAGACCCAGGTACGGTACTGAATCTGCCTTGGTTGCCCTGTATGATGACCTGTGCAAGGAGAGAGACAGGGGGAATGCATCCCTGTTGGTTCTCCTGGACCTCTCAGCGGCTTTCAGTACCATCGACCATGGTATCCTTCTGGATAGGCTTGCGGGATTGGGAGTTGGAGGCACTGCTTTGCAGTGGTTCCGCTCCTATCTCAATGGCCGATTCCAGAAAGTGGTGCTGGGGGACTATGACACTGCGCCATGGCAGCTATGCCATGGAGTTCTGCAGGAGTCCATTTTGTCCCCCTTGCTATTCAACATCTGCATGAAACCGCTGGGAGAGGTCATCCAGAGGTGTGGGCTGCAGAATCATCAGTATGCTGATGATACCCAGCTCTACCTCTCTTTTTCAACCAATCCAGGTGAGGCGTACTGAACCGGTGCCTGGCTGAGGTAATGGGCTGGATGAGGGCCAATAAACTGAAGCTCAAGCCAGACAAGATGGAGGTCCTGTTGGTAGGTGGGTTGGGCTTCGGGATGGGGGACCTGGACCTTGTCCTGAATGGGGTTGCACTCCCTCTTAGGGACAGGGTTCACAGCTTGGGAGTGCTCCTGGACCCAGAGCTGACATTAGAAGCTCAAGTAATAGCGGTGGTGAGGAGCGCTTTCCATCAGCTGTGGCTGATCCATCAGCTGCGTCCCTACCTGGAGAACGACTGCCTGGCAACTGTGTCACATGCATTGGTAACTTCCCGATTACATTTCTGTAACGCGCTCTACATGGGGCTGCCCTTGAAGACAGTCCGGATACTTCAATTGGTGCAAAATAGAGCTGCCAGATTGCTGATGGGGACTGGGCATTGTTCTCGTATGACCCCAGTTCTCCGTCAGCTTCACTGGCTCCCCATTGAAGTCCGGGCCCAATTCAAGGTGTTGGTTATCACCTATAAAGCCCTCAACGGCTTGGGACCTGGTTATCTAAAGGAGCACTTGCGTCCATATATGCCCTCCCACCCCGAGATCGGCGGGGGAGGCCCTTCTCTGACAGCCCTCTGTGAAGAATATTAGGAGGGTGAGTACCCGAAGGAGGGCCTTCTCTGCGGTGGTGCCCCACCTATGGAATGCGCTCCACAGAGAGGTCCGCCTGGTGCCGTCGTTATTTGTTTTTCGGTGCCAGGCCAAGACCTTTTTATTTAAACGATATTTTAATTGTTAATCGGTTGTTTGTGGTTTTAAATTATGGCCGAGAAACTCCAAATTTTTAATGTATTCTATGTTTATTTTCTTTGTAAGCCGCCCCAAGGCTTCAGCAATGGGTGCGGCATAAAAATGTTATAAATAAATAAATAAATGGTAGCTCATTGCTAATTCCATTACAGCAAGAGAGACTTGAAGGAAACAACTGATAGAAGGAGTATGCATATGTGGGGAGATATTCTACAGCCCTCTCAAATCTGGAGAACTCTAGAGGCTGAGGACTAGAGTCCAGCATTACTGGCCACTGGTCATGTTGTCTGGGGCTTGTAGGAGCTGGTCCAAAACATCTGAAGAGCACCAGATTGGAGAAGGCTGTAATGTTCCAGGAGCCAGCCCTGAGGAAAGCAACTTGGGAGTAAGCAGGAACACTTAATGTAGGCAGGATACCTGTCTGGTTGATAATTGGGAGATATGAGCAGAAGCAACCCACAGGGGCAGGAGGAAAAAGCAAAGACCTGAAGAGATGAGAAAGGAGGGCATTCCAATCCTGGCCTTTTATAAATCATTGGAATCATTGAAATGTTTGTTTTTGCTAATAGTTTCTACATCATTAAACTTTCCACTGTAGCTCCGCAGATAAGATTAGCAGTCACTCTAGGACCACAGGGAGAAAGACATTCTATTTCTCCTGAAATATTATATTTATATTAAAATATATTCACTCAGTAAGATTTGTCTTGAAAAGTTTGAAAAAGGATTCTCTAGTCATAGAAACAAACCAGAATTGCTCAGATCCCCAGAATGCAAGCAATTGCCTACATTAAAGCAGTTCCTTTGAGCAAATCTGGGCATGTGGAATTGGGAAGGGCACAGTGATGATTGAAAGTCCATGTTATTCCTTGAAATTCTCTACATTCTTAGGCTGATCTTCCCTTTGATGCTCACAAACATAAAGGGCCGCAGTGGATCAGACTGAAGTCCTACCTAGTCCCTCGCCTGATTTCCTGCAGTGGCCAACCAGATCTCTCTAGCAGCCAACAAGCAGGGCTTGAAGGAAACAGTTATGCCCTCCTCTTATTCACAGATAGGCTAATTTCCTATGTGTTTGGCTAATTGCCTTTTAAAACCAGTCAGGTTGGTAGCCATCACTATATCTTGTGGTAGAGAAATCCAGAGCTTGACTGTGCACCATGTAGTTTCTTTTGCCTTAGCTAAATCTCCCATGATTCTGCTTCACTGGATGAAGAGCATATTTCTCCCCTCAGAGATCCAACCAAAGCAATGCTCTCCTCAAAGTCTCTCTGATACCACCATAACAGCCAATTCTATCACATCTACCTAGAAATTTTATATTTCTATTCATTTCCTATTTTTATTTTCAGTGTTTCAAGAACATGATTTAGAAATGTTAGATGGATAAAAAATCTTTATTGTATTTATAATTCATAAATTACAATAATCACCAGAAAGTGCTATTCTCCCACAAAAATATATAGGCTTTCTGAAAGAAGAACAAAGAAGATGCATTCATATTACTACTCATCTTTGCAACAGAAATAGTTGGTCATCATAGGGCTGGGGAACCTATGAACTACCCCGTACTATACCTCACCACTGGGCAAGTTGTTTGGGGCTGATGGGAACTGGAGTCCACAATATCTGACAGTTCCCCAGTTCTGACAGAAGCTTAAAATAAATTGCTGATGCCCATCATTCAGCAACTACAAAGATATCCATTGCCAGCAGTGGATTTCATGCTTAGAGATTCCCAGCAAAGAGGTAAAATTTAAAATTAGAGAAATAGTCACAGTGCATTTAAAAAGAAAGGATGCATGTTTTCCCAGTTCTCCATTTCTTGTCATCATTTGCCTAATGGTGAATTCACTAATTTACAAGCTGTTCATTGCACATTAATTCTATTAAAAATAAAATACATGAGGTGGTCTTGGATGTCTAAGAGTAGAATTTGGGCACTAAGAAGGAAAATAGTATTTCAAACTAATTCCAAAGTTAGCGACATTTTCTTCCAGCCACACAGAGAGACCACATGTGCAGCAATTGTCAGATGATTTAAGTTGATTTGTGTGGTCACTGATGAACACTTCATGTGAGTCACATCCGCCACGTGGATAATTGAAGCGTTTGTGTTGGGAGACTTGCAGTGGCATGGAAGGATAAGGCACACTGCAGCCACCCTCTTCTGTCTTTGAAGTAAGTAAGTTGTTGACTTTGCTAGTTCAAGTCCATCAGCTTTCATTTCTTACTTTAGATGCGAATGCTCCTTGTTTAAGATTTATCCCCACCATCCTGTATTAACCCCAATAAGGTTATAAATCCCATTGAACTCAACAAGGGCACATAAGAATGCTTTCAGAACTGGGTTTTGGGTTTTCGGCAATCTTCTGCAGAATCAGACATAACCCAAAGTGCTTCTTCTTGCTGTAGCTATCAGAGCTTCAGAGATGGAAGTAAAGTCTGTAAATCTTCCTCGGCCTCTTTATCCTAAGAAAAAGAAAAGAAAAAGAAAGAAAAAGGGGAGGGGAGAAAAACAACTAAACTTATGCAATTACCTTGGAAGAACCACCCAGAATGTCTACAATGCAATGCCAATTGCTGCATGTGAACAAGATATTATTTTCAGCATTAGTAGTCCAAGAGAACATAACTGCTTCATTCTTCCTTTTAATCATTATACAAAAGTAAAGTATAAGGCTGAAAGAGGGGAGAAGGAGAACCCCTCCCCCCAACCTCATATGATGCTTTTCCTTTCCAACTTCCTCTTAAGCAAATGAACTGAAGTATTCATTACATATAATTCTAATGGATCGTAATTAAAGGTTTTCATCCTCCAACCACCATCTTTGGAGGCATTTCAGTGAACCCAGTGCCCCTGTGGCTTCAAGCCTGTGCCTTGCTTTCAAACAAAAACAAAAACCTATTTCCCAGCCTTTAAAACGCAGGTATTCAGAGACGCACCATAATCCACCCCTAGCTATCCTGGCCTTGCAGCTGTTTACAGCTTGACTTTAGTTGGTGGCCCTAAGCAAGGCAAGGTCCTTGAGCGCCAAGCTGCACTCACACACATCGCTTGGGTGGCTACTTGAAATGCAGTGCATGCAGGAAGCCATATAAGAGGCAAGCTGCTGAAATGAAGTGGGTTCTCAACAGGTCTGGGCACTCTAACTGTACCATTACAAATTTAGTGACGGTGCATTTGAATATCCTGGGGTTGTATCAACATTTGCATTTGCTTGCCTTGTAAAGCTGCATCACTGTGCATGAATTTTAAGCAGTTAGAGTTTCCTAAACTTATGAACTTGCCCAGAGTTTCACACAAAGTGTAAGTATCAGTGCTGGGGCTTGGCCAGCCAGTCATTGTGCCCTAGCAACTGGCAATCTCCAGGGACAAGCCACACTAACAAATTGGACAGGGTTGAGCACTGTAATGTTATTAGCACTCAGTAGATGAGTGATGCTCAAGGTTTCCAGTTGCTGCAGCCTTTCTTCTCCCCCTCCTTCAAAGCAGACCAGAACAAAAAGCTTTCTAACTGAAGGGATTATGTTAAAGCTGGCTTTGTAGTACAAAGGAAGAGTATTGCAGAAGTCAGTAACAAAAGAAAAAAGCTAAGTTCGGTTACTGGCCATCAGGAGAATATAGCTTAATAGTAAGATGTTGATTCCAAACCAAATAGTTCTCCCTTTTGCACTGAAAACAGCAAACTGCACCTTCAAGGCGGATCTTCCAGGTTCAGGGCCAACGGCTTGGAGCATCTGAGGTACCTCAGCAGGTCCACCCACTTAACCTGGCACCATATTCTAGCCTGCCCCTTCCACAATAGCACACTTGCTAAACTCTCCCACAGAATTTGAAACTGCACAATTCCCGGTGACTGCCTGGCTTATTTCTAGGTTCATTGGCCTTGGCATTTCAGTTATGGATTCTAGTTCCTCCCCTTGGCCTGATTCAGAATCCATCTCCATAATTTCTGAAGGCTATTTAACAGGAGGAGTGGGCCCAATCCCTACACAAGTAACAAAAGCTGCCTAGCCAACACCACAGGTAAGAGTGGGAGTAATCACTACAGCAAAGTAAGTATATTTCTAGATAACACTGTGCAAAGCACAATGGGGAACCGGTGACTTACCAAATATTGTTGGACTACATCTCCCATCATCCTTATCCACAGGCCATGCTGGCAGGGCTGATAGGAGTTGGAATCCAGCAACATCTGGAGAGTCTTAGGCTCCCCATCCCTGGCAAAGGGAATACAGGTAAGTGACTAACAAGTAAATAAGGTGTATGAGAGAAGGCTAAAGCATCCCACTAATTTTACTGTATGGGAAAAGCCGTTGGGCACTTTTATACAGTGCCAAAAGACCATCAAGAAAAACAAGAACAATTGTTCAACCTACCTACTGAGGATGCAAAAAGGAAAGGCCCATTCAGATATAATATGTAGGTGTCAGTAAGCAATAATACGTGATCAATTTGGATTCTCCTTCTCTTTCTTTCATGCACATAGTTTCAAAAGATAATTCCTATTTTCTTAACCATAGTTTCTCAAGATACCTGAACCTGAAATTCTGGTTTAAGGGTTCATGCAAACCAGGGCCTGGTCTTGGTTTGTGGGATACACTTAAATCAGTTTTCTGTTCAGATGCCATGTGGTCTTCAAAATGAGGTGCCCCCTCAAACAAGTAGGTACATAAAAGGAAGAAGGCAGTGGGGAAAGTTCAGTTCATCCTTTGCTCACACCCCAAAACACCTCTACTCTATTTTCTGACATGTGAATTACTTTATTTGATAATGTTTCGAACATGGACTTTCTCTTTTTGTTTTGTTTCTCCACCTTCCTTTGTGGAAATAAAGGGACCATCCTACTTATCTGCAGGTCTTTCTGAAATTATGGAGAACCGTGTCACCTGAACAGCGCCAGTATTAGTGTGATGGATAATTATGCCCCAGCTTTCTAGTCTAATTGGGCTGGGGACAGGAATGCCAGGCATGAGCCAGCAAATCTCCACCACAGTCAGGAACTCACAAGATGTTCTTAGGCTAGTCATTCTTGCTCGTGCTGAGCCCCCCATCAGCACTATGGGAAACCAGTACTAGCCTGCCTTACAGGCCTAGCATATGATTACAGAGATAATGTACATGAAATGCTTTGAACTCATGAATAGTGCTATCTAAAGTTAAGCCTTTCTTATATACACAGAATTCTGAATGTGCAGGATAGCAGTACACAGCAGTCTCTTATGAATGCTATACTATTCCAACGAGCACTGAGACTCCAAAGTGCTTTGAAGTTCACAGAAGTGCAGAAGGAAGCCTATGCACGTTCAGAACTCTATGGCCATAACAAAGCCTCAGATAGTTTTGGAATGTGCCCTGTAGGATTAGATGGCAGGAAAACAGGCTTAACTTAAACATGAATTGCATAAAATGAACTTAGAAACTGCATGGTAAGGAATAGTTTCATAGCAGGACAAGGGTTAGGGCTAGGGGTTTGAAATCTCATGTTTTCAAGCAAAAGCTAGACAGACCATTGTCACGGTCCTCTCCATTTGTCTTGAAGCATTGGACTCTACTAAAAGTCTTGGACAGACCTCTCAATGGCTTAATTCACGTATCCACTGAAAGCTTTCATTTAACATGTGATTTCAGTGGCAATAAGTTGACCTAACTAACCAAGAAATCATGTATCAGTGCCTGGTAGTATTTATTGTACTCATTGAGCATTTCTGCCAAAATAATGTCTGTCGCAGGAAAAGCTACCAGGTAAAATTTCCACCTTACCCAAAGACCGCACCACAGAATTGTTCATCTCAAAATTCTAGCATCAGTAAATCACAAGACACTGTTTTTCTGAATCAAGTTGTTGAGTTCAGCCACGCTGCCCACAACATACACATGCTCTCTCTCTCTCTCTCTTTTAAGTTCCCTTGGAGCATGTTTTGCGTAGTGGGTCTTTGGCTTGGTAGTGCTAAACTGTACTGCAGAATACGTAGTTACTAGATTGCATGTGGTGATTCTAAAATACACAGCTGCAAATCTTCTGATTGGTGTGACTCACTTGTGTGCTGCCAAGTTCCTCATTAAAATTACCATCACGCCATTTTGACAGTCATCTGTTTACATGCAGTTTCAAAATACGTAATTTCATTACATAATTTTGTAATACCCTATGTGCACATTTTGAATGTGCAAGTGCCGTCAGCCATACCAGGGAAGTCAGCAGCCACTTTCCATTTGACAAGAAGTTTCCCATATTTCATAAGGTCCTGAACATGGGACATGAAATGCTTCCCCAGAAGCCCTGAGAGTTGCAGAAGATGAGGACTACTATGCATTTCTCCCCAGTATCGATGCTACTCCAAACTGACCTTCATAATCTCGGCTGTTTACATGTTCAAGGAAACATAGAAACAGAGCGAGTCAGAAGGGGCCTCCTGGGCCATCTAGTCTGACCCCCATCTCCAGCCTCATAGCTTTTATGCATCCCTGATGAGGCATGGGAACCAGCCACAAAGAAAACCTTTGTGTCATAAAGACCTACCTCCTTTGTGACAGACAGAATTGACAATGCAGTTTCACAGCACCTCAGAGCATTGCTCCTCTGGCCAAGTTCTTTGTAGCACTGGGAATGTGGGAAGCAAGGAGATCAGGCATTTAGTTAACTGCATTTTGCACTTAAGGAAAGAAAGGGAAAACGGACTATGGGTGAAATCCTATGCATGTTTAGATAGAAAAAAGTCCTATAGCTCTTAGGCACAATGCATTTCTGCATACAGGATGGGATATATTGCTATAAACACTCATAGGATTACTCCCTAATTTTAGTTACCTTTGCCAAATAGACATAATTGTGCTTAGAATATCCAGGATGTATTTCTTCAGCCTGAGAGAAAACACAAAAAGAAAAGAAAAGGAGCTACAGCACAGTAATTTGAAGTTTTCTGACACATGGGAGAAACAGGAGATGACGAGGGACAAAGGGCAAGGGCTAGAACCAGATTTAAGTGCACAGCATGCCTGAAAGTCAGCTTCCTGCCATCCCTTTCCCAGAACAGCTTGCTTGCCCACTCCCTGAAAAACCAGAGATTCAAGGGCACCTGATAAATGTCCGTCATGTTTTAGCGTTTGTAGGAGGACAGAAGGGTCCTGCAAGGACGTCTACTTTTTCCAGTCACCTAAATCTAGACAATTTGTCATATATTTATATTTATATCCTGCCTTTATCCCATTATATGGAGCCCAAGGTGGCTTACATCATCTTCCTTTCCATTTTATCCCCCTAACAACAGCCCTGTGAGGTAGGTTAGGCTGAGAGTCTTTGGCTGGCCCAAAGTCACCCAGTTGATGTCATGGCTGAGTGGGGACTAGAAGCTGGATCTCCCAAGACCCAGCTCAGCATTCTAACCACTATACCTCACTGGCTCTATACTAAATCACACATTGTAAGAATCTCCCATTGTTTCTGTTTCAACACTGCAAGATGGGGGTGAAGGGCCAAAAAGCAGTGAGCATCTGAAAAGCATGATATGGGCTGGCATTGCTCTCACATCTTTCTAGTACCTATAAACTGCAGAGGCTGTTATGTTCATTTTATTCTATGAACAAGCTATGAGCCATATCAGCTGCAATTTTCTCATAAGCATCTTTAAAAACAACTCTCCCCATTGAAATCCAGAGAGCTGTATCTGCAACACAGCCCCAGTTCCAACAGATACTGACACAGCAGTTACAATATGCACCTTAGAGGCCAAGGCAGGCATTCTTTTATAGATATTTCATTATGGAAATGGTTAGAGTTTAAAGAACCGTGAATTTATAGCAGCCAAGAACTTGGTGAGCAAATTTCTTGAACCCCAGCCACTTAGTAGGTGGGCCCTTAAAAAGAAGTGAATGGGGCAGCGGGGGCTGAGGGAATGAGAAACAGCAAATACCTTAAGAAAATTTTGCAAAGCTTCATGTACTGTTGAAGTCGGTGGAGCCCCAAAAAGAGCAGCAGCTATTTTTTTCTCAATCCAAGACAGCTGAGCCACCTTGGAAAAGTCCAGAAAAAGAGGAAATGGGAAAATACAGCTGTTAAGAGATACTTAAAAGTTATGAAACAAAATATTGTTTTGCAAGCCAACTGTCATAATAAAACAACATTCCAAAATATTACATTTTAAACCACTCCTTTAAAAAGTTAGAGCTGCACAGTCATTTTTCTCATTTAAACAAATATGTTGTATTCAATCCCACCTTTTCGTTTGTGTTGTTGTTTGTTTAAATATAGAAGACTGGGAAATAAAAAAGTACCATGGCAGACTAACACTGCACACTCAATTAAATCCAGTGGAATTTACTTCTCAGTAAATATGACAGGATTGGATCACCCAAAACAAAACACACCATATTTCATGTACTACAGCTATGAGGCACAACACCAACAAGAATGGGGAAATGTGAGTTCCAATAGGCCATAAAGATACCTCTTTCTACAGTTGACTCAGTTTGACAGTCTGCATTTCTTCCTGGGAAATAGAGACAGGATTGGGATTCTTTGGTGAACCAGCTGCCTCTGCATGAATGTTGAAATGGCACAGAAATGCATGGCTGCCATATTGTTGTTTAGTCACGAAGTCATGCCCAAACCATCACAACCCCACGGACAACATTCATCCAGGCTCTCTTGTCCTCCACCATCCCCTGGAGTCCACTTAAGTTCATACCAACTGCTTCAGTGACTCAATCTAGCCACCTCATCCTCTGCCATCCCTTTCTTCTTTTGCCATCTACTGTTCCCAGCATTAGGCTCTTCTCCAGGGAGTCCTTCCTTCTCATTAGGTGGCCAAAGTATTTGAGTTTCATCTTCAGTATCTGGCCTTCTAAAGAGCAGTCAGGGTTGATCTCCTCTAGGACTGACCGGTTTGATCGCCTTGCGGTCCAAGGGACTCACAGGAGTCTCCTCCAGCACCACAATTCAAAGGCCTCAATTCTTCAGTGCTCAGCCTTCCTTATGGTCCAGCTTTCACAGCCATACATTGCCTGCAGAGGTTCTAGTTGCAGAGGTTCTAGTTGCAGGTTGCAGACGCCTGCAGAGGTTCTAGTTGGTGCTGGAATGGGGTGATGACTAGGGCTGTCAATGACATCACCCCCAAATAGCTTAGCCGACTCTGAGTAATTTTCACAAAGACTGAAAGGCTTTTTGATGGCTGACATAAGACACTCTTGTAATCACACATAGGGCAGTTCACACAAAATAGGTTACCTGCAAATAGGTTAGACATTGTATGTTGTTTGCTGAACATGGTACACTCAACAGATTACTGAACTTGTTTTCCCTCTCTTTCCTCCTCAGTCTTCCAGCCAGCTCTGTCATATAGGCCAAGGAATTTTGCAGCACAAACTATCCTCATTCATTTCATTTCCTTTATATTATTTCTGTACTGCTGCATAGCCAAAGCTCTCTGGGTGGTATTCAACAAAGTCTCCTCATTCCAGCTCTCTCTCTGCTCAGATTGTTAATTACATTTCATTCCCCTGTATTTTCATTTTTTGGAGCCTCAAAAATATGGTCATTTAAAAATGGATTATTTTGTTGGTTTTTCAGAAGTATGCTTTTATGAATATCTGATGCTTATAGCCTTTTCTGGTCAATAGCCTTATCTGTTTCAGCTGTCAAAGGGAGCAAGTGGAATAGGCAACATACAAGGAAATTGACAAGATAAAGCTAATTGGCTTATATGCACACAATTGTAAAGAACTGGGGGAGAAATAATAGTAACATAATGGAGAAACTGATTAGCACAACTTAGAAGCATACAAAATATAAGGAGGGGGAGCCAAAGGATCAAATACACCAAAACCTGGGACAATTGCTTCCCCCTGGCAATGTGATTTTCTGGATTTTAAGTATTGAACCAACAATCTTCAACTACTTTTTCAGCACTTCCCAACTTTCCGGCTACTTGAAAAAGGGGAGATATTAATTCACCAGCTGTTTATGGTTCCTTTTCAGACCATACTCAAAAAACAAAACAACACACCAAACACCTGAGAAGGCAACTGCACAATGTAGGGTAAACTGGACTCCTGGGACAGGTGTGAGCACTGCTGGGGCTGATGCCCCCCTTAGTCCACCCTGTTC
The DNA here is from genome assembly GCF_004798865.1 of Varanus komodoensis. Taxonomy (NCBI): domain Eukaryota; kingdom Metazoa; phylum Chordata; class Lepidosauria; order Squamata; family Varanidae; genus Varanus; species Varanus komodoensis. The sequence continues at coordinate 18,276,613 of NW_025335268.1, read as the reverse complement.
AATCACCTTGTAAGGGGAATGTATTTCCCATCCATTATACATGTCTGTATTTCCCCTTCAGAAACTGCAGCCCAAAGTGCTTTGAAAAGGAACCACAAAAGGAACCATGGATTATGGTATATCATGGGAACCCAGTCATACTGAAGCCATGTAAAGTGGGCTTTCTTCACTGCAGTGTAAGCACACACAGCCCGGCTTTGGACTGGGAATGTAGCACTCCAGAAGGGAGATGGTTAAGCATTTCTTCCCACCCATTTTTATTCCAAATCTCTACTCCCTGCATGGGGAGAGCAAAGTGAAGAGGAAAAAAAGACACTTTGGAGCTGACAAAGACTTTTTTCACCTGCCTTCCTATGAGAGAGAGAGACAGGCATGTGGGAAGGTATTTTGGGGCAAAGAAAGGTGGGGAGAGGTTTAACTGCCCCTTTCTGGAACATTATGGTCCCAGTTTCAATCAGTGCTGCATAATTACAGCAGAATTTAACCCCCCCCCCTTCATTACCAGAGCATTTACTTTGGTATTAATGGACTTGGCTCTGGGGATTGAGTTTATTCTGGGAAAGGTATAGAAATGTCTACCAACTAAACTGCTTTAATCTCATCAGCCAGGGGTTTGTTTTGGTTTCCCACATAAGGCAGGCTATGATTTTACATTTTATTTAATAAGAAACAACATGACTAACAAATTCACTGTCATATAAACATTCATGGATTACAGCCTTCTTTATTAGATATAGAAAATGTTATCCTACATTGGCTCCCTGGGAACTGAAATGCACAAAGCACAGACAATGGCAATTATTTTAATAGGGACAACTCACAGATAGAACTGTGATTGGGTGATAAGTTAGGTACCTTCACATGGGTGAGGGGATTAACACAGAGAATGTAGACATTTAAAATGTTCTTTGTAATCATTGAAAAAGTCGATCAATGATTTGCAAAAGTAGTGCCAGGATGAAAGCAATCATCCTGGGGGAAGTCTCAGGCATGCAGACTCATCCCTCTTAAGGCCCTTCTTCACGCCCCTTTTAAGAGAAATGCTGTTGGACTATTTTACTTCTTTTTTTGTCAAAATCTTGGAGTTTCAAGCTTTAAAATTCTTTATGTAGCAGCACTTGTAGTCAACCAGCATACTCCCTTGGAAGAGTTTTAGGATGAAGAATAGCTGATCCAACTGCAACATATATAGACTGATGGAAAACATTACCAGAGAAAAAAATATTGCTGATATAATATTCCCATATACCACCCACATGTTTAATAGTCATACAGGCGCATGTGCACATGCATGCACACATACATGCATTCATGGTAGCACAAAATTATGGATCTCATGCAAGGTTTATCTTGATGTCAGTAGATAGTCTTCTATTTTTTTTCCATTGTGAAATGTACAGTTAGCTTCTTGCAATCTGTGGCTTGAACATAAACTATGAAATCTCTCTGGTACTATACGCTTTCTTACAAAAGTTAATAAGAACAGATGTAGAAGGCTTCAGTTTCATCTTTTTGCTGGCTTAGAGTTTGATTGCACTGCTCAACAACCCTTCCTCCCCAAAGAGCAACTGTTTTACTTGGCTCTACTAGCTTTTATGAAAAACAGCAATCTGAGCAGCACCAAAAATTGCAATTGGTATGTGCATTGCATACATGGCATTAACTTTTATGCTCCAGCCACTTTTATGGAGCAAACTATCCAGTACAATTTCTAATATTATTTTAATTAGTGAATTTACTGTACTGCTTTAAAAATAATATTGATATTAGAAATAATCCCAGTCCTACTCATAAAGGTTGTGTCAACTGTGCAATTGTGTGTCAACTGACAGCTTCCCCAACTTGATCAGCTTCAGATGTGTTGAAAAACACCCCCACCCCCCATTATTCCCAACCCCATCAGGAGTGCTGTCTGGAAATGATGGAAATTATAGTCCAAGCATCAGGAGGGTGCTGAGTTGGGGGAGGCTGATTTATGCAGTTCAAAGTGGCATATGTCATTTGTCAAACACAGATCTTTTCCCTTCTCCAAGGACAACAGGGCAACATTCATGGGGTTATTCTGCTTTATCCTGACAAGTTGTCCATAAAAATATGACCAGCCCAAGTTCACCAAGTAAGCTGCAAGAACAGGCCAGTGAAAACTGTTTGGAACAAATGATGTGCAAGTATATACTAAATTATTCCACTACTCCTAAGAGGTAGGCCAAAAGGAACCAAAAGATGACACGGTCTCCCAAAACCAGTCTGATTTTGAGCTTAGCTGCAAAATAGCCAAGACTGCTTTTACATTCAGATCTGTAATAGGAAAACACATGCTATTTTTAATTTTTATATTTCTAACCCTGCTTTTTCCTGCACCACAGTCTCAGTTTAGCCAACCAATAGTCCTGTACAGTAGATTAGGCCGAGAAACGCTGCATTTGCCCAAGGCCACACCATAAGCTTTACAGGTGTGCAAATATTTTCCCATATCCAACCCAAATGCTCTAATCATGGCACTGGACAGCTGAATATTGAAAGAAGGGCAATCCTACATAAGTCTCCTCAGGAATTCACACCACTGAATTCAATGGGGCTTACTCCCAGGTAAGGCAGCTTAAATAAATGGCTCATAGATCGTTTTCACATTTATTAACCTAACTTGAATGCTTGTCCAGAACCCCACAATGGCTCTGCTGAATCAATTTTCTCTTTATGCCACTGACCTCCATGGAATTTTGCTTCCATGAATTTTAATTGATCCCAGATTTTATCCAATGCCTTGCTTCAGATATAATTTTTCCTCCTGAACAGTTCCATCTAGATTACCTGATAAGAACAACTATATTATCTGTGTATTGGCTACTTTCCAATTTGGCTATGACATTCTCTTATCCAACCCACAGGAATTTTATAGTATTTCAGTCTCAGACCATGGTGGTGTCCTAGGTAAATCTGAATAACTTGAAACAAAGATACTAGCTGTAAACAGTGTGTTCTGTGTTGTGAAAATAACAGCAAAGTTTGGCGTGAGCGCTAATGGCTTTCAGGTACAAACAAGAAACATACTGGATAGATGACACTTCAGGTGGAATACGTTAAGCCCAGATTGCATCTCTTTCAAAAAGATATTCAATTCCTTAAATGACAGGTTTAAAAAGAAGAATATTGGGTGAAATCCTATAACTTGGGGATCTACTCACAATGGAACTATAATAATTACAGCTGTAGCTACTGGATTTTGAAACGTGTGCAAGGTAGCTAAAATCCAAAAAGCAACACTTAAAAATATCTGGAATGTAGAAGTGATTTAAAAAGACAAGGTCCAGAAGCAATACCCTTCAGCTACCAAGACAAAATACCGTGTCTGGACAAGCAATCAAGCCAGGTTAATAAATGTGAGAACGATCTGTGAGCCAAAGTATATTTTCTATTCTTCCACTGGCTCTTCAATGCCAGGAAAGGTGAAACTGAGCAAAGATTACAAAAACAGCATGATGCAGGTTTGTACACAACACTGAAGCCAAGCTCAGAGCTGCCGTACCCAAACCTGCTATAGTCCCAGAAAACTGCAATGCAGAGATTAGCCTGACTGAAGGGATCATAAGCTGGGATGCACTGATGGAATGGAAGCCACACACAGGTCAGTCCACTGGGCACGAAACATGCACAATCCCCAGCCTGCAGATTAATCCCCGGTGTTAAGAGCTCTACGGTGTGCTGATTAACTTCTGGACTGTGTTCAAAGTTCTGGTGCTTACCTTTAAAGAGAAATCTAATTAATCTGCCTCTACAGGGTTCTTCCCTAGCCCAAAGCCAGTGCTCAGTTGCATGCAGGAACTTTGTTTTCCAATTATTCACACACACATATGACAAACTTCTCCAGGTTTAAGAACTGGATTCCACAGCTAAGTGAATCTACTTATTACAAGTTGTGGGGTTTTATCCAATGAAGTGGCTAAACTTTAGCATTTATGGAAAGCCCATTTTCATCCTTGGGCAAGTGTTGACTCCAATACTTGCACTGTCCATCAAGGTAGCCACCACATAAGCACTTTCAGCTCATGGTGACTTCATCACACCTCCGCTATAGGTGATGGCTGTGCTAATTTTGCTGCTAGCATTATACCTTCTGTTTTGCAAGATTGCTCAATTGCACTATTTTTAAATAGGCCTCAGGGCTGCAGTTCAGTAAGTGAGTCAAAGCTCATAATGCACTTACTTCATAACACCATCTTCCACTTAAGTAATACAAAAAAGGATCCTGAGGTTTAAGCTCAATTGCTTTGTCTAGATGCTCCTGTAAGAAAGAAAATCAGAATGAGGAATTGCCTTTCTCTCTTCAGTTCAGCTCCCTAGACATAGGCTCAGGCTCATGTACATTGTCATGTTTGTCCAGGTGATGTATAGATATCAGAGTTGGCCAAAGCTATAGGCACATTAAAAGCCACAAAACAGAATTAATGGACACACATGTACAAAGTATACAAGAATATAATCTATTTAAAGCATGATCTACATTACTTCTAATCAACAGCAAAAGTAATGTCTTGATACTAGTTAAGGGGTGCAATCCTACTGAAGTCAATAGCAATACTGCCACAGATCTTAAGATGAGCAGCATTTAACACTGCTGTTAGCACTGCATTGATGGACAATGTGAGTGTTAAGGAAAGACAAGAATGAATGGAAATGCTTCTAACAGAAACACATCAGTATGCGCACCCTTCCTGGTCTCATGCTACTCTTTGGACATTCCTCCTTGGGGGCAGCACAAGAATCTTGTGACTCGTTCATGAAATCCTGCTTGCTTTTTTGCAAGCTACTCCAAGCTGTCTGGTAGGAACACACAAGGAAAAAGGAAAGGAAATCTCCTCTCCCCAGCTGGAGTTTGCCCCCACTTGGCAGATTTAGTTCCACTGTAAACACAGTCTTCAAAACTGTCAGGATGAGGTAATTTAATAATAGCAGCAGCTTATAAGCTACCAAAAACATACCTTAAACAGATAGCCATTCCTGATTTTGTTCTGTGTATTTTCAAACTGAGACACATAGCCACACAATATTGCAAACCTGAAAAGGAAGCAGCAAGAAAGCTGTGCTGTTTGGGATGTACGGAACACTCACAACCATTTTAATCACAGTGATGCCAGCCTGGCTAAGTTCCTTTGAGAGAATTCTTCATTATTTTCAGTATAAAACCTACTTAGGGACCAACTTAGAACAGGCATTCCTTGTTTCTCACATGACAGAATGGCTCTTCTAAAATGTTGCCCTAATTTTGACCCTGTGACCTTGCATCTGTATACAGATTGCATCTGTATTTTTGTTTAGAACAATTGCCCTGTTCATATGTACTGCTGCACAAGGCACTCCAAAGCTTGATTTAATCAGAGGTGAATCCCACGGAATTCAACAGGACTTACTCCCTGGAGAGCATACAGAGCATTGGCATCTCAGATGACTGATAGGGAGCAATCTAATTGAGATAATCGTCTTCCTCCTAACTCAGATTATCATGTCATGCAGAGTGGGGGAGTGGCAGAGGCCATCTTCACCTCTCCCCTCTTCCCACTCTGCCTTTTTGCTGGACAGCATTTTCAGGCATCTAGCTAGGAGGCTTCAGGCAGAGAGGAGAGGAGGCAGCCAGGGACACAGGATACACTGTGCCCTGGCCACAGCAGCCTCTGCCCCTCAGGGGCCCATCAGAATGCCCCTTTACTTGCGCTCTGAGACCAAGTTCTGAGCCTTAGATGGGAGCAGTCTCCACGGCTCTTTTCATCCCAGCTCTAGCGAGTTGGAGCACAGCTTCCCTTTTCCCACCACTACCTCTGACCTTGGACCTGGCAATGTGAAATATCCGATACCCACCCAAACAGTGTCTAGAGGCCACAGGACCACTCCCTCAACAACTTCAAGAGAGCCATCAATTTAACTTTGTTTTAGCTGGCAAAAATTCTACTTTTAACATGTGCAGGTATATCTACCTGCTCAAAATATCTGCAGCTCATGTGAGCCAAGGTCCCATACACACCCTTCAATGATTCAAATTTTTGCAATTTCAACTCTCTCTGTGTGTATGTGTACACAGACTGAAAACGCAATCTATTCAAAGCCATTCAGTTGGCTTTGTACACAGCTAAGGGTTCATGCTATTTTAACTTACTAAACCCTCCCAGCTACTTCCCCCGACAAACAATTACACACTACAACTGATGGGGGTGGCTTCCCCACAGATATTCTTTTCCAAGGCTCATGGGAGGAGTATCCCATCTGAATTAAAAGATGCATGTTTCTCAGAGTTCAACCACTTCAGTACAAATTCAGGATATGCTTCCATTCCAAAAGAGACAAGTGAAGCAATAATGGAATATCATTCATTACTGTCCTGTCCAAAAAAAAAAATAAAATAAAATCCAGTAAGCAAGACTGCTGACAGCTCAAGTTTGGGAAGACCAATGATTTTCAAGTATTAGGAAGAGTAAAAGTTACTAAACTTTTATTTCCCATAAGTTGCAAAAATGCAGGCAACATTTTCTCTCTAACCCCCCCCCCATTCATTAGCTGCTAATCAGATGAATTCAGCATACCATAGCTAAACGGATTGCAGCTAGAAAAGAAAACAATGAAATGCAAACAAGCTAATCCTGCAGCTCACAGAATCTCCAAGTCTGTGCGTGACAAGGAAAGAAAGGTGCTGGCGATACTTTTACATATAAAGGCCTTTCCGGACAAATAAAAAGCAGCTTATTTTTCTTAGTATAAAGTCACGCTAGCTACAATCTTTATGCATAGTGCCAGATCTGTCTTGTAGTCTGGAGGCTGGGGGTAGTGGGAGACATTGTTGAAAGAGTTAAAGATATTTGGTGCATTCAGGTCACACTTTTTAGGTGATTTAACCTAAAATTAAGCAGAGATGCATTGCGACAGCATGGAAAAGGGCAAATGCACACTTGGAAAGAGGTGCATAAAAAGAGGGGAGACAAAGAACTATGGATTAAATCCACACTTAAACATGATTATAAGGTAAAAAAAGGTAAAGGTTTCCCCATGACATTAAAGTCCATTCATGTCTGACTCTTGGGGGCAGTGCTCATCTCCGTTTCCTAGCCGAGGGTGCCAGCGTTTGTCTGCAGGCAGTTTCTGTGGTCATGTGGCCGGCATGACTAAACACCAAATTGCACCAAATTGCACCAAATTGCTGTTACCTTCCCACCGAAGTGGTACCTATTTATCTACTTGCTTTTGAAGTGCAAGGTTGGCAGGAGCTGGGACAAAGCACGGGAGCTCACCCAGTCTGTGGATTCGAACTGTCGACCTTTCGATCAACCAGTCCAGCGGCTCAGCAGTTTAAACTACTGTGCCACCCGCAGTCCCTAAACATGATTAGACACATTTAAATCAATAAGATATAATGCAGTCATAATGGACTCAAGTCCCAGTGACTGCAGTGGGGCTAACTTAAGTCTGAATTCATCATTTTGTATTTATTTATTTTGCTGAAAGCCAAACAACATTTCAACCTCAGTGAAGGGAAGTGATGGGAAAGGCAAGGTCCAGAAAGGAACCAAGAGAATTCCGTGACAACTTCAAAGCGAAGACTATGTTAAAAGAAGAAACATTGTGGGAGGAGGAGGAGGAGGTAGTACATTTGCTGGTGCACACCACTTTGGGGGTTTTTTTCCACTTGAAGAGCTGTATCTGTCTTACTTGAAGGCCATAAGCTTTAATTTTCTTTTAACAAGAAAATTTAACCTCAGGAAAGGGCAGAATATGATATGGCAGCGGAGAGGCCTCCATCATCAATCATAGCAATGTTATAGATATTATCCAACAGGCACCTGTGACTTGTAGCGACAGTCACAAGGACAAAGCTCCTGTCCTTGTAAAGAGGAAATCTAATTACCGTCACTGGCACAGAATAGTTACGCAAAACTGGTGATGGGTTAGTTGCTGCCAAGGCTAACAACCCACCCCAGAACTGTAAACAGTCAATACCATTTCTGAGTGATTTGTTAAAGATGGCAGCAATCCTTGAGGGATTTAGGCGACACAGCAAGCGGTGTCAGTGAAGGGAATGAAGCAAGTAAGACAAGCATGTGGCTGCCCCATGCAATGTGCTTAATCACTGTGGTGATCATGTGAACTGGATCAGTTTTATTTGCTGAAGTGGTAGGATCTGTACTATGGATAGAACTGCATGGAGGACCACACCAGAATGGAATCAATGTAAATAAACAGATATTTTATGAAGACAGGAAAGTGATGTGTGCAATTTAAAAAAAGCTATCTTGACTTAAAGTGTGGAAGAGCTCATGCAAGCAGAGAGAATGGGTGTGTTGTGAAAAGAAGCTATCTGTAAGGCTAAAAAAGCACACCACGTTGTAACAGAGCAGGTTATGTCACAATCGTACACACACTTGCCTGGGAGTAGTGCCACTGAAATCAACAGGACTGATTTCTGAGTGGAAATGCATCAGACCCTACCATGAATAAAGGACTGAAAAGCTATAGCTGATCTTACAATGAAAGGTCCCGGAAATAATATGGCAGAAGAACACAACACACAACAATTTAGCAAGAGGTTAAGTTGTGCTAATTGGGTCATATAGCTATTTTTTCTTCATTATTATAAGTGCTGAGCAGGAAGGATAGACAAAGGTTGCACGGCACAAGACTGAAGGGAAGGCCAAAGCTGTGGTATACAGATGTCATTAAGATTGATTTGGGCTACAGTCCCACAAACACAGATGTTTCTGCCTCACTGGAATCCTACAAAGGAAGCTATTTATTTCTATACCACCTCACAGCTGAAGCTTTCTGGGAGGTTTAAGTCCTCATCAGCATGACTGCAGCCTTGGTGGACTATGAAATGCCTCAACAGCCCAAAAGATTTGCACAGAAGAACAATAAAAAGAACTGGTGCTAAAGACAGCAGAAAACAAGGAGCACAAAGAATCACATACTCCACCTAATGTTCAGACAGAAATCTGCAACACACTTAGAAGCTTTGCATACACTTTCCTAGTATACTCATCTGAAGTTGTGATGTTAAGTTACATCAAGGAGTGCCAATTTAGGTCCTTCCAGATGTCCAACCCTATTATCATCCTGTACCACTGGCTGTGTTGGCTAGGGCTGATGGGAGTTGTAGGCCAAAGCATTAGTAGGGCCACGTGTTGCCCACTCATAATTACATACATACATTTGGGAAAGAAGGGGGGGAACTGAGTTATCCCTGCTTGTAACAATAAAATGTTAGTCAGTCATAATAATACTTTAGAAATACAGAGCAGTGTCTGAGTTCCAGAAATACAGTGGTACCTCGGCTCACGAACACTTCGGTTCATGACCAAATCGGGTTGCGAACAAAAATTTCATAACAATTTTAACTCAGGTCGCAAATTTCACATTGGGTGGCGACCATGATCGCAGCTGTCTCCCCACCCCCTCAAGTGGGGAGATGGCTGCGATCGTACTGGGGGAGATGGCTGAGATCGCGCCCGTCTTTCCTGCAGGAGTGCAACCACGATCTCGGCCATCTCCTCCCCCAGCACGATCATGCCTGTCTCCCCCCCATGCACTCATGTTCGTGCCTGTCTCTCCCTCCCCGAGGTGCGCCGGGATGACGGGCGTGTGCAGGGGTGATGGGCGCGATTGTGGTTGTGCTGGGGGGGGGGGCGGGGAGATAGCCACGTTCATGCTCAGGATGGGCTGAGGGGGGAGATGTTCGCAATCTTTGCTGTTCTTTTCTGATTTCTTTTCTTTTCTGATTAAAAAAAAGTTACAAAATGGATTAACCTTATTTACAGTGAATCTTATGGGGAAATTTAACTTGGCTCACGACCAGTTTGGGTCATGACCAGAGTCCTGGAACGGATTAAGTTTGTGAGCCAAGGTACCAGTGTACTGCAAAAGTTTTAAAAAGTTATTATATTACTTTTTCCATTTAAGAACAAATGAACAAGATACTCCCAAAACATTAATCTATTTAGAAACTCAGAGGGTAGCATCCAATATCGGAGCTGCACAAATGGACCTACAGTTAGTGCAACAGAGAGTTAGTGCTACCTATAGCAAGAATGGAGACAAGAAAAAAATACTCCCTTCTCTGATTTCTGATTTGCTCTGGTTCAAGAAAGGGATTTTCATTTGTTCCTAGACTTGTTTTAAGAAAAGCTAGCTCCCCACGTGGTGAGTGCCGCTGTTACACAGGCAGTGTAAGACACTACATTTGATTCTTTTCAATTGTAAAACTGACCTAGTTCTTAACCACAACCTCATTCTATGACTTTTTTGGGCTATTAAAAAATTCTCTCCTGCAGCTAAACTGTAAATAGGTAGCATGTGATTAGACTGTTAGAACACTTATTTAATTATATTTATATATCCTTGTTTTTTCTCCTCCTTTTTTCTCCTTATTTGTACCCTGGAAGCACAAAATAGGATTAGATTGCTGGAACATGGCGAGCAATACAGGGAAATATGAGAAGTTCTGATGTATATTCCTCAAAGTGCTCCAACCTAACCACTCCCAAACAGCATAAGACACTAAGGAAAGACGCTTCCGCTTGCTTACTCACTGATATAGCTTTATATCGATATTGTACTAGACAACACAACCTTTTTTGCTTTCTGTTTCCACTTATACTTTTGCATTCCAAGAGACAAAACTACATGTTGTGTTTTTGTGAAGCTCCCATTTCTTCTAGTTCTGTTTGATCTGCTCTGCATTGGGGATCTATGTGGATCCTGATCAGGCATTCACTACCCTTGAAGAGGGGGTGACTCTAGCAAGAGGCAAAGTGAAACATCAGATTAGGGCTATCTTTAGTGCATGTTGTTTTAGCTGTTCTTTGTTTTAACACATTTGCGTTTTGATATGGTTAACATTTGTTTAAATTATGTTTAAAATTTATGTCATTTTATTGCATTGTTCTTACGAACTGTTGTAAACTGCCCAGAGAATTTTGCTTCTTGAGTGGTACAGAAATGAAATTAATAACAATAGAATAACAATAATTTAATGACAGGACATCATCTAGATTTTCCATTTTAGGTGGCACCTCAGAATTCCCAGTATAGACAGCATTTCAGCTCCATGTAAGTACAAGAATACAAAACACATGAAAATCTCTAATGGCAATAATTGTGCATATCTTTCAGCTGGAAGACTTCCTAGGAATAAATGGAATCTTCCTGGAATGTATATACTGCATGTATATGCAGGGATGGGCAAAAGAAGCTGCCTTATGCATCACCAGACCATTGATCCATCTGGTTTAATACTCTCTTCTCTTATTGGGAGTGGCTCTTGGGGATTTTAGGCAAATGCATTTCTCTCAGGATGCCAGGCACTGAAATTCTATTCCTCTGAGCTACAGTCCTTTTGCACAGTTTGCGAGCTTAAGGATACAACATGAACATTGTTCATCTGGATTCAGTTCAATGTAATTCAAGTCCTCCCTTGTTCACACTTACCACTGGTGGCTTTCAGCATTTGATGAATCCAGGTTGAGGGCATTCTCACCCACAAGCTTTCCTGCGAAAATGCATCACAGAGTTTTAAGGTGCTGTTGTATTGTGCAAACTGGGTCAAAGCATGGATAATTCACATGCTCACCCTGATAGCTTTTAAGAAGGACCAACATTCATCCCTTTTGCCAGCTCCTGTCTCCCCCTGCTGGTGAAAAACAGAATGGAGACAGAGGTAGCTCATCTCCCAATGAAAAATAAACTATCCCATCACTATCGCCATTGCCATTTTTTTTGCTTTGTAAGAAGCTGGATAAGCACAGAAAATCAGGGGCTCAGGATGGCATCTCCCTCCCAAGCAGGCCTTTCAACTCCGGATGGCTTTGTGTGGATAAATGGAAGCCAACACTCTTGCATTTTCCATTTTGTTTTTCTGTGTGTGAATGTGCCAATAAAATTTCCTTTTCTCTCAGATCATGTTTAACAATCCTTCCTGTGATAAATTGGTTTGAATAATCAGATACTGCTTTAAATAAAATAGTATATTGTCCAACCAACCTTCATATGCATAGGTCTTTTTTTCTTCAGCATTTGCAGTTATTGTAAACATGTCTCCGTAAGCTCGGGCAAGTCTCCAAAGAAAGCCAACACAGTTTCTGTACTGAACATAAACAGAACTGAATGCGTTAGACTGCCTTCCTCTAGATTTCTTTTGACATAGTTAAAACGATTAGCATACTAGCTCCCACATACCATTCTGCAGATAATACATTTTATTTTAGTCTAAATTCTCCAGCTGTCTCCAGTCATTTGTTAGGTGCATGTCTTTTGACTATTTCTACTGTAGCAACTAGTAAGTTAAGGAACTAGATACACGCATGCATTGTAAATCTTAGTGACAATGGAAAACCTTTCCAGTGGTATTTTTAAAACAACACAGTAAGTGTAAAATTATTGCTAATTTGTTGTACAGAATTCAAATATGTTTCCTCACAGTAGAGCTTCCAGTTTAGGAATATCACATTTGACTGGTACTTGAACGTAAAACTTTGTGTCTAAGAAGACATCATTCTTCTTCCAAATAGCACTTCTGATGCTGTTTAGGCTGACAACTAGAACACAGCAAAAGCAGTCTACATCTCTCAGTGACCAGCAGTTCTTTCCACCTCTGATTCATTTTTGATCCTTAACTTCTGAGCAAATCTAGCCTCATTTAAAGACAAGTGGCAGGTAACAGCAAGGTTTCCACCTTCTCCCACCAGCAGTGCTGCTTCATGTGAACATGATGCGCTGTGAATGAGGCTGGCTGAATAAAAGCAGGCAGAAGAACACGCTATGGCACTTCTGATCTCAGGAGGGGAAATCAAACTTTGGAATGTTCCCTTGTAGGAAAAAAATCACACACACATAAATTATCCCTCCAAGTAGAAAACTTGCATAGTAAGGAAGGGCTGGGATTGAATATTTTGTATAGTGGGCTCAACCAACTTTTGAGATAAGTTTTATAAAGTCTTATACAAGCCTGATACATTTGCACACATATGTAAAACACAGTCAACCTGGCCATTTCAAAATTCTACCACCAGTTTCTGAGTTTTGTCAGTTTCACTTTATGAGTTAAGAGATACTGGCCCAATTCACTTTTGATGGTACAAACAAAATTGACATAATGCATTCACAGAAATGCAGTGAGGCCTTTCTATACCTTGACTTCCACATTACCCATGTGACCTCACTCTTAAAATAAGAACATTGCATGTGAGCATATCTATACCCTGGTTCAATGGGAGAGAAATATAAAGGCATCCAATTACAATCAATGAACCCCTCTTTTCATTGGTGTTCTTTTGATTCAAAGCATCCTAGGGGATCAGACAGAAAAAATAAGTAGTGCTACTCCAATTATTAAAGGAGGTGAAACAATGTCATAGTTTGCTAGATCATGTGGATAAGCCCTAAAATGACAAAGCTGAAAACTATTCCATGTTCTTGCTGTTATCTGCCACTTCTCTTTAAATGAGGCAAGATGAACTCAGAAGTTAAAGATCAAAAATGATGTAGGAATCAGAAGTGGAAAGAAGACAACAGGTGTGCAAGTCTGTTATAAATCTCTCACTCACACAAACACCCCATGCATTCTGCAAATACTGGTGCAAGTTTCTGGCTGCTACTGGACATCCCATCTAAACCACAGCAATCCAGTTTCAAATGAATGAGAAGGCAAGTGTGTCAGCCCACATTCTAAATCACAAACTTGCTTTGTGGAACCTTTTGTGTGGCACCTTAGTGGCGTGGGAGGTGATGAAGCTTTATTTTTGCCCCAGTTAGCAGCAGGAACACCACCAGTACATGCACATACAGGTTAGCTCCTGCAATGTGGCTCTTTCCATATGAAACGAGGCTGGGCTTTTTGTGTTACTTTTGTGGCACAGATGCAACTAGTTCCCATTAGCTCCTGCATCACATTGTTAACACAGAAAAAAAGCCTATACAGTAGTTTGTTGACTTCTGCACAAGTCAATCCTCTGTGTGTATGTGGAGAATCCCTGCACTAGTTTAGTCATGCAATGAAACAGTATCTTGAACTTCAGCAACTGTTCTGCTCATGCACTACTGGGGAACCACATGCATGCTTAATTTAATTTATATTGAAAAATTGCTTTCAGCAAGTTTTTGACACGGGGAAGTAGTATCGAATTTTTAGACAACAAAGAAATGATCAAATACCAGATTTTTTTTCACCAAGCACCATACACTAACATTTCCTTCAGTTCTAACATTACAAAACCATTTAATAGAATGCCACTGAACAGTAAACTGAATTATGAGAACAATCTTAGTATGGCAGAAACCTTTCATACCTTTTCCTTATTTTGAAGCAAAAGGTCGAAGCTTTCTCTTTTCTCATAGTCTGAACCACAATGCAGTCTGTCCACATCCTGTAGAAGATTAAATAAATCTATTTTCTCCTCTGGAGTCAGATAATATGTGGAGGAATTGGTCCATCCTTTTTCTTCTTCAGATTCACCTTCAGTATCAGTGTGAGCTGTGATGTAACTAAAATATGGAGGGAAAAATGGCCTCTTTGAAAGCTGCTGAGAGCCTGTTACAAAGATGTTACTATGCAACCTTTACGGCACTGTCCAGTAGGAAGACCTACAACACTCTGAACTCAGAAGGATTACATGCATCCTATGCAGATTAGAAGTAAAAGCAATCTTTGCCTTCCTCCTAGCTTCCACCCTGAAAGAGCCATGAGATATATCTTAACATTCAAAGGCAGCCTGAATTAGATGAAATTTAACAACCCAACTTTTTAATACATACTAGTTCCATCTTCTGTTTCTGGTGAAATATTTATGGTTTATATGAAAAAAAAGAGAGGAAGGGAGGCCAACCAAAAGTGCCTGAAAACAGTGAACAGCAGCAAAGAAAAATATAAATAAATTGGAATTACAGGTTCTTGCATGACAACATGAGCTCTGGAGTGTTCATTGTGTCAGCACTAAGTCCAATATAGGCATTTTGATTTGTCGTGGGAGTCAATGCCATTTCTGGAATCAGCAAAACTTTGAGAAGAGAGAAATGATCTCTTCTCTGCCAAAGTAAACAACCTTGTGCTTTCAAATATATCTGTCAAGGCCTTGTCCTCACAAGGTTGCAAAGGCAGTAAAGTGTATTGCATGATTTGTTGTGCAAATAAAATTTAACACATGAAGAAATGCTCAAATAGCAATGGGATGTCTTATTGCAAGTTTGCAATGGTTTGGGTGTCTGTCTGTCTGTCTGTCTGTCTGTCGATATGTGTGGTGTTTTATGTTTTGGGCTTGTAAAAACGAGTACCAGACTTAATGAGGACCCCACAGTCATTCAGTGTTCATTCAGCCTTCCCCAACCTGATACCCTTGAAATGGGATAGTGGGATTTGTAGTGTGACACATCTGGAGAGCGGCAAGTTGGGGAAGGTTTTCTTGATTCATAATTCTCTCAGCCAGTGCTTAGAGGACAAACAAAAGAAACAGAAGGTAGTTGCATCTGTGAAGAGAACAGCAACCAGAGGACAGGTGAGCCAGGCAGCTCTGTACCCTGGATTTCCATTTGTACTCTGGATTTTCAAACCCTTTTACAGGTATGGCAGGGTCTACATAGAGCATCATATACAGGAAAGCAGAGCTGTCAAAAAAGCCACAGGAAGAGGAAACGTTCAGAATTTTATGTTGAAGAATAAGTACAGGCAGGGAATTATGGGTTGACAGGCAAATCTCCTTTTTCTCTTTTTCTTTCCATAAAAATCCATAGACATTTCTGTACTTTTTTATATAACTTGAGCTAGCGTCATGTTTTATCATCACTATTTGTCTTTTTTTTTGTTTTACACATGATTTTTTTATAAAAAGAATGTTCAAAGGTCTATTGGACATTAACTTTGTTAGCCACTCATCAATGGACCTCTGTCTGCATTTCTTTTTTTGCCCACCCCCCCAAAAAGCTGCGACTTTCATAAGATTTCCTTCTACTGGCTGGTTCTCAGAATTATTCTTTTCAAAATCTTTAGTTGATGCATAACATGCAACAGATCACTTTGGGTCTTAGACTATGTTATATTAACAAATGTACTCACAGACGTTTGCAACATCTCCTATTTTAACAAAGTTATCTCTAGAGAATTTGGTTGGCACAGGATGTATATTCTTACTGCAGCATGGTACCTTCCGGGGATTTTGGAGTATATCTCCCACAATCCCCATGGTTAAGCATGGCCAGTGGTTAGGGATTATGGGAGCTGCAGTCCAAAACAGATGGAGGACACCATGTTTCCCCTCTGGTCTATGCAGTCCATCATGTGGCAAACACATCTGCATCATCTCCATGCTGTGGCCTCCCCTGAACAAGAGTTGGCAACCGGATGCTTTCTGGCAGTTTTGGACGACAACTCTGTTCAGCCCCAGCCAGCATGTTCAATGATCAGAAATGCTGTAAATTGTGCTTTCAAATATCTGGAGGGCACCACGGTGGGGAAATCTGCCACCTGAAATCTGAAATGATACTTTTAAAACAAATACAAATTGCAGTAATAGCTCATTGGCTCCAACCCCAAAAAAGGCATGATCCAACCGCTGAGTTTTACAAGGGCAGGAGTCAGCCTTCAAAGAACAGAGTGCTGCAATTGTGAAACAAGGACAAAATGCAACACTGGGACAACTGGCAGAAATAGGAAAGCGGGGGAAAGGCCGCTGCAGCAGTGGTACCACAGAGAACAGTGCTGGTTCAGCCAGCTAGTATCAGGAATGCATCCTGCTTGAATCCCTTAATTAGCTGTGACATAGATTCAACAAAGAACCTTGACAATCGGTTTCCTAATCTCAGGCAACCAGGCTTGGAATACATTGTAACCACTGGCACCTGGAAACATCAGTGCAATTGTATCCATGCTAATGATACACTATTGGTTTGACTTTCCATAAGGGTAATGTGTTAAGTCTGCTGTAGCAAAAATAACAAAGACTCTTGTGATACCTTAAGTCTAACAAATTTATTTTGGCTTAGATTTTATGTGCTGTCTGCTTCATCAAATGCATGTAGGGTTAACCTCCCACTGGCAGATTTATGCACACGCTGAACCAAAACCTTTGCCCCTATGCAGACCATAGGAAATGGTGTTGAATATCGCAAGAAATTGCACTCCAGCTGTGCTACACTGTCACTGATATCCGTCTTTGAAAGCCCTTTATTCCAGTAACCACTAATGGAGTGTCCTGGAAGGCTGAAATGTTCCCTTACTGGTTGCTGAACATGACATTCTTGGCAACCAATTTTTGGAATTACCATCATCCTACATAGGCTATTCAGACCACCATTTCACAGACATCACAATGATGTCTATGTCCTCATCCTGCAGCACCTGGGGCATGACACCTGTTAAGGTATTTATCATTGTGGCTACCTTCTGCATTTCAGTTCTCTCTGACACGTTACATCTGACAAGTTCTCCCTGCAGCGGCAGGCGTATATAAATCTCCCAATTTGAGGTTAACACTTCATGCATCCAACAAAGTTCACAGTGGCCATGACAGCTTAAGCTATTTAACATGCCAAACATTTCTTTGCTCTTTGGCTTGCCACTAAAATTAAGCACTGTTTCACATTCTCCTTCCTTATAAATGGAGTAATATTAGGTGGGTCTGCATTATTATCTTTTTATAATTATTATTTGTTTTATTGTACTTTCCTCTGTTAATTGTTTAATAATATGATATTAAGCATTGAAAGCTGCTGTGATTCTAAGAAAAAGCAAGACATATATTTTTTGCATGATCTATCAGGATGTAACTCGCATGTATATTATGCATGCAAGTCCTATTTTGCTGTGTACAAACACAACAAGCTGGAATTCCTAGTACATGCACACTATGCTATATGCTAAACTTTATATTTTATATTGAGATGGAAATAAACTAAACTGTTTCCATCAGGTTTTAGTGATAGAGGAACAAGCATGTTCCCAGTCTAAGATACAACCTTAGATGCAAAAGTGCAGACCTAGCCATGAATGCGATAAGTTTCATGGCAGGGTTTGTATTTTCCATTCGCAGGACAGGCTGAGACCAAGAAACACGAATCCTGATGTAATACTATAGGTCTCTGGAACTGAGGCAAACTAAGGAATAAAACTAGCATAGTTTACCTGGTTGTGAGCCACCCCTTGAATAACCTGTCCTTAAATACCTTAATATCTGAAAGGAATCCTGAAACTGCAGGTTTTACAACCGGTTCTGAAGATCACCTCTTCTCTTTCATACCTTCTGAAATGGTTATAGCAGTAAAACCCTCTCCTTCTCAGCATATCTGGGGTACTGGATGCAAAATATTTGCTTCTGTTTTTAACTAACTGTTGTTTGCTATTATATCTAAAGCAAGAACTGCAGTTAGTTTTAAGTATGGTTTATCTGACAAGCTGGGATGATAGACGAAGGTTCAGCATTGGCCTGCTGAGACAAACCATAGTTAAAACTAATCACAGTTTGTCCTGACTTGGATAATACATGACTTCTTGTTCAGGCTCAACCGGCAGAATGGTGAGGAGGCTACCGAAGTTCAACAGTTAGTATAGAGAACTTTCGCAGTAACCAAAAGCCAAGACAGTTTTGTGAAAGTAGGCCAAGGCCTCATCACCCTCAGCTTGTCACAAAGAGTACCAGAGATAATGGCCTTAAAGCAGCCTTCCCTAATCTGTAGATAAGGTATGACTTTGCAGTGAGAGCAATACTGTTTACTGAAACTGCTTTGCTCCCAAGAATGACGAGGGAGCCTAGGTGCATCATGACAAGCTCTGAAATAGTGGGGGAGAGGAATATATAAAATCCATGGCAAGGGGCAGTGTCATCTCTTCTCAGTCTGGGCAGCGGAACTGACAGGTCGCTTGCCCAGGGACCTTTGGAGGTCTACAAAGCACCTCTGGGCTGTTCAGGAGACCAAGAGGCCACAGAAGAGGAAAGTGCTATTGTTTATTAATATTCTTCATCGACACTGCATTACTGCATCCAATAAACTGTGCATCTTTTTGACACAGGCAGTTTTATATCTCCCTAAGTATCCTTAGACCTAGAGTAGAGTGCCTTGGCTGGACCAGTGGCCCATGGTCAGTACCCTGGTGAACAATGCTTGTGGAAAACAGATGCAAGTGTGTTGCCACACACAGCTATGCTGACAACTGAGGTCTGATCACCTACAGTTTATAATTAAGCATTATGGTCAAGTGCAAACACCAGGAAACACTTGAACAAAGAACTGTTTATATATTAACAATTCAGAGTTTTTCTAGATTTGTAAACATATAAAAACAATGGTTATACAACCTGCAAGCAAACTGTTTT
Source organism: Varanus komodoensis (assembly GCF_004798865.1). Taxonomy (NCBI): domain Eukaryota; kingdom Metazoa; phylum Chordata; class Lepidosauria; order Squamata; family Varanidae; genus Varanus; species Varanus komodoensis. Next base: position 18,257,282 of record NW_025335268.1, on the reverse strand, counting down.
TACCAAAATGCAAATACTTCATTAAAGGTTAGGACAGACCTGAAATGTTTTTAAAATACCTACCCGCCTTCGCTTTCAGCTTCTTCAGAGCTGGTGGTGTCTGGCACACCTTGTGCTGCCTCAACTTTCCTCTTCTTTGTTGCTCTGTGTAACGGGCTGAACCTGCGAGTATCTGTTTTCCCCTGGAGTTCATCTCGAACAAGTTCTTCCAACTTTGGAATGGCTTCTTTCAGAAAGTTCACCTCTCTTTTAAGTTCTTCCACACTTACCAGTAAGCCATTCAATTTCTCCAGCATCTGAAGCTGTCTTCCTTGTAAAAGCATCACTGTCCCCCGTTCATTATGAATTTCATGTTGAAAATCTACCAAATCAAAACCATTCTCCGAATTCAAAGATGCAGGCAAGTATAAGGCTTTCCTGTGTTTTCCCATCTTGCGATACCAAAGCAGGACCAAACTTATTCCGGCAGCCCCTGCTAGTAGACTAAATACTAGCTTTTTTTCTGAGTAGGACATGGTTTTCTTCTTCTGAAATGATACACAAATCAAAAGGGAAAATGTCATTAAAGCTTCCTGTGAAACTCCTTCCTTATTTCATAATGTGGACTAAAGAGATAGGGATAACTCAATTTACAAACCAGTCACACAGGACTCTTAAACAGCATTTGGATTACCACTCTAAGTGAACTGGCATGGAAGTAAGTGTGTGCTGGGTTCCTAAGAACATGGGGCTGTTTCTCAATTCAGCCACATTTGGGGTGGGGCGGTATACAGGTTTCAAACCAGTTCAATTATTGAAGATTAATTCACTTGAATGCTAACTTCGCCCTTATTGGGAAGATGCACTGCCTGAATTGCTCCAAAACCACACAGTAAATACATTACCACTGCCATCTACATGCCAACCAAGTATTTCAGTTCTCTATAAAAGTTGTGGGCCTTTCCATCTGGCTTTCAGGGTGAAGCAGAGACCTAGACTGGAATTCTTTTGTCATATAATCAGAGCACAACCCAACACAGAGCACAGCGCATTTAATTCTGTGTTGGCCTCACAGGGCACTGGCCAAGGCTCCTGCAAGGGACCTGCTGCTGACTCCAGCAGCCTCTCCTCCTCCTCGCTTGTCTCCCCTCCCGTTGTGCCAGCCCTCCCTAAGCATGCAAGCAGGGAGAAGAGCGAGGAGGCCTTGGCAATTGCATGACTGGGTCCAGAGCAGGAGGGCAAAGGCAGCGGTAACAGCCTTCAGGGAGGACGGCCACTTTGCCCAAGGGCCTTCTAGATCTGAAGTCACACTGACTGTGTGGACTGGCTCTTTAATGGCCTGTGTTATCTGCCGTATGGTGGGCTCAATGCCTACAAATTAAACAGACAAATAGACAGAAATAAGGCTTTGTCTGAGGCAAAGGTGGAAACTTAGAAGGCACAAGCTTCATATAAACTGGTGCATTCAGTGACCAGAAACCCAGACTGGGAGAGCCCCACCTTATGTCAGGGTGTGGGCACACTGCAGTCTCTTAGCTTCAGTTATGGTTTGGCAGTAAGAGCAAGAATGCCCGACCTGCTGGGCAAGCTCAGATAGCACCTTGTTTGCAATCCTGTAAACAAGCCAACCTGTAAGTTAACTTCTCTGAACAAAGCTGTGGCAGATCAGACCAAAGCGCCATCTAGTCCTGCATTCTGCTCACGCAGCAGCTACCCACAGGGCCCATGGGAAACCCTCACAAGCAGCTCACGAGCGCACGCCAATAAACTGGCACTGTTGACCTACTGCTCCCATCAGCCCCGTCCAGAACAGCCAGTGGTGAACAACGTTGGGAGTCGTAGCCCAGCCAAACATGCTGTCATGGGTGTCCACCAAGTTTCTTTTTTAAAGTGCATGCCAGGGCTTGGGCATGCTGGGAGTTGTAGGCCTATTTTTTCATTTATTGCTGTTAAAACCTGCATGCAATTGCACCTGTAAGGAGATGCTGGAAAACTAGGGCACTAGGGCGACCGGCTTCTGTCATTATGCAGCTTCAGCAAAGGCTGCGAGAGAAACGAGGACACTCAACGGGCAACCTGGTTCCAGGCATAGAAATGTTCTAATAATAACAACAACAACAACAACTCTAAGCGGGAGCCGGGCCGAGCTGCTCCTTCGAGTGCAGCGAAGACTCGTGGGCCGCAGAGGACCGGGCCAGTGGGGCGCGCGCGCAACTCTCCGCGGCGCGCAGGAGGGCTGAGACCCCCAGGCGCCGCCGCCGCGCGGACCCCCTCCCAGCTGCAGGGAACCGCCAGGGGGAGCGCTGCCTACGTACCCGGGAAGCCCCCGCGCGATGGCTCCGCAGGGAGTCCGAGCGGCTGCCACCGCGGCCGCAGCAACCTCCAGCTCCCGGGCTCCAGTTCCTGTGCGAGGTACGGGAGGGAAAAGGGCGGGGATGGCCGCGGCGGCTTAGGGCCGCCCACCGCTGCGGAGGCCCGGATACTGGGGGGCGGGCGGCCGCAGCCCGTCCGGGAAGGCGCTTGCCTGTCGGTTGCGAGGCGCGCTGCAGCGGTGGGGCGACTGGCTCGCGAAAAGGAGGCCTGGCACGCGTCCTCCTCTGCTCACGAACTGGGGCTGGCGCCAGTGCCCCCCGCGGGTCGACGCAGGCCCCGAGGGCCCCCCAAGCCCAGCTGCGGGTTCCCCGTGGGCTGCAGGCTGGACACAGTGTGAGCGGAATCCTGGACCAGGTGGGCTGTTGGTCTGATGGGAACTCAAAATATGCCGGATTGCTCTGGCAGCCTCTAGTTTTAGGACACTTCCAGTGTGAAGCCTTTAACATTGGGACTCGTACTGGAAACACCCCTTGTATCCCGAGTTTTTGCCTGTTAGGGTGAGTTGCCAGGTCTGGTCATTCTTTAGCACTCTGTCCCCTCTCCAGTATCCCATCTACTCATCAATACCTGCAGTTCTATTGGGTGCAATGAGACTTAAGTAAGGGGCTTACCTAGGAGTAAGTCCCATTCAACATAATGGGACTGATTTTTGAATAAGGTTTGTAAGATTTAACTGTAAATCTCTGATTGGGTGATGGGTGCCTTTAGAGTCACATCAGCTCTGGGGTAAGGTCGTTCCTATCTAGGATGAAATTGCTAGTTGGACATTATGCTTGGAAAATGACCTTTTAAAACTCCTGCTGGGAGATGGAATGTCAAGTGGCTCTCAAAGAGCCCCCTAAAATACTTTGTAATAGGTACGCAGTACATAAGGTTTGCTAAACAGGGAGGAGGGAAACGAGAAACTAAAACATTGGCATCTCCTGAATGAGTTTAAGGTGCAATAGTGTACAAACATGCCCACACAGCACAACCAAAGGAAAATAAAACATTAAACAGTTGAAACATTGCAGCCCTCCAAATCAAATGAACTTAATGGAGATGCTGTAGATATTTTCAGAGTAAATACATTGTAATTACATTATCATACTGTATACCAAGCCCTTGAAATGCAAGACAAAATATGTTACTGGAGTGCATATAAAAGAGATAAGCTATGTATTTACATACTGAAAATAAATCATATTGAAAAATTCAGTATGAATCGAAAGCATGGGAAAAGTGCAAGGGAAAAATACAGTACCAAGAGTTTATTATAGAAAATAGAAACAGGATAGCGGAACTTACATGTAATTTGTGAATTCTTAGAGTGTTGCATTTTAATTCTTGCTTTGGTTTTTAACTGAGAGTATTGCACTATAGACAGATGCAAAGCTACAATTCTGTGTTCACTTACCTGTGAATAGATCCCATAGAACTCATTTTGTATATTTCTGAACAGATATAACATCTTTATGTAATTACAGTGACCTCAAACAATCTTGCAGTTCTTTCTTTTCTAAACCACTTTTCTTGCTGTAAATCAGCCTAAAATGCTGCTTGTCTGCAAAACAAACAAACAATTTACAAGCAAAACATCTACATTAGCTAGACTTTGGCTTAAAGGATAAGAAATTAGGACAGGACTTACATGTTTCTTCCTCTATTTCATACTAAGCATTGTTGGCATGATGTCCAAACTGGTAACCCTTGGTAAGTGCTTGTCTTCAGAACAAAATAAGAAACTGGCTTCAGTCTTCTGATCCTAGTTTGGGAGGTAAGTGCTGACTATATTTTGCTGATTCTTGCATAATGACCAATTATGGGATAATGTTATGAAAGCAAGGAAGCCAGCTAAGAAATAAGGAGGGTGTGTACCAGCTTTAATCTTCTAAAACATTAATTAGAGGGTTATCTGAACTGGACTGTAATACTGTATACATGAAGTCCCTCTATGTTTACTTTTTCGAAATCTTTTCCTGCCTACTTCCAAAAGCTCTGGGTAGGTCAACTTGCAGAGGATTCCTTAAGCAATACAGTAAGGTTCCAGTGCTTCGTAAAGTCATACAGGACCATGGCAATGTGGGGCATATTTTTTGTGGTCTAAGGCCCTCTGTTCTCCCTATTGGTATTTGCACCTGCAAGAGCTAGGAAAACTGTGGCCATGTGGAGAGTAAGTTGTAAGCAAGCACATCGGTGACATTGCACAGGATCATTATTGATCATGGGGCACAGAGCTGAAGGCATCACTCTTAGCTTTCCATTTCCTGGCATTGTGGAGCTTGAGCCAACATGAGATAACTCTGGCCTGAAACATGCACATGGTAGGCATGTCATGAGTGGAGCTGGCTGGAGCCAGGGGTCAGAGTAAATGGCCTGGGAGGCCCCTTCTGATTTGCTCTGTTTCTATGAAACAGGCAGGGTTTTTTTGGTCATTAATAGAACTGCAAACACACAGCACCATCTTTTATGTATCAACTTAGAAGTTAATCCCATTGAACTAAATGTAATGTATGACTGTGAAAGTTGGACCATAAGGAAGACTGAGCACTGAAGAATTGTGGTGCTGGAGTTGAATTGTCTTTGAATTGTGGTTCTGGAGAAGACTCCTGAGAGTCCCTTGGACTGCAAAGAGATCAAACCAGTGAGTCTTAGAGGAGAAGGGGATGGCAGAGGATGAGGTGGCTAGATGCAGTCACTGGGGCAGCGGGTGTGGGCTTGGGTGGACTCTGAGGGATGGTGGAGGACAGGAAAGCCTGGAGGAATGTCATCCATGGGGTTGTGATGGGTTAGGCACGACTTTGTGACTAAACAACAGGTAAGAGGGTATAAGACTGTAGCCTAAGGGCTGCAAGGCTGCGTACATTTAACTGTGTAGATGTGCATACTGCATTAATGAATTTTCTATAGTAAGAAGAGAGGCAGCGGAAAAACACAAGAGGTAACCCTCTTGCCTCATCTTCCTTTCTAACCCATTATGGGTTGTCACGGCAGCAAATTCAAGTACAGTTTATGCAGGATGGCTTACTTTCCATGAACAAGCCACCCTGAGAACCCATGGCTTGCTGTTGGGTTGATCAGGGTAGCTCATTTTCAGAACGGATTGTTGAGACATCTGAACCTAGCCGGACACCATCATCAGGGGTTGCTAGGAATTGCCGAGAGGAGAAGTGAAAACCCCTGGCACTCCTTCCAATCTCAACCGTGCTGCTGCCATCCTCCCTCATTCCTTCTCAGTGCCTTCTGTGCCATCCTCCAAAAACTCAAACAGAAAAGACACCGTTGTTGTTGTTACGTGCCATTAAGGTGTTCTGACTTATGGCAGCCCTATGAATGCATGGCCCTTGACAGCCCTTGCTCAGCTCCTGTAAACGCAAGACCATGGCTCTCTTCATGGAATTGTTCCATCTCATAGTTGGTCATCTTCATCTTCTGCCTTCTTTTTGCCTTAGCACTGCTCTCTTCAGCCCTGAGTCTTGCCTTCTCATGCTGTTCCTGAAGTAGAACATCTTCAGTTTTGTCATTTTTGCTTACGGGGAAAGTTCTGGCTTGATTTGACCTGGAACCCACTTGTTTTGCTTCCTGTCAGTCCACAGTATTTGCAGAGCTCTCCTCCAGCACCATGTTTTGAACACATCAATTTTCTTCTTGTCAGCTTTCTTCATTGCCCAGCTTTCATGTACAAACACAGTGGTCAGGAATACAGTCATGTGGATGATCTTGGCCTTGGTGTCCAGTGAAGCAGCCATACACTTGATGATTTTTTCAAGTTCCTTCATTGGTGTCCTTCCAAGTCTCAGTCTCCTCTTATTTTCTTGACTGTAAGTGCTCCAAATATGTTGGCTATATTAATTTTTTAAAAAACCTTTTCCAGTTTTGCACACACTATGCTGAATCATACCAATTGCAATTGCTGTTGTGCTTTTATTCTTTTAAATTAATGTGTGTGTCTTTTAAACATTTGTTTAATTTTAACCTTTGTTAACCCTCCAGATAGCCTCAGCTATTAGGTGATATAAAAATGAATTAAAAAAAATAAAGTGCACACATTCAGAAGGCTATGGCTATGAATTTTTTTGTAATTTTGCTCTCCACTTTACTGTTCTGCCATGAAATTCATGTGTATTTACTGATCCAATTCGCTGCTCTGCCTTGAAATTCGTCTGTATGTACAAATTCTCCTCATTCTTCAGTCTACCCTGAAATTTGCATATCTTTACCTTGAAATGTATAAACTACTCGCTAGAACAGAAAGCATTCTCTGAACACATTTTGAGTAGACCTCAGCTGGAGACCCTGTTTCTACTGAACAGAATATCTGGCTGTGTCCACATGGGGGCACCCTTGTTGCAGGCTTCAATAATAGCATATTTCTCGTCCTACAGTGTGTTTTATGTATGCAATGTTAGATGACACAGTGTCCTCTTTTGCTCCATTCCTAATGAATGAACACTGTTCTCAAAAGGGTGCCTTTTCAGAGCTGGCCCTTGGCACATGTGGTCCTGTGCCCCTTTCCCCAGAGTTTTATTTTATTTATTTATTTTTCAATTTATATCCTGCCTTTTTCCTACAAAGGGCTCAAGGCAGCTTACATCTCCTCCTCCATCTTATCCCCACAACAACAACCCTGTGAGGTAGGTTGGGCTGAGAGTCTGTGACTGGCCCAAAGTCACCCAGTTGGCTCCATGGCTGAGCGGGGACTAGAACCCAGATCGTCTGAGTCCCAGTCCCATGCTCTTAACCAGTACACAGTCATGGGACACTTACAATCCATTTCCTGAAGCAGGAAAAAAAATGGCTCTAAGATGGCGCCATGGATGGCAAAGGCACAGGTAAGGGAAGACGGCTGAGGACAAAAGTGGCAGGATACTGGATTATGGATCAGACCTTTCCACAACCCACACCCTTCTCTAACACACACTCTTCTAAACTGGCACTTCCCAGAATTGATTGTTTTGCCACAGGGAAGAAATTTCAACAAAGTGCTCCTACCTCCTTGGAGGCATTGAACAAATTTAATTCTTCCCTTGACCGCCTTTGTGTTCCAGTGCTTTCTAGTTTTTATGGGACTCACATTTGATTTTGTACATTTTACTTGACTTCCTCTCCACCTCCCTTTTAAAACTGTCTTGTTTACTCCTGCCCCTGAAGTTTATCTGAGCTTCAGATTTATTGGTCTCTCTTTGTTGCATTGTCTACATGCAAACCAACACCGTGTGTGTAGTTGTCTGCTGGTTACACTATTAAGAGTTTCATGTCAATGCTAAACATTTATACCAGAACATAAGGAATTTCCTCCTTGAAAAAACTGGAAAAAGTCATCTTAATAGTTGAAGGAAGGCAAGTCCCACAGCTGAAAGCTTGGACTTCTTTCTTTTCAAAAGTCATGTAAAAGTTTCGGTCTGGTGTACATCTTAAGCACCTAAAATGGGATTAATGAAACTTGAGTGAATGGCTGCCTTCTCCCAAATGGCCAGGCCTTTAGCCATGGCTGTCCCAAATAATTTCCTTGTCCTCATACAGATACCACTGTCCAAGGCTGTGCAAATACGTCATTATAAAGGCCTATAACTGACAGAACTGGAAGGCCTGTGAAAAGGAGGTGGAGGAGCACCGGGGGAGGGCTTCTAAGCAGCCATGTGAAAAAGATGTGGGGAGGAAAGGAAATTGCCATACACAGCTGAGACTGTGCTACTGATGGCCTTGAACAGCAGTCTGGGCACAAAGCAGAAGCCCAGCTTTACCCACAGAGACAATTCCTCTGTTGTCTTGTGACAAGAGGGAAAAAAAGCAGATTGATAAGAGAGAGAGTCTGCTGGGGGTGTACCATCAAAAGAACATTTATAGTTTATTCTGACATACAGGAAATGCACGCTGCATGTAGACAGTCCCCAAAGGGCCTACAAAGATGGAGTTTGCACAAGATGCTTTTATAACAGTTGGAGGAGGGGTGGAGGATCAGGTGGGGGATCATGAAGGCAATTTGCTAGAGAATAAAACAAATGGGTTGTATGTGATTAAGACACACAACACAAATGAAGAACCTTCAGGATGGGCAAACAATTAGCATGCCTAGGTGTGCCCTCAAAGGAAGACCTTTCAGGACTGGCATATTAGCATTTTTAAGGCAAACTTAAGTGGGAAGTAAGATTTGCAACATGAATTCTACAGTAGTTCTTACAGTGTCCAGTTTTAGCAGCCGCATTATGGTGTAGCTTTTGTTCATTTTGTCCTGATATTTGCATATAAGGTTTCCACACGTTTTCAGCTTGTGTTTCATTGCTATGCATTGCATCACAATTCTCCAAGTGGCAAGAGTTCCAAGGGCGTAGGCATCTTACCAGGGATTTGGCTTTTTGGAACAAGGTTACTGGAGGCTGATATATGATTTATTTACACATTTATAGTTTGAGCATAAGGGAGTTTCACTGTTTAAATTACTCCAACAGACTCTGCTGTCACCATCAGATTTCCAGGAAAAACAAAGATGTCAGAAGTCTCTTGCGGAGAGCCATTCCGTCTCCCTTCAAAACCTACCTCCATTTTCACAGATACTTAATTAGCACATTAATTTCACTTAATGAGTGCATTTCTTGAGGGTAAGGTTGGGGAAAAGTTGAAGGAAGCAACTTTCCCCAAAATTTGACATTTGCTGGCCATTAAGAGCCATTGGCATGACACAGTGGAGATCTGCCAGACTAAACTTGTTTGGCCTGTTCAGGCTTCGCTCTTATCCTGAAACTTTTGCCATCAGAGTCACTAGTCTGTAAGAGGTGGGTGGGGAGCCTCCAGCCCAGCTGCAACCTGCGATACTCCACCTCCAGTTTTCCAGTTAGGCTTGGAAAAAGGCTTCCCTTTATGCATAGTCGTTATGGCAGTGGGACAAGGAGGGGCTTCGCAGCTGGGGAGGGAAGTGTTAAAACCCCCTTCCCTGCTGCAACCTCCCCCCCCCCCCGTTGCCCCCCCCCAATTAGAACGGGGGAAAAAAATTTTTTTGGCTGATCTAAAAACTTGTGTGTGTGTGTGTGTGTGTGTGTGTGTGTGTGTGTGTGTGTGAGAGAGAGAGAGAGAGAGAGAGAGAGAGAGAGAGAGAGAGAGAGAGCATGAGAAGGGAGGGAAAGAAAAAGGGAGCTGTGTCATTTGTTTGTTTGTTTATTGAAAGCATCTCAGGATGACTTGCAATAAAAAACGAGTTGAATAAAACAAAACACCACAGTATCTGACAATTTGAAATAATAAAGCTCCAGTTAAAATCAAACACTAAAATGACAGGAAAATAAAAAGGGGTGTGAATGAATGTATCTGTCTTACATGTGAGAACTGTCTGTGTATTTGTATGGGATGGGATGGGTACAAATGTGACATGCCTGAGCAAGGAAGCCACCTTTGTCTCTTGCCCACCAAGGTAGTGAGGCCCATGGGCCAACAAAGTTCCTTCTCCCAGCCTACTCTGAGGGTTCCCTGGCAGCACATTTAAACTGATGCCAATCAGGTTACACTATTACAGAGGTAAAAGCAAAACTCCAGACATAAGGGACCAGCCTAAGCTGCATTTTACGCACTGACCAAGAAACAACATCTACTTTGGTCAGTTTATAGTTGTGGTAGGTGTCATTGTTGTTTTTCTTAAATGCTGGTGAGATCTTCCTCTTGTGTGAGTTTACGCTTGGTCTTATTACGAGTCAGTGCAAGCTAATGGTGGAGAAATTGTCATCTGTGTTATGGCATGTTTCCCCTCCATTTTGCTGTGAATGTGACAAGCAGATACTTCTGGATTGTGCAGAGCCTCTGCTAACCATGTAAGTCAGCCTATCTTGCTGGCTGGGCAGGATGGGAGTTTTGTCTGATGCACCTGGAGGACACCAGGTTGGGAAAGGCTGATGTAAATATCTCCTCTGCATTATGTACAGCACAATGCTACATATGCCTACTCGGGAAGTAAATTCTACTTCCAGGTAAACATGGAATAGGAATACAGTTATTTGCATCTTTGCTGCTCAAAGACTTCTAACTCTTCCTTCTAAACTGCTGCACAATTTTCCCAGTAAAACTTCCTAGGGGTATCATGCACATTACTTGTAGTGGTGGTAAAATGTGCTGTTTATTGCCAAGGAAATGCCACTAGTTGACTCTAGAAAGAATAACCAAGGGAGCAATCCTGTGGTCTCCTGATGTTGTCCATGGAGGCCATGAGATCACCTGGAGTCTTGGTGCTGGGACTGAGAAGGCCAAGTCCCCCCCCCCACCCCTTGCAATTGGTGTGAGGAGAATAGCATTGGCACTCCAAGAGCACACATGCACATCAGTGAAGGTGAAAGGGGAACTGCCAGGAAGAACAGAGGGTAAGCTGGGAACATCTCCATACATGGGGTCCATGTGCCCCAGCCATCTTATTTATTTATTTATTTATTTAAAGTTTTTATATGCCGTCCCCATTGCTACACAGCCTCGGGACGGCTCACAACATAAATAAAACAAATAGAATAACATTTACAATTACAATTAAAACTTGGAAACACACTGGCTGCATAATTAAAACTATAAATATTAAAGATTATTAAAATACTGTTTGAATAAAAAGGTCTTGGTCTGGCGCCAAAAAACAAAAAAGGACGGCACCAGGCGGACCTCTCTGGGGAGCGCATTCCACAGATGGGGCGCCACCGCAGAGAAGGCCCTCCTCCAGGTACTTTGCTTCCTAATATCTCTTACGGAGGGCTCCTGGAGGAGAGCCCCTGCTGCCAATCTCAAGGGGCGGGAGGGCAAATATGGCCTCAGGCGTTCCTTCAAGTATCCAGGTCCTAAGCCGTTAAGGGCTTTAGAAGTAATTACCAACACCTTGAATTGAGCCCGGACTTCGATGGGAAGCCAGTGAAGCTGGTAGAGGACTGGGGTTATATGAGAATAACACCCAGTCCTCGTCAGCAACCTGGCTGCTCTATTTTGCACCATCTGAAGTATCCGGACTGTCTTCAAGGGCAGCCCCACGTAGAGCGTGTTACAGAAATCCAACCGGGAAGTAACCAATGCATGCGTCACTGTCACTAGGCAGTCGTCTTCCAGGTAGGGACGCAGCTGATGAATCAGCCGCAGCTGATGGAAAGCGCTCCTCACCACTGCCGACACTTGAGCTTCCAAAGTCAGCTCCGGGTCAAGGAGCACTCCCAAGCTGTGGACCCTGTCCTTTACAGGGAGTGCAACCCCATTCGGGACAAGATCCAAGTCACCTACCCAGGAGTTCGAACCACCTACCAACAGGACCTCCATCTTGTCTGGATTGAGCTTCAGTTTATTGGCCATCATCCAGCCCATTACCTCGGCCAGGCACCGGTTCAGTACGCCTCACCTGGATTGGTAGAAAAAGAGAGGTAGAGCTGGGTATCATCAGCGTACTGATGATTCCGCAGCCCACACCTCTGGATGACCTCTCCCAGTGGTTTCATGTAGATGTTGAAGAGCAAGGGGGACAGAATAGACCCCTTCGGAACTCCATGGCATAGCTGCCATGGCGCAGAGGTAAAGTCCCCCAGTACCACCTTCTGGAATTGGCCATCGAGGTAGGAGCAGAACCACTGCCAAGCAGTGCCTCCTACTCCCAGCCCCCTTAGCCTAGCCAGAAGGATACCATGGTCGATGGTATCGAAAGCCACTGAGAGGTCCAGGAGAACCAACAGGGACGCACTCCCCCTGTCTCTCTCCCTGCACAGGTCATCATACAGGGCGACCAAGGCAGATTCAGTACCATACCCGGGTCTGAGGCTGGACTGAAATGGGTCCAGATAATCAGTCTCATCCAAGAGAGCTTGGAGTTGTCCCGCCACCACCCGCTCTAACACCTTGCCCAAAAACGGGATGTTGGCCTCCGGTCTATAATTGACGGCCATCTCTGGATCCAGGGACACCTTCTTTAGGACCGGCCTGACCACCGCCTCCTTTAGAGGGGCGGGCACCCGGCCGTCCTTCAAAGAGGCATTGATGACCTCCCGGATCCAGGAACCAATCTCGTGTTTGGCTTTGGATAGTAGCCACGATGGGCAAGGGTCCAGTACACAGGTGGTGGTATGTACTTGTCCAAGCACCTTGTCCACGTCATCAGGCCGCAATAACTGAAACTCATCCAACAATGTTTGACCAGACGGTAACATTGGCACCTCCCCTAAGGAATCTGAGTCACTCGTGGAGTCCAGCTCGTGACGAATCTGAGTGTCTTTCTCCTTGAAGTGCTGGGCAAAGCCTTCCTTCCTTCCCACTCTCCAGCACTTTATCTGCATAGCCAGAAATAGCCACCATGCCTCACTCCGTGCACTGGATGCACAAAAACCTCTAAGTGCTTCCATGGCCATTGGTTCATTCCCTTAATCTTGCTGTCATAATGGACACAGTATACTAATGCCAGTGCTCAGAGCATTACACCAATGCTGTCTATTTAAGAGAAGATTAGGGAAGGGTAATAAACATGACAAAGTGCAGAATTTCCTTGTATCTGGCTGGAGAAAACAAAATAGAAACTCACCACTGTTCTCCTATTGCCTTTGGCAGGAGTAATTTTCTTTAATTCCTATTTACATAATATGAAACACAATTCCTAGTTACAAAATATGAGACAGCTTGGATCATGGGTGGTTGTGGGATCCACTGAAAAGTGTAGGCTGTTGCTGAATCCCATTTGCCTCTTTGGAAAACAGCAACACCCAACTCCTTGCAATTATTTATTTGGCACAGATAGACTTGAGCCATCCATAGAAGCATTGGGACACAAATGGCACACCAGCATGGCGTATATGAAAGGTTCCAAGAATAATTTCATCATCCTGAGGGAGGCCATAAGGGGTTAGGGATTTCTAAATGGAAGAGGTTTTCTATTCAAGGCTATAACATTTTCTGTGTTAGCCAACTGTGTCTGTTTCGGTTTCATCACAGAATTGCTTTCTCAGTATGACAGGAGGAGCATTTCTTTTCCTGTTTTTCCACTAGGTGGCACTGTAGGATGGTGGAATAGTACAGATACATAAGAGGAAATTGTGCTTTCTTTCACTATTACAATGAAATGCTGCATTTTCCCACCCTTAAACAAACAAAATTCTCATCAAAAGTGCTGATCTGATAAAACAGTGAAACTGGAGGGCCATGTTATCCTCTAAAGAACCAATAAATTAAAGTGAGTAGGGAATGATAAGCATTCGATAAATGCCTTCTACTGATAAAACTGATAAGCTCTCAGTGCAGTCATCAGACTAAATTCCCAGGATTCTTTGGAAGAGAGAGCCACTAATATAAATTTGTGAAAAAGAAGTGAATAGCCCCATGAAAGTCATGATTAGGATGTATTTTCAGAAGCTGTGCTTCTCTTTCAAATCCATAATCCATGTCATCTCAAATGGTGGTGGGGGGGGGGTGCACTTGAGCACCATCCCCAAAAGAAGAAACATGTACCTGATGAAGATGACAAAAGAAAACCCAGATTTGTATGAAACATGCATATGCTGATGCTGCCTTGCCACTCTCAGATGTGTCTCCCAGATGTGTTGGGCTGCACTTCCCAGTTTTGGAGGGCACCAGGTTAGGGGAAGCTCTGCTAATGTACATGTATGGTTGGATGCAGATTTAGAAATAATTGCTAAGATCTGTGCGCATGTTCCATCTTTGCAGTTCAGGTGCTGCAAACAGTTAATGGGCAACATCAGGGCCCCCGTGTTTCCTCTTTATGGTTATATATTTTTAAATGAAGGCTTTTCTACATGAGGCTTTTAACCCACCACTTTGCTAAGGCCAGTGCTTCCAGATTCTTTGTAGGATTAAGACTGGCATTAAGTGATATGACCAAGACAGAGGGGCCAATTCAATGCCTCCGCCCCCCCCCCGCCCGCCCCACATGGTTATCCCTATGCCCTGCTGAAAAAGCAAATCCAGAGTGCATCCCTCCACGTGTGTCAGGTTGAAGACATGTTGGGGCACTCCCATGAGTGTCATCGAGTCCATGAAATTGTGATATGCTCAGCATGGATGCAAAAGTCCTCCAAGACCATCACACTTGAGAGAGAGAGAGAGAGAGAGAGAGAGAGAGAGAGAGAGAGA